>NC_042520.1:1144169-1444169 GCF_900963305.1 Echeneis naucrates | reverse complement strand
AACCCAGGACATAAACTAATTCCCAACCCAGTTTCCCAAAGGGCGGCCAGGATGAGCGTTTGTCATGTGAGTGTATGTTCTTAAAATGGTAAACTTGTGTTCAACAGTTCGTGAATTATGAAACATACGGACACTATCCGGTGGGTGTTTCCGAGGAGCAGAAATATGTCATTCACAGCCGCTCTGTCCGTTTCCAAATGAACGGTAAGCTATAGTTACGTTATCAGTCAAAAATAATGTCATCAGTTCGTCGGTCGAGCATGCTAACCAGTTAGCTAACCAGTTAGCTAGCAGTCCATTTCTAACTAGTGTAAGTGATCCGGCAGTGAGGTTTACTTAACGTAGGCTACTCTCGCACAGATATGCTAGCTGTCATCCATTTACACAAAGATTGACAAAGAATGGCCGAACAAATGCATTCTCAATTTATTTTGTTATACAATAAATACCATACCAGTAACCTACACATTGGCTTGTTCCATGTCGCTTTCCGTACATCCAGCTGTGTTTCTATTTGTGTTTCTTCCTTAAGTACGCACGGTAACTTAGCAACTACGCACGACTCAGCAGTAAATCAGCGTAAAGGGGAACCGGAATTTGGGGGGAACCAATTCGGTTGACACACCGGATCACTTACACTCGTTAGTCGATTCAAAGTGGGCTGTTAGCTAACTGTTTAGCATGCTCGACTGACGAATTGAAGACATTATTTTTGACACATAACGTAACTATAGCTCACCGTTCATTTGGAACCGGGCGGAGACAGAGCATGACACATTTCTGCTCCTCGGAAACACCCACCGGACAGCGTCCGTATTTTTCACAATTCACGAACTCGTTGAACACAAGTTAGTCCATTTTACCGTAATGAACATACATTTACGTGACAAACGCGCATCCTGGTCACACAAATTTATCAACTTTGCACCCTTTGGGAGACTGGGTTGGGAATTACATTACGCACTAGGTTAGTTTCAATTAAGTGCATGATTTATGTGAAATTCAATGATCTATTCACTGAACATTTTTTACACATGATCTGTTATCTCTTGCACAACATGCCCATAAAATAGGCTATAGGTCTACATAATTGTCATTGTGATGATCAACAAGTTAAACTGGTTCAGAGACACAATAACAATTCAGCAACAAAGTGTGGTATTTATTTACTCATAAAAATTATAAAGAAATCAACAGGCGTGAACTCAGAGCTCAGAAATGGCAAATTTGCAATTATCTGTTTTCCATTAAAACAATGACTGGCAATACCGAATGAAATGACAGATGATCAAACCAGCAGGGAAATCTCGTTTCGCTGCAATCTCACGCAAATCCTCAATCTTTTTATACCACTTAGCTTTCTGTGAAACCAGTTGTTCTGGGTTGTCCTGTGGGCGGCTTTTTGAGGGGGGAACAGGAATTCCAACAGGGAACCAAATTGGTTGGCACACCGGCACGACCACAAATTTAGCATGGTTAGCTGTAGCAGGTGGTTAGTTAGAACTAGCTAACCTGACCAATGTTAGCGTGGTGACCGATGGAAGAGAGAGGGAGCAAGATGTGTAGGTGTGGTGTGGTGTTCATGAGTATAACGGTATGCACACTACAAAAAATTTGACCACACTGGTTATGGGTCAATTTAACAGTGACATCATAGTGTTGTGTAACGCTTTAGCTGCAGAAGAAGACAGTGTGGCCACATTACCTGCAGTTTGTGGAGGGAAACAGTAATTCTGGATTTTATTTTCATGCATTTTTTTAAAAGACAAATGCATGAAATTTCTAACTGCATTGTCGTTGAAAAGACAATTAGTTTAATTCAATTCTGATTGAGCTTGAGTTTAATATTATGGAAGAGTAATTACGTTTTCACTCCACCAGCAGAATCCACTGCTTTAACACCAGCCCCGAGCCTGCGTGGGTTTCCTGCAGGTTCTCCGGTTTCCTCCCACCATCCAAAGACATCCTGTTTGGGTTCAATGGTGACTCTAAATTGTCCGTAGGTCTGAGTGGTTGTTGGTCTCTGTCTGTCTCTATGATGGACAGGTGACCTCTCCTCGTTGTTACCAACACCCCTTGCGACCCTGAAGCAGATAAGAGGTAGAAGATGAATGAATGAATGAATGGACTTGACACGAGTGGCGCATCAAACCCTTTTGACAGATCATGCAGGGAGATTTGATGCGGGTGTGAATTTGTAGAATGCAATCAGGTGGAAGGTTTCGTTCCTCTCAGCTGCTGTTGCTTTGTAAACACATTGGTGGCACCGGCCTGTTTCTGCTCCTGCTGATTCCCCCTTAGTGCTTTTTGATCTTAATCGACCACCGGCTGTACAACAAATTGCCCCTCAGAGATAATAAAGATTTACTCGACAGCGGGGTTTGGACCAGACTTCAACCTGGCCGATTCAAACCCTCCATGACTTTCCATGAGCTTCTGTAATTACTCTCAGCCAAATATCCTTTTGTGCTCAGCTGTGGAGCGAGACAGGGGTCTCCTCTGACTCCCGTCCTCTTTGTAATCTTTATCGAACCATTATCCCGTCCTCTCTGTCCAGTGAGCAGACTCCATTACCAGTATCACTACAGACACTGTGAGCTCTCCTTCATGCTGTCACGGCCTGTAAAGGTACATGTTTTTCGAGGCCGACAGGAGCGTTTTCACATCAAAACACATCTTTGATCTCTACATGTACATTTTTACAAATCTTTTATATGCAGGAATTGAGTTTGAATGAATCTTTGACATTGTAATTCAAGGTGATTCATATATTCCAATGCATTCTTAAAAAATTATTTTTTTGCCCCATGCTGGGTTCATTTTAAATTGTCGCAAAAAATAAATTAGGTTGGGAAATTTGTGAGATTGTGTAATCATTAATTTTCTGCCAGATATCAAAGTACGTCTTGCTCAAACACAGTATGTGTTGCTTCCACAGCTATCTTCGCCAAGGCCCCTGATGAAGGTATTAAATGTTCGTCATCAAATCGTAATGTTGTGAATTAAGATATTTTATTTCATTGTTTTGTTTTATTGCTAAAGTTTCATATTAATCACCAAAACAATGAGATAGAACAGAAGCACACAACAGAAACTGCTGCCAACGAAAGGTAACATCCACAGGTAACATTATGAGAGCTGCAACAAAATGGTAAAAGAAAGATTGATGGTGAGTGAATAAATGACCTAGTCAACTGTCAAACAAAACAATCTAAATTAATTCTCTTGCTTTCAGTTCAGAATTATTCTTGAATGATCAATTAACTTTCAAAGCGTCTGCCAGTCTTTTTTCTCTTGCGTTGTTGAGGGTCAGCCATCCCTCATCCCTTTATGGGTTTTTCAAGTGGGCCGTGGGTTGGAAAGACCTAGCGTCTAAATTATTTAATAATGTGCAACTTCACAATATAAAATGTGAAGTACAGTTTGAGTCCCAAGGACATCAATGATCACTGCAGAATTCCTCCCTGCAAGCGAAGAGGCCCAGGAAGCAAAGTCCGGCACCAGATCACTTTAAAAACAAACAGCCTACATTTATCTGGAAATCACAAACGGTCAATATATCAGTCTTACAGTATGTTTGCAGCCATAACATAATGAAACGTAGACACCTATACTGCAGCCTGATCTGCCCTTCTCTGGTGTTTTGCCTTCAGACCCATTTTAACTTTCCATCATTATTTCTGACACTCAATAAAAAAATGTATACAACGGATTGTGCTGCAAATCTGTCCTCTGCTTTCTTGGACATCTTTGGGAGGAGGTTGCTGGTTTGACTCCGGACTGAACTCACCATCCACTGTGTCAGTTCCCTATTTCCCTCTGCTGTCACTATCCAACAGAGGCATGAAATGGCCCACAATGGCCCCTT
This sequence comes from Echeneis naucrates, assembly GCF_900963305.1. Classification (NCBI taxonomy): domain Eukaryota; kingdom Metazoa; phylum Chordata; class Actinopteri; order Carangiformes; family Echeneidae; genus Echeneis; species Echeneis naucrates. Next base: position 1,440,301 of record NC_042520.1, on the reverse strand, counting down.
GGGTGGGTCACCTGGTGCAGCGTCTACCATTGAGGATCAGTTCTGACTGCAGTGACCCGGGTTCAAGTCCAATTCACAGCTCTTTGCTGCACCTTTCTCTTCCTCTTCCCAGCTTCCCATTTCTATCTCATTGGCAGTATGATAAAGGCTAAAAAAGACTTAAATTGAAACAGGTAAAAAAAAAGCAAAAAAACCCAGAGTCCACTTGACATAATTATTTGCCAAGACCTGCTCATCCAACGCTGTGTTCTGGATGAAGTGTCGGACCAGCAATTCATGAGACCTCCTGTGGGTCCTCAGCGCTGCCCCAGAGTTCAGCGTTCAGGTCTCAGCTTCGGTCTGGAGCGCTCGGCATGTTGAGCATGAAATGTCATTCATGACCTTGGAAACAGTAATTTATGGCAGTGAATGACTGAGTGAGTAATGACCTCATACCTGCATCGGTTCACCTTCTGTCGGCCTTTACTGCCTCAATTTCTGCTTTTAGCAGAAGCTGTGCGCACACACACTACAGATACGCACTCACACAGTGACCTTTCTTGTCCTTTTGTGATGCAGCATTAAGGTGTAAACATTCAGTTCGAGCACAAGCTGGGATGTGCATCCATGTGACCAGTTAAAGCAACATTTCTCCTAATTCAGAATCATAATAAAAGTTTATAAGATGTGATGTCAGGGAGCCAGGAACTCAAACTGAATGTATCTCTGCAGCTGTTCCAATTCAGAGCATGTTCATTTCTTCAAGTGAGGATCAAATATCTGCTGGATTAGTGTGGGATATCGCAGAATGCACTGCACACCCAGCGGTAACAACAGCAAACGTCAAGGTCTTGGTAGAAAAGTGCTGTCTCTGCACTTCTTTAACGTGCTCATATGTGATAAAACTCTTCTGGAAGATGAAATTTGGTCCCTGAGTTGAAATAAAACATTTGCTGCTGAAGTTTAATCTGAGAGGATGAAGCTAAGAATACCTGATTTCTCTCTAAGATGTGAACCAGCTCTGCCTGTGAGCTCCCGATGTGTGCAAATATACATTCACAATATATATGTATATTCACATTTCAATAAAAGTAAATATGTAGCAACAAAAAAGAGACAGACTGTTTTCCTCCCATGACATACCGGAATATAATGTTTATATTTTACTACACTGTTGGACCAGAAGACAGTTTACAGTTTGTACCGGTGTGTTCTTCCTCAGATCACAAATCTGGACTCCAGAACTGAAGTCTCGACATCTGAACTCCAGGAAGGAAGGCAGATCAACAGCAGCAGGAGGCCGACAATCTGCAAGGAAGACACAGTGCGGCAGAGGCCATCGCACGTTGATGACAAGTTTCTGAAGAGTATCAAATTTCCCTTTTTTGCACAGCTTCCGATAGCAACTACACACCTGGGCCAACCCCAAAATACCCGGAAAGTCGAGGTGTTTTCTAAAGCTTTTTCAAGAGCTACCAACCGCGTCGGAAATATCTTCAAAAAAGAAAATTCTGCAGCCAACCGTGAGCCAAAGTGTCGGTCTGCTGTCATCAAACGCCCGAGATACTCTGAGGCGTATTTAAGAGCATCAGCTGCAGCGTACAAAGAGGAAGAGGAAGAAGAGGAGGAAGAACGTATGAAAACAAGTGAGTGTGTTGTGTGTTTTGTGCGATGCTTTTACACAGTTGTATAATTGTCTTTGGTCTGTGTGGGTGTGTTGTGTTCAAAACTGTTAGAAATTACAAGAGTGTATTTTCACATCCTCGCGGAGAGGAGGATTTATGTGATTGTGTTTGTACGGCACATTTCATACACCCCACACATTAAATGGCTTTACAAACTAGCAACATGTAAAACAAACTAAATGATACAGATTAATAGTAAAAGAGGAAGTTATCAAATTAGTTAAAATTTTAAATTCACCATTAAAATGTTTACATTAAACATTTATGTGCTGGTAAGAATCAAATATTGTGACAAAATAATATAGAATATCATCATACATGCTATTGGAGAAAAATATATTTTATCTTATTATATTTTATCATGTCCACAAATAAATCAGTAATATAAATCAACTTGTTTTTTTAAAACTGAACTGAAAGAACTTGATATACAGAAGTCTTCCGTCCATCCATCCATCTTCATCTGCTTATTCAAGGTCGGGTCACAACTTCAGAAGTCAATTAAAATGAATGATAATACAGAACATTGAATATTGTTGAAGTATTTGAATGAGTGCCGCCTCCATTCCCACGCATGGATTTAACATTTCATGTCTGCTGAAACGTTCAAAAACATCAGATTATCTCAGTCTCTCTGTTCCAGCACAGGAGTGTTTCAGTTTCAGCGTCTCTCTCACCTGCAGCGTTATTGGACCCTGAAAATGTCAGATATCAGCGGTGGCTGGCTCGGTGGCACCGTCACAGGCTGGGATCGAACCTCCAACCTCTCTGCTGTAGAGTCGTTGCTGGCTGCCTGCAGTCTCCTCCAGAAAGTAGTGCAGGTTAAATCCCACGACCTGCGGATCGACTACTGCTCCAGGTACTCCCCCGATACCCAGTGGGGATCATTAAAGCTCCAACTAAGAGTGAAATCGGACCCACTGAGAATATTCTGGTCCTGGACGCCGACTCTGGGAGGCCTGCTGTTGGTAATAAGGAACAGAGGTGGAGAAAGAATTTAAATCCTTGGCTTTGGGATAGACCTCCATTAAAAAGTGAAAGTCCTGTTTTGAAAATGTTATTTTAGTTGAAAGTGGGTACAGAAACACTGATTATTGAAAGTAAAACTGAATGGCCCCATCTCTTTTTAGCTGCCGTTTCTGGGGAGTCAGCCATCGGCTCGCCCTCTAGGTTGTTTTACATACTGCGCCAAAAAAGTTTCTTCTTCTTCGTGTACACAACGTAACAGCGAAGGAAAATCTCTGCGGTGTGAGCTTTTGCTCTCGTCTGTGTGCGCTCTCATTCTGTGCCGAAGCGATGCAGCCTTCGCTCTCTGTTTGCTTCGGGGCCCGATGTCTCCTCTGTCCACTCTGTTTCTGTTAACTGAGTCCTGACCCTGGACCCGAGTCAGACAGAGCAAAACAGATCTGGCAGAGTCCTTTGGGTTCCTGCAGGACTCAGGTCTTTGTGTCAACAGGACTGATACTCCGGCGGATCAATGTGGACACTAACAGCCTGTTCTCAGAATTAGTGGATAAAAGTGGATGTCGACTCTGAGTGTGGAAAGAGATGCTGAAGAATCTTGGGCCTGCATCCTCTCTAATGACCCCCCTGGTGGTAAAAAGGAGGAAGATTGTATTGAATTCTATGGGAAAATGACCCCTATTTCTTCAGCAAATGTTTTTCTCATTTATGGAGTTTATGGTCAAAAAATGTAAATTTCTTTTTAGCAGCTGGTGTGTTTACACTCAGGTATTTTCTGGAAAAAGGGGCTCATAGGATTCCTCCCTGCAAGATAGATAACGATGTAGACGCTAATCGCCAGTTAATGAAAAACCCCGTAGAGCGAAGTGACACATGTAGTAACAGTTGGTCTGAATTATTATGCTCTTAAATAGACAAAACAAGTACAACTGTGAAGTACTTGGCGTGAGTGCTTTAGACGACATGTCGGGGGGGAAGCTCACAGAATCATTACGACTCCACAGTTAGAAATGTTCACCAGCTAGAACATTAAGATTCACTTTGATGCATAAGTAAGAATAATAATTCAGTGATATAACTCAGAAAAAAGAGCCAATATCTGAATACTTTTACATTTTATACTCAAGTAACTTTGCTGCTAAATTAATCATGAATGCACAACTTTAATTGTAGTAAGAGATTTTCATGTTGCTGCTTCGACCAAAATAAAACCAAAGATCTGAGGGTCAGTTAGTCAACCAACACATCTTATATCGAGTCTGATTATTCTCATTATCCTTTGAAATGGTCCATGGCTGTCCTCTGGTCTTTTGCAACCCATTGTCCCTTTTTATTGAGAATTAATTTCCGCATTGCCCCCACTCCTATTACAACTGTTCTGGCTTATATATGGTTACCATATTTGGCAGTGGCTGAGGCTGCAGACTTGGGCCAATCTGGACAGATAATCAGGTCCTGTTAGCAGGACTCAGACCAGTTTGGGTCAGTGTCAACCAATGGAATTAGGCCCCTCATGACTCTGGCAACCAGACCCGCTGGACTCGGCCCAAGGCCATCTTGGCCTTCCACGGCTACATCTGGCTGATGGGGGCCTTTTGTCTGCAGCTGAGTCTTAAATACTTATTTTCTTATTGTTTGCCAACAAATAGACAGCAAATACAACTGAAATATTTCATTTTGCTGCAGAATTAACTTCAACACGTTTTCTGTGTAAAAATTTGGACAGCAGTCAGCTTAATTTGAAAAAATAAACACGTGTTCTTAAACCGGTACATAAGCTGACTTTTGTTTTCTCCGTCAGTCCTCCAGCTCCACGTGGAGGTGACAGGTCAGATCCCACCCACCTGAATCAAATATCACGGGCAGGTAGATCTCAGCAGGTAACTTCCACAGCTGGCTCAAACACTGTAATCATGAGTGCACTTTTTTTTCCATTCCCAGATAACAGGCTTTTCTGTTCTCACACCAGCAGAAAAAATGAAGGGCTCTTACCAAGTGGTGTTGTTGAAGCTGTTTTCTTCAGGGGGAGATAAAAATGACTCCTTTGAGTACGTCCTGCAGGACTGAGCATCGTCCTCAGCTGTGATGGAAAGCTGGGCCAAAAGAGAGGAGACGCGATGCTAAAAGCATTCCTGCAGGGTCATCTCCGTCGCCTTACGCTCTCTGAAAAAAGAAAAAACAAACAAACAAACAAAAAAAACAAACCAGACTCTCATTCCTTCGCCTGTTTGCTAAGACGCTCTCAGAGTGTTGGCGGATCCCAACGCCGCCATGCTGCTCATGTCTGCCGCCACCTGATTTTATTGGACACCTTTATTGTTGTTGGGCCCGGAGAGGCCGACATTGATGCCGCATGTTCTAATTAAAAGGCCTGGACCTGATCCCAGTGGCAGAGAGTCTGTGTGGCCTTTCTGTCCCAGTCAACTCCGGCTAAAGTTAGGCTGCCTTACGGATGTGAGTGTGATCTGTACAAGTATGAATCACGCTGAGGCAGTTTGTTTGGCACAAAGGAGCTTGGTGAGCCGTTCATCACTGCACATTGTAGGGAACATCCATGTTGCATTTAGCTTTTAAAGACACGAAAAAGGAAGTAGCCAGTATTCATTATTCCAGTGGTCCCAGATTCTGGATGTTTCTCCAAACAACAGTTGGCCCCTTTGGACCCACATTGGAGCTTTTGTGTTTTTTCATATCAAACTAAGGGCCAGTCCCAATAAACCCCCTACCCCTACTTTTTAGCCCTACACCTAAATTTTGCGCACTACCCGTGAGGGTAGTGGTGTCCCAATTCCTTTTTTCATGTAGGGGTAGGGGCTATAAATCTAGCCATTCAGGTCGAGGGTTTTCAGATGCTGACTTCCCGAGGAAGGGCCAGTGAAAATTACCCAGAATGCTTTACGTCCTTGTTTGCATACCGAATCAAACAACAATGGCGACCCCCGGAGAGCGAGAGGATGTGGAGAAGGTGAAGAAAAATCACAAAAAATTCACAAGAGACAGCAGACACCAATGGTGTATTGTTATCCGTGTACCTCTTGGTTTATTTATCAACCGGAGCATGACGTATGATAAAAAAACTGATCACAACCATAGCCTTCGCGTTGCTGCTGGGACTGCGCAGTCGCTTGTGCGCCCAAGCGTAAACTACGATTACAAAGCCCTACCCTTCGCTGCTTCCTTTCGAGGGTGAAGGGGTACTGGGTGGCGGTTAGGGGCAGTGAGTAGGGTGAACATTGGGATTGGGCCTAAGGCGTGGACTCTCCAGCTCACTTTCTGGTCCTGGTCAGGGGATCTCAGGCCTTAGAGACGTCACAGTTTTTGGACTGCTCACTATGACATTAATGCAGACTAAACATAGAAAGACTGACGATTCTATCATCATGAAAACATTTAATAGTGGAAGAATAAAAATACCTAATTTGACAATGCCATGGTAATTAGACTAGTCATTTTTATGTCGTCAATAAGATGCAGTTAAAATGCCACAGCAACAGAAATGCTGTCAGTTTTTGTGCAGAGCTTTGTATTATGTTGACTGACCAAAAAAGCCACCATCAAACTGTCAACATGAAAACCAACATCTTCTCCAGCTGCTGAGCTCTGACTCTCAAACGCTCATAAAACGGGATTCTCCTGCACAGAACCTGTATTATTGGACAAAAAGAAGAGAAAGGCTCAGCAGTTGACTCTGCCACCTTAACATGTCCATTTTCTACAGCCTGCTCTCCATTGTGCAGCACAGACACATAAAAAAAGTTCCTCTGCTTCAATTTGTGCCAATCTGACACCGGAAAAAGAGGGAAAATATGTTCTTTCTCCACGGTGATCCGTCTTCAATGTGGGCCCCGTGTGCGCCGAGGAGGGTGGCGGGGGGGCGATAAGTGTTGGGGATGTAGTAAATTTGAATACAATGACATAAAATGAAACTGGTTGTCATGCTCAGCGGTTCTGCTCCGGCGGGCCTTTCCTTTCTGTCTAAAGCTGCTCGACATAGTTCTGGATTTACCAAATCCTCCGAAGACGAAACGAACCCTGTCGCTTCATTGTGTGAGAGCTGCCGTCAAAGGCCACCCTGACCCTCCCTCACTCACCCTCCATCCTCCGCGCTGGTCCTAATCTCCCTCTCCTCATGCAGGCGGAGGAGGACAGACAAGAAGTCAGGTTGCAGTTTGAGCTTGTAAGCATTTGGGGATAGGTTTCAATTTAATCCGGCAACGTAAAAAAGAAAGAATCAATTTAGAACAGCTGGGTCCCCGGAGTCACCTGGTCGAGCGAGCAGTGGTAATGACAGAGAGAGAGAGAGATAGAAACAGACAGAAATCAGACAATGAACAGAGAGGAATAATAATTATGGGAAAACCTGCCATGTCATACAGAAATAAGCAATTAAATCTGGGGGGTAAAAAAATGTACTTAATTAGCATCATCTGTGTTTTGTTCAAGTGATCTTTAACATTTATCTCCAAATGGGAGGAAACCTAAAAAGGCGTAATGTGGAAATAGTTTAATGAGGGAAAATAAAACCATTTAAACAATTTAACCAAGACGACAAAAAATTAAAAGATCCCCCAGTGGTAAGAAGATGATAATAGCCATAAAATGAAAATGGTTTCCTAACCATCCCTGGTTTAAACAAACAAGTGAAAATGACCACAGAGCTGTAAAATATTCACGTATCGTCCCACAGATGAGGATATTTGGACTTAAAGTTACAGTTTACTGGAAGACTTCCACTATAAAAGATATAGAGGTGTTTTTTATTCGATCAGTTTAGTTGTCAACACTTTATAAATCGTAACTAAACTGTTTTAATGACGCAGGTTCACTATTTGTTAAATCAAGCTGACACTTAAAACTCATAAGAGTTATAACGAGTTAATAATTTACTAGCTACACCTAAAGGCATCAGCCCAATAATTCAGCTCCTTTAACAGTAACTCATAAATAAATGCAGTTTCACGATTTACATTATGGCTCCTCTAATTAAAAATTCATAAATGGTTTATGACGAGATCATTATTTTCATCATTTTTTTGTTAACACTTCAGAAGTCATAAACAAATTATAACTGTTTTCATTGACTGATGCAGCCTCACTAATAACTCATTTGAACAGTTATAACTGTCTGCGTGGCTTTATTATATAATACTAGGTTCCTTTTAGCACTTATAATTGATATGAATTTATTAATAAATGCAACACAGTGAGTCTCTTTTTCACTTGAAGTGATAAAGATGAAGCTGGATCGAGCCGTGGAGGTAACAGTGAATCTGAACAGACTTTGTTTTAGCTTTCAACTGCTGTTAGCATCTTAATGGTCAGATAGCTGACGAGACTCAATAGTAAAGATAAATATGGGGTCACTTTTTGGAAATAAAAGTCAATGATGCTCAACGCATTTATTCATTCACCTGAGAATTCATCGCATAGTTGGGCACCAACAACAACAATCTGTCCAGTTCTGGGAGGAGCGGTAAAATGAAATGTGATGGTTGTGATCATCTGACAAGCTGTGGAAACAAACTAGCTGTGTATTCAGATTATCAGAGATCAAACTGAAAGCGAGCACATCTGAAATGCCAGCGATAATCCCTCATTATACAGGAAACTGTGAGCACACAGCGACAGTAAACACGGCGGGTCAGACGCTGAAGCACCACGTCGGTCTGTAAACTGTGACGGCTGTTTACGATGATCGGCATTAATGCACCCTCCACGGCGACTGAGGCGGAAGTGTTTGTCGTCCTACGCAGAGGCTTGTAGATTTGACACACTGGTCGTGTTGCAAATGTCACACACAAACACACGGGAGAAGTTGTGTTCATGGTACAGCAGCAGGGATGATTCGCGTTGGGAAACGGGGCGTTGGCGGAGCGTGGCGTTCCCCCCCCAAAGCCCAACAGCGAGGAGCTGTTATACGCTGCCAGCGGGCCGGTTCACACAGAAAGCAACGGTCGTGAGTGATTTGATACATGTCATGCCCGTAACCCCTGGAAGCCCTGGGCTGTTCTCTGGGAAAAACACTCCCGAATTCAATCAGCGATGGCTCCACCGCTGTAAGGCCAGAAAACAAACAGCAAGGGGCTCTGTGGGTGAGGGACACTGGACAGATTTGACATTCATTTTGTCTCTCTTCTTCAAACATCCGGCCAGAATGAGATTTGAAAAACTGCAGAAAAAAAGATATGCATTATTTATTCATCTATTTTACCAACCAGATAGCTTCAATCCGTACAGAAGCTGCTGAACTCGACCGAATCCGATGCAAAAGAGCCAAAAGAAGCCACTTACTGTTTGACTGCCATCTTGGCAGCAGCTGACTCCGCCTTTAACCCGCACGCTGCACTCATCTGTCACTCAAAGAAGCCACGCCCTCACGCCTACTTAAAAAAAGGCAAAAAGGTGATTTTTGTAGAAATCCAAAACCTTATGAGAGTGTTGATGGAGACCTTGGCTGTAGCCACCAAAATGCTGTAAACACATGTGCGGGGACTCTCAAGGTTCTTAGAGGAGCTACAGTTTGGCAGACACACAACACACTGACGTAAATGTCGTCTTCATAATGATGCTTGGTCTTCAGAACTGCCGTCCAGCTCTGGTTTTGACTTTAGACGGCAGAAAATTCAGTCCTCCTGAGATCGTTTGCAAACGTCTGCTGTCACGAGTTCTGATGTTTTATTTCTGCACAAATCTCAAAACTGGGACACCAAGCCATCTTGTTTTTTTTAAATCAGAAGAAACTGTTTCTATCTTCTCTATCCTGATTGGATAGGACAGTCTGTCAATCAAACACTAGCCACACCCCTCGTCTCAACAAACAAGTCAGTTTTCTGTGATTTAATTATCTGATCCTGAATTCTATACAGATTCAGGATAAGAAAATGGAAATATTTAGTTTTTTAATAAAAAAAATCTTGTGTGGTTGTTTGCTTTCCGTCTTTGGCCTCATGGTCAGTCTGTGGCGTGGCGGAGCTGCAGAAATCAGGCAGTTTAAAAATGAGAACTGCTTTAAAGTGTCTTTTGTTTGTGGTCTTTTTCAGTCTCAGTTTGCCGACCTCAGTCCGTTACAGCAGAGATGCCAGAGAGAGATGGAGGAGGAAGGAGCTTGAATCAGATCCAGATGGCTCCGCGGAACGTGAGTTGAGTCGACAGCCAGGTACGGTGAAGAATTCAGAGAGTGAGAGCAGAGTATTTAAAGGTGTTTCTAAAGGGGTCGTTTGATGTGAAGCATCCCAGCAGGACTTGATTTCACGCTGCGGACGGGCAGAGCGCTAACATGACAGTTGGCAATAAATCTTAAAACACTTTTGTTTGTTCTCTTTTAGATAAACACACAGAGGCTCAGAATCTGACAGGAATTTAAAAATATTCTGCGGTTTAATTAGGCCAATGATGACCAGGTGAGCTCACAGGGGGGTAAACAGCCACTTTTATGCCTCCTGCCTTTTGTAGTTGTTGTTTGGATGCAGAGCCATTTTCTATCAGGTAAAGAAACTGCCAAAACCTCAGGCTCCTCTCACCACTACAAAAAAAAAAAAAAAAGAGAAAGAAAGGAAAGGCTTGCTTTGGTGGAAGAGCACCTCTGCTGTTTATCTGCCAGTAATTAACTTGGAAAATGCTGCATCTCTGGCCTTCATTCAGCGTGACTCAATCAGCAAATACATTAGCAACATAAAGACGCGACACAGAATGCAAAGCCATGCAGAAAATAAACTACAGACGTGACAACATAAAGGAGAACGGCTCAGAGAGAAACAAGATGTTTTACACTGAGAAACTAATCGGCCACAATGCAGATCTGCTCACAGAGCCGGGATGATTAGCTGCTCTGCAATCTCTGGAGATGCGTCATGTTGAAAACAAAAAAGATTGTGTCGGCGTTGTCAGTGCTGGGAAGTAATCCACGTTCCTGAAAGGAATTAAATTAAATGTTGAAGCAGGAAATCCGCAATTATTTCACTGTTTTAGAAGACTGAGGCTGCAGATCATCTGATTCAACTGCATTTTGGGTTATTTGTAGGTCGAACTCTGAAGTGAAAGCAGCTTTAAAACATTTCTTCATGACTGTCACTTCTGGCGACATCAACCTGTCACTCAAAGCAGCCATCCATAATTCAAAACCTTAATATTCAAAATGCGTGAATTAAGTAAGAATCCATCTTCCACATTTATCCAGATCAGCTATATCGTCACTTTGGACCTCAAAATGAAAGCTTAAACGTTAACAACCTCTCAGCGTGCAGAAACACAACGGCGGGATGAAGGGAGGGAGAAGTTTGTTGGTCAAATCTCCATCTGTCGAGCCATAATTTAGACTTTTTGACTTCAAAGTTGCAGAAGTCATGATGGCTCATCTGAAGGCTCAGTTTCTGAATACAGGCATTCTGATACTTTCACTGGATTAATAAAGAACCGAGACCTGATTTATTTCAAGACGTTGATATCTCACTTCATATAAAATGAGACACTGTGAGTCTCATCGCAAAAGAAATTACAGCCAGCGCTGATAAATTTTCAACTTAAATCAGTGTGACTCCAGGAAGGAGAGGTGTCGTCTGTAATGGAGGAACATGAATAAAATTACGCCCGCCCTCTGCCTGGATCTGCTCATCTCCTCATCCTTACTCTCCTCCTGCTCCTCTCTGATACCCTTCTCCACGTCCTTCCCCTTCTTCTCCAGCCCTTCCTCTTCTTCGGTTCCTTCATTTCTCCCTTTGCTCTTGTCTAAAATTGAGAACAGGACAGCTGGTAATTGAAGATCATTGTCTTTCCACAGGCCCTTAGGATTTGCGATGCCTTTCACCACAGCTCATCTTCGCCAGATGTTTTTTTTTTTTTTTTTTTTGTGCACTTTTTGTTTGCTCTCCTACTCCTCTCCTACTTCTTCTCTCGTTCCCCATAAACTCCACAAGCCCTTTTTGAAATTGGATTTTCATTTGAGATGGACCAGAAGCACCCGTCGTGTTTATGCCACCTTCCTCCCATCAATTTTCTTTTCTCTTTTTCACACTTCATTTCAGCCTGCTCTGTCCTCTATCTCCTCCTGTGAATTATCTCCTCTCAGTCCACCTTGGACAGGAGCTCCATTTTCCTCCTGATGGATCTTAAAAAAAAAAGAAAAGTAAAGGAAAGAAAGCTCAGATGGAAAAAAGACGCTGCAGATTGGAGTCCATTGGTGTTTGGTGTGTGTGTGTGTGTGTGTGTGTTGGGGGTTAGCGATGAAGTTGAGAAGATTGTGATCCAAAAACAAACTAATTATTTGACCGTCAACTGTATATATTTTTTACCGTATTTAGTGTCTGTTTGTTTTTGTTTAGTTTGACCTCTGACCCAGACCAGCTCAAATCCTTGTGTTCTGGGCAAAATACAACACGACTGTCAGATCCTTCTTCTACATCTGGAGCATTTCTGGCACACGCATAAAAAGATCTTCTAACATAACATAACCACACTCTCCCCAGATGTTCATGTTTTAGGGCCGGACTCCATTGAAATCCTGCAAAAGCTGAGAAATGGTGAAATTGGGCTGCATATGTCATTTATGTGATCCATTATTTGTTCCAGGAATCTGTGCCGTTTCATCTGGGACTGAAAGAATTGGCCTAACGCCTCCAGTTGCTATTACCCCGTGGTTCTTTCTTGGGTTGGTTTGTTCTAATATGTAGGGTGCACCAGAGGGGTGGAACCTGAGCAGTTTTGCTTCATCTCAGATCACATCCAGCAGTCAATTTTAAATACCCTCCTGTTATTATCTAAAGCTTCCACTGCTCCGCTCTGAAGCTGCCTGCATCAGCTGGGGAACCATGAAATACTGTATATATTGACGAACACTGTATATTGAGCCAACACGGCCCCTCCGATCATCAACACGACTGGCAGGTTATGGCAGCATGAAATTAAAAGGATCTTGTTTTATTGCGGCGGGACATCACTCACCAGTCCGCCACATGCTCGTCTCCTGAGATGCGTGGCGGGACAGGCGAGCGCGAGGATGCCAGTGGTGGCCGCCCTCAGCTGTAATAAAAACGGCCAACTGGGATATTGCGGGAATCAGCGATCCGAGCATTGAGAAATTAGCTTGTCTCTTGCCTTCAGTGTTATTGATCACCTGACTTCCTTATACATTCCCACATAATAGGCAGCACTGACTTAATTAGTCAAAAGAGGGGCCGGGTAATTACATGTCACTTTAACAATGTGTTTTATCGCCTACAAGCTGTGGTGGTACCAAACAAATCTAATCGTGGATTTAATGCAAAGTGGGATAGAGAGCGAGGGATGGAGAGGAGGGGATGGAGGGAGCATGACGACGATGACAGCCACAGAAAAGGAATGCGAATAATTTGATCCTACAAGGCTTGTTATTTTTGCTGTTCCATACACTGGATTTTGTTGAAAAGTTGGCAGGGCAGGAAACAAATTTTGGTATCTATAAACTACAGAAGCTCTCTCTTTATTAGCTGCTGCCAGAACTGAGCAAAAAAAAAAAAAGATTAAAAAGGTAGGCCTGTAGATCGAGTCACTGACTGTGATACACCAAAGTCTACGCAGTTTCTCAGAAAACACAGGTGAGCTGATTTGCAGGTTAAATGTGCTAAATTAAAGAAAAGGCCACACAAAGTACAAGACGCACTGAAAAAATATGAGAGGAAAGACGGACACTAAATAGTCTGAGAGCAGAAAGACAATGAAGCAGCTGCTGCACAGGAGGGAAAAATTAACATTTAGATGGCCAACTATGTTAAATGTAGTCTGTGTCTCACTTTGTATTTTGTTTTGTTCTTTACTGGCTTATTTCTGTTTTCACCAGTTAATAGCAGTTAAAAGGAAAATACAACAAATGAATAGTAATAATGTACATCTGTAATTCATCAGTTAGTTCACCATTTAATTAAAGATAAAATTGTTGTACTTCAATTAATCCTAGTCATCTTTGCTCTCTTCTCTCTCTCTCTTTCAACCCAGCCTGTTCAGATATATGGTTGCTCGCCCTGAGTCTGGAGCTTTAAAGTCACATTTCCACATTTCCAGACATCCAGCTCTCATGGAACCAACTCCATTCACCTGCTCACGCAGTATGAAACCCAAGCAGTCTCTCCAGCTTCTTCTTCCTCTATGATGCAAAAGTGTTTTCGGTATCCGTCTGTCTCGCAGTGGGTCAGATTTCCCTCCGATTAGATCACAGCGTCTGAGCTGAATGGAGAGCAGGCGGGTCTGGAGTGAGTTTGGCTCAAAGACTTTACATCTATCAGACAAGACAAGCCGATTCCTCCTCATCGTGTTATGAATTGAACCGTACTCACTCAGGTTACAGTGAATGTGTTGAGATGGTCCACAGCTGATTTATTTGGATGCCTTTCAGTGAATTCCGTCGTGAACTGGTGTCAAATCAAATATTATATTGAATATTTTCTAGCTTTAGTTTTAGAACAAACTACTGAAATGAACAGTTTTTTAAGAAAGCAAAATAGAATTTAAAATCCTTCTCCTACAAATCTCTTAATGACTGAGCTCCATCACATCTCAGGAGCTCACTTTGCTCTCTGGATGGAGGTTTAGTTCTGGTTCGTAGTCTCTAAGAGTAAGCACAGCTCTGAGAGGGACTCTTCAACAACCCCATAAAGCGTTTGGTCTGGACCTGCCTTGATGCAACTTTGTTATGACTTGGCAACATATGAATAAATTTGATTTGGTTTGAATGATTGTATTATTGCTTCCTCACTACTATTATTGTAGTGAGGAAGGAGTTTTTTCATGCTAGGGCCAATTTACATTTTCCCAAAAAACAAAAAAACAAAAACAGGAAGTACAGAAAGTACAACTTTGTTGTTGCTTAGTAAAGTTACAGACTGCGTCGCGATGCTTTTAAGTTTCTTGCTGAAGCCTTTTTTAAACTTGTGTGGTTTATTTTTAAATTTATATTTAATGATTCAGGATCTTGTCTCTGTTTCTGGGACTGAACACTCAACAGGCTGAACAAAAATGAAATCAGTGGATGATTTAATATTTAAAAATCGTAATATAGTATAAAGATCAATGTTACAGGATTAAATGCAAATCTTTGTCCTGTTTCACGTACATCTCACTTTTCCAGGTTTATTAAAGTGAACCAATTTTAGCTCCCTTTTTTATTTATGTTGTTTCTTAAACGCTTCAGTGGAGTCACACAAACACAATAACATTCATCAACACTAATTAGAAATGACTGTGAGAGAGGAAGGACGAAAACCGCCTGACATTAGTTCAGATCTCTTTCCTGCTCTGTGCCGTGGCCCCGCCCTCTTCTTCCTCTTTGACAGAAGTTGATGTGATTGCCCTTGATTTTTTTTTTTCATTCTTTTTTTTTTTTTTTTTTTTCTTCTTCTTCTTCCTACAATATGTCAGATTTGTATTTCTGGGGCAAGACCAGGAGGAATTAGGTTTAAAAAGGCTCACTCCATATTCAAAAACTCATTTTATCATCTCTTCCTTCACTCTGAAACCCCCCCAGCTGCAGGCTGTGAAGCTCAGAGTCGTGGCCGCTGCAGTCTTCGTCCTCCCTGACATGCCGATCCATTTATTTGGAGGATCGGCTGTCAGCGCTGTCAGCATCAGGGAATTTTAAATGAGCCCGTCAACCTGGATGGCGTTTTGGAAACGGATTAGAGTCCATATTTTAACTACGGGGCCATCAGTGGTCACAAAGGCGGTGGTGGTGGGACAAGCCGTGAAAAAATGTATTTTTATTTCATTAAATGCTCACGGAACTGGTTCTCTTTAAGAGGCGTCCCATGATGGCCAAAACAAAGGCCATTTAACCCTCCTATTATCCTTGGGGTCAATTTGACCCCAATCAATGTTTATCATTCAAAAAACAATAGTTGGCTTTTTTTTTTTTTGCTCCATATTTCATGACTTTTCCTAATTTGATGGGGACAACTGATTAAGCGTAAAATTATCATGATAATATTTTTTCAATGTGCTGAACGCATATTCCACGCATCGGTGTTCCTCTGGGGTCAATTTGACCCCAAGCTGTTTTAGCTGTGTAAAACTTGCCTGTCTGTGTGTGTGACCTAACATCCCCACACCTGCAGGTGCAGAGTTGATACTTTTGAGTTGACACATAATGGGGGGAAACTTTCCCGCTCTGGGGGGGGAGACTTTCCCGCTCTGTGGAGGGGGGGGGGGAGAGACTTTCCCGCTCTGTGGAGGGCGGGGTATTCCTGCAAGGACATTGGTAGTTCATGCAAAATAAGGGAGGAGCAAACATATAAAAGCTTGCATTGCAGCCCTCTATCCACATCATTCTTCTTTGTGCTCTGTGTACACTGCAATCTGCACGCTCTCTCATTTGAAAATGTCTTCTGGGAAAAGGTTTACTGTCAATGACGTTTTGGAACAGCTCTTTGACAGTGAAAGTGACATAGAGGAGAATGTTTCTGAGACAGAGGATTGTGTTGAGGAGGACCCTGATTTTGAGGCATTGTCATCTGATGAGAATGAGAGTGTTGACCCTCCTGTTGCTTCTCAACCACCAGCAGACACGATCCTTTCCAAAAATGGAAAGATAATATGGTCCCTTTCCCCACTTAGACAGCAAGGTAGACTTAGCGCTACTAATATTATCAAAATGGTTCCAGGCCCCACCAGATATGCAATCAGCCATGTTGAAGACATCAAGTCATCATTAGAGCTCTTCATAACACCATCGATTGAGAATATTGTACTTGGGATGACAAATTTAGAGGGGAAGCGTGTGTATGGGGACAGTTGGAAAGACTTGGATGTAGTCGACTTGGAAGCCTACATTGGCTTGCTCATTTTGGCGGGAGTTTATAAATCAAAAGGTGAAGCAACAGCAAGCCTTTGGAATGCTGAGACTGGAAGGGCAATATTTCCAGCCACCATGTCTCTGAAGACATTCCAAGTTTTGTCCCGTGTCATACGCTTTGATGACAAACAAACAAGGCACGGCCGACGCGAACGTGACAAACTTGCGGCAATAAGGGATGTGTGGGGCAAGTGGGTGCAGCGTTTACCCCTGCTTTACAATCCAGGCCCCCACGTGACTGTCGATGAGTGCTTGGTTGCGTTTCGTGGGCGCTGTCCATTCCGACAATATATGCCAAGCAAACCTGCCAAATATGGCATCAAAATATGGGCAGCATGCGATGCACAGTCCAGCTTTGCATGGAATATGCAGGTTTACACAGGCAAATCTCCTGGCGAAGCACCGGAAAAAAATCAGGGCACAAGGGTTGTGCTTGATATGGCTGAAGGACTGCATGGGCATAATATTACATGTGATAATTTTTTCACATCTTATGCCCTGGGTGAGGAACTGCTGAAAAGGAAGGTAACGATGTTGGGGACAGTGAGAAAAAATAAACCAGAGCTTCCCTCTGAACTTCTTGCTGTCAAGAACAGGAAGGTAACATCTTCAGTGTTTGCCTTCACTGATAAAGCAACTGTGGTCTCCTATTGCCCCAAGAAAGGGAAAAATGTCCTGCTGCTTAGCACCATGCACAAAGATGATGCCCTGAGCAGCAGAGAAGACAAAAAACCACAAATGGTGCTGGACTACAATGAGACAAAGGGAGGGGTGGACAACCTGGACAAGGTCACAGCCACATACAGCTGTCGACGCATGACTGCCCGTTGGCCCCTTGTCATCTTCTTCCACATCATTGATGTGAGTGCATACAATGCGTTTGTGATATGGTGTGAAATAAACAAGGACTGGAACAGGGGAAAACTGAGCCGCAGGAGGATTTTCCTGGAGCAGCTTGGTAATGCACTGGTATGGTTCATTCTGTGAGAGTCATGAATGTGCACCCCAAATTAGAAAAGATTTGGATGAAAGATTTTCAAGATACACTAACTCTAAAACTGAAAGTTTGACCTGATGGTGGCGCTACAGGGAAGGTCATATCATCACCAAAACCAATAGGATTCATACTCTTGTGGTCATTAATGTTGTCAGTAAATTTGAGAAGATTTGTATGAAAAGTTTTCAAGATAAATTAATTCTAATTTAAAAGTTTTGCCTGATGGTGGCGCTAGAGGGCAGGTAAACTCACTGATAGGTTTCATTATCAAGGGGTTATTTATGTATTCAACAAATAAACAAAGTGCCTGACACAAAAACTTGGTCAACAATTTTCTGTAAATCATTTTCTGGAGGCAAATATACCTGGGGTCAAATTGACCCCAAGGGTAAAATGTGTTAGTAATATTTGAGGATAATACGAGGGTTAAGGAAACAAAAGTTTGAATCCATCTTTACAGAAAGCTTTTCTGACTCTTCTCTCATGTTTGGACACATTTCTGCCTTGAAGCTTTTAATATTTCTACTTGGTGGGTTTCAGTGGTACTTGGACATATTTGATGTAAATTACTGCCATTCACTAGATATAATTATTCATTTTTATACAAAAAGCAGACAAAGCAGTCCAACCTTGACAGAACTGATTAAAAGTAAACGAGGATGTTTCTTGATGAACAGCATTTTCCTTTCAGAAACACTGACATTTACCTTCGATATTGCTGTTTATTCCCAGACACATCTAAAAACTAAGGATACTGATAAAAAAGAAAAAGCTGATGAAAGTAAGACTTAAAACTTTAGAAAGTGCTTCTGTCAAAAATCGTGCATCCATGCATTTTTACAGTTTTTGTCAGGTATGTTTGTCTAAATGAATATTTTTAATTCTGTCACTGAGGTTCTGCTCTGGAGGTTTGCAGCTTTTAGGGATTTAAAGCAAGAGCTTTGTACAACAGCGCCAGTTGGATGAGCTGGGTTCCAGTTCATACAACCTCTGAAAATGTCACGGCAGTCTTGGACTGATTGTGTGCCGTACGTATTAAAGCTGCATTTATTATTGCATTATTTCTTTATTTTTGACAAAACATTGCACTTGGTTCTCCTACCAAAATAATTTGATTGAACTGCTGCACGACGTGTTTGCAGCAGGTTGTGTGTGGTAGCCCCGCCCCCTAGCCCACCCCCCGCTTTAATAACAACGTGAAGCTTTGTGTGTGGTTGGTATCCGTCGACATCCAGTTACATTTTCTTCTTGTTTTTCTGCCTGAGCTGGAGCCCCTTCTTCCCTTCCCTCCGTCCTTGCTGCCCCATCAGACCCTGAAACTCGACTCCTCGGATAAACGCTGGCCCACCCCTCCGGTTACTTCCATTAGCAGGACCCGTGGGAGAGACACTGACCTGTCCTCTAGTGGAGGATTGGCGGGGTGGCCCGTGTCCAGCTCACCTGTCGGCAGGTGGATGGCGGGGCGGACGACATCCTAGAACGGCCTTATCTAATCTGTTGTCTCCTAATGAGTCATTGAGATGTCTGTACCCTTCTGTGCAGGCAAAGGGGGGGGCTGTTGAAGTCTTTGTGGCCTGAGACTAATTACATCGTGGTCGTTTAGTGGGGACAAGGGCCGGCTTCAGGAGGGAAAGTGATCTGGCTGGTCGGGGGATGGGAGGAGTGGCTACAGGTTACCTGTGAATCCCCCTGAAAACAGAGCGCCCTTGTTCTGGTCCTCGGGGGACGAACAGAGGTGGGGCTGTCGTTTGATCCGCCACATTCCTTCCCTCTCTGGCCGTCTTCTCAGGAGGATTAAAGGAGGAATGTTGAACATCTCACAGGTTTAGAACGGCGGAGGCGGCGGATGGTTTGTGGTGCCGATCGGATCACGAGGCCGCAGACAAACTCTGCTCTCAGGATTTATTCTTCTCCTTTTACCTTCCAAGTGAGAATAAAGGCCTTTTGAGAGTGAACACAGTCACACACACACTCAACATGTGGCCTCATTCAAACGAGCTGAAACCGGTTTAAAAACTTTTTCCCATCAAACATCACTGTAACAGCAGAAAAATGTGCTGTTGCCACTTGGACATCAGACAGATGTTACATTTTTGGCTCCACATGAGTCGGAGTCACTTCGCTCACAAGCATCATGTCTTTATTTAATGTCAGAAGAGTTAAAGTTTTCCTCACATTGAATTCAGGTCAACACAACTTTTATTTCAACCAGATGTCTACATCAACATCTAACCACTTTAACAAGCAGCCAAACAGACAGAAGGACAACAAAGTTTAAAGGTCCGTATTTCCCATCATGCATATATGCCATTACAATACATACCTGATATGTTTATGGCTTATCTCTTTAACGCTTGTAAAAACAGGTCAGTTAGCCAATCTTTGTTTCAATTGGCTACTCCAATTTCTAAAAATTGCAGAAACCAAATCCTGCAAACCTTTGACACTTTCACTGTATGAATCTAATCTTGAAACCAAAGTTGTCGTGTTGACTTTAGAGGAGCTAACTGGACAGTTTGGGGTGGAAAAAAGGAGAAAAACGTGTTTAACAGTAGAAGAGAATAAACACACTCAGAAGGCTTGGTGACTTTCTCGCTTATTGACTCTCAGGTTTGGTTCCTGTTGTTTCCGCCGTTTGAATTTTCTGTTGACTGATGTTGGAGCAGTGCCAATATTATATAAAGAAAAGACGCCGCTGTGCTGCCAAAAACAATCGCTGTGAAGAAATAAAAACGCTAAGACACAAACAGCTCTGAGCTGACAGTGGAGGGCTGCTCTCCCGACCTGCTGAAGTGTCCTTGAGCTAGACATTGAATCCCCACCGACTGTGACCTCTGACCCCACCCTGTGGCATCAACAAGCTGCCACAAAAGTTTTTGTCTCTGCTTGACCAGGGACACAGAGGGAACTGCTCCAGGGAACTTATTTCTTCTTTCAAAATGCCCGTTTATTCTCTATTTTTTATTTTCAGCCTGTGATCACAATAATTTAATATCTTTGATTATAATCAATCAGAATTTAACAAACAGCAAGGTGACTTTCTTCAGATTGAGTTTTGTTCTCCACAGCTACTCTACCACGAGAGAATCTGACCCAAATATCACATCTTACAATATTAGCTGACAGAAAATTGCTTTCTTTAGGTTGCTTTTTATTTTTTTATTTTATTTTTAATACATTCTCACTATATTGGACTTTTGGTTCATGTTTTTTTTTCTTTTTTTTGTTGTTGTTGTTGTGTTATATTGCACATTTCTAAGTTGTCATACTGATGTACACAGACTTTACAGCAGGCACATTTTGTCTTCTTAACTTTATGAAAAATGTTAAATACGATGAGATAAAGTGGACCTTTATTGATCCCCCACAGAGGAAATTAAAATTTGGCACAGCAGCACAAAATGAAGGTGTAATAAGAACAGAAACTCGACCCCTAAAATAAATAAGATTAAAGGTGCTATACACAACAACATGGGAGGAAATAACAGCGTCGTCTCTGTGTGTTAAATCAATACAGCTAAAGGTGCAGCAGTCGGAGCTAATCTCCCATCAACATCATACAAAACTTGACCTTTCAACAACAACATTTTTGATAACAGCTAATCAGTCGATGTTTCTTTGTAACTTTTGGTCTTGAACGCAACGCAAACCTGACACTGAAACTTTCATTTCGTCACAATAGTCATTTTTTTTGGGGTATCAGCCAAAACTTGCCACCTTCAAAGCAAAGACGCAAATGAAGGACAGGGGAGTGAGTCTTTATTCAGGTGAATGTGAGTTTATTTGTTTCAGTTATTTCATCCGAGAAAGCCGAATTCAGCTGCATAAAGCAACTGGCTGAAACAGATGCTGTTTTTTCAGATGATCACTGAGGCTGAACGTTCGTCTTGCTTTACTGCATGTCGCCAAAAAACCAGACACAGCACCTTGGAGAGGACTTTTAATATTTAAATGTCATGTTTTTAACATTTTCTTCACTGTTTCAAGACCTGACCTTCATTTGTAAATTGCTGTTTTGGAAACAAAAACATTTCCACGTCTGTGTGAGTTTGTATAAAACAGTCAAAAAAAATGAATAAATCACATAGTAATTAAAGTCAGATTGGTTCAGGTCCAGTTATATGCCGTCATTTCACGTTGTCTACACGAGGAAGATGCACTGAGCTTGAAATCAATTAAATTGTGAAATAAGCTCCGCTGCAGGGTGTAAAAACACGGGAAAGGCGGGAGTGAAGTGGACGGTGCCCGTCGTGAGTTCCCTGCAGTCTGAAAAGGACAACGTTTCGATTATCCACATATTATTCACATGTAAGTGGGTTTTCAACTTCCAGCCACATGTACATGTGACACACACAAATCTATTAAGTGTCTTCCTGTCAGTCCTCCCCGGTGTGTGCGGCAGGACTCGGCCTCCTCCTGCGAGAGCAAAGATGAAAAATTAATGGCTCTAAAGTAGAGGGAAATTATACAACATTATGCCATAGTTTGTCCACTCTAATGGCATGTGGCCCATTTTTAATGGCTGGACCAGCCCACAAAGTGCCGCCTCCTCCCTCCCACAGCCCCCACACCCCCAGAGTGGCTGTAAACCTGCCGGCGGCCCCAGGCGAGCCATATGCCAGATTGATGGTTCACATTTGTTTTTGCCCGCGGGAGCTCGGGGGCCGCTGTACGGTAAAGCTTTCCATACAAGCTGTCCACTGCGGGGCGAAGCGCGGAGGACATCCTGACGCATCCACCCATGCAAACATACACTAATGTCCAACGAGGAGGGGGGTCCCACCACCCTGACCCGTCACTTTGCAGAAAGTCCCTTTATTGTGCGTGACTCTGGACATTGTGTATCTGAAATAACTGGCTACTGATGCACTTAGCTATACTTCATAATTTTGATGGCAGCAAGTACGACGTTCATTTCCATGTATTTATCCTCAGAATTCTTCAGAATTCACCTTGTACATTTACAAACCTTTGTGGAGTTATCCACCCCAAAGACCTGCCAGGTGACTCTAAATTGGGTCTGACGCAGGTCCAACCACCTGCGACCCTGCATGCTTCAGACATGTCAGGTTTGTCCGGTCGTTGACGGCAGAGGACTGGGCCATTTAAATCAGTGAGTGTCGGGTATCGCAGATGAGGACAATTTTTACTTTTGATCGTCTGTTTGGTCCATATACGATATAAAGATTTTGTACTCTTACAGTCACATGGTGAGACTCTTTGGGCTCCTGACTTCATGGGACTTCTTGGGCGCATAACTGGGCAGAAACATGGCTGAATGAAGGCCCGTGGACCAAACTGTGTTCAGTCCTGGATGATCCTGATGGCGTCAGCTGGAAGGGGCAGCGAGCGGAGCAGGAGGAGGAGGAGTTGGGATGTCTCCACCGGTGGTCTCAGCTCAGGTCTGTTACCTGTTCCTCTTAATTCTTCACAAAGTGGCAAATCTGCTCAGTCATGAATGAGTTCATTACAGTGAGGATGAAGGCGGAGAGGATGGGAGGAAGTGAGTGAGTGATTACATGCATCCCACCTTCCTCTCCTGTTCTCCATGATTAAGATGCATCTGCTGAGTCTGCCCGCGCCCCGACTGCTTTGTGCATTCATCAACATCAGTTTAATGAAGTGATCAGAGGCTGAGATCAGACGCAGCCCAGAAATATTACTCCATTAGCCTTTCCAAGCTTTCTGCATAACAGGAAACACTGACCCGAGGCATTGGCTTGTTCCTCCACATGCTCTCTAGAATAAATAAAATAGAATTATAATAAAAGCAATGAAGATGAATACCAAGTATAACTGATTACCTGTCCAACCTTTCCAAACACAAACCACCTTTTCTGAATAAAGGGACAATCTTTCATCCTCGCACTCAAACAGGAGGAGTTGAATACACCCACTCCAACTCCGCCACCGCCGCCGCCGCCGCCGAGTGGCCCAGGCCTTTCTCTTGTGGCGATGATGTATAATAAACTGTCAGCGTGTGGCACTTTGTAATTGGGTTTGTGCCTTGTTTAACAAAGAGCGATTGGATAGTTAGGAGGGAGAACAGCAATCTATCCGCCTCTCCCGTGAAATGAGCCGAGTGTCTCATTCATGAATGTGTTATCCCAGAGGAGCGGCGTCTGAGATGTGTCTGTTATTCCTGGTAAATAAACCGAGGCCCTCGGAAACCACCTCCCACCACCAGCAGCACCCTCTCCTGACATCATAAAGTCACTGTAATGCTGTCATAAACATGACACGCCACACACGGTAACTGCTTGCACCGCTCTGCTCGGAACAAATGAGGCCGTGGTGCTTATTTATGACATCTGTGATTTAGTGACGACAGTAAAACCTGCAGACGCCGAACTGGAACTCCAGGTTGGTTTCAGATTTGGCATGTTCAAGGTACACGGGGGCCCCTGGGGGGCCACAGCTGAGACATGGCTGCAGACATCAATTTAGAGCTTTCCGATACAGGAAGCGCGGCCATCGTAGTGTCTTACTGACTTTATTGTGACACACTAATGTCGATATTTGTTCCGTGGCACTAAATCTGAGGTTGGCAGCGATCGTATTTCAATCAGGAGAGACTAACAGAGAAGACTGGGAAGTCTGTGAATAACAGGAATCCACTTTGGTACTGAGACTCTGACAGAATATGAATCCCCATGTGAGCCATCTGCAGGTTTTCGGGTTCTTTTCTCTTGCTTATAGAGTGGGAAACAGTGTTTGGGACCTAGAGGTGGTCCGACGAATTCAGGAGGTGAAGACATTCGTCACGAGAAAAGTGAGGGCCACTGAGGTAATCGGGATTCATCCACTGGGGACCATGAATGATTGTATTGAATTTCATGCCGCCTGGCCAATAGTTGTGCAGCGATTTCACTCTTTACAGCAGCTGATAGACCTGCTTGTGGGGCTAAAAACCTAAGTAACATCATCAATTCAAGTGTGATTGCTTGGCAAGACTTGTGGAAAATGTTAGTTTTTTTTTTTCTTTCTTTCTTTCTCTCTGTGAATGCACACCTCACTTTGATGCTTTGGAGGAAGTAACACTTGGTCCTATTGCAAGTGTCCAATTCAGTTTCAACTTCCTCTAGACAGAAAATTGGATCCTGATTACACAATAAATCCAGCCCATGTTTGAGCCACATGCTTATTTCCCTCTGGCCCGGCCTGCACCCGGCTCCGTGGCTTAAATCTTGCTCATATTCAACATGATTGGAAGCTGCCACTTCAACATCAGGATCGATTCCGAAAATCTTCCTGTTGTCAGTAAATACAAGGACAATAACATCTGCGGTGTACAACGTGTGGAGGTGTAGTCAGTGTACGCAGCTGTTGGAAAGGTTAGAAATGTCATTTTGAATTCAAGGGACCACTCACAAAACCAATAAAACTGAATGAGCGTCAGCTTTTGTGACCTTAGCACACGAACATTAATACAGAAGGAGATATTTATGCACAGCTGCAATTCAATTCTGGTCAATTTTATTGAATAAAAACATACATTATGTCCAAGCAATTTACAGAGTGAGATGAAGACCTTCTAATCTTACAGAGAGAAACCCAACAGTCTGACCACGAGCACCTTCATCACAGGCCACAATGAGCTCTGAGCAAACAGCCGCTTATCTTTATTCGATAAAAGCAAATTTGACCTTTTTAGGTGAAACTAGGAAAAACTATAATGGGGTCATTTATTCCAGAGAGATGTGGTGTTTCATTAAAATGTTACGTAATGGTTAGAGTGTCATTTATACTGGAAAATGCTTCTTAGCAGGCCAAAGGGGAAGTCAATAAAACATCATTAGAGCAGTAAAATCGCGGCCACACAGAACTAAAGTGCATGAATATTATTCACCGACCTCAGATCTGACTTCAGTTGTTGAAAACCCCACGTGGAGCTATTTTAAACTCGACACAAACCCACAAAGAACTTTTTCTGTTCGGCCTTCAGCCCTGTTTGACGTTAAGCATTAAATCATCCAATAATTTGAGCCGAGTTCTGACCAGCGGTTTCAAAGCCCCCCTCCGACCCCGTGGGCCACGTCCTGCTGTGATAAAGCCATCAGCCACCGGCACCTCACCCCCTGCCGCCATTGGTGCTGCGGCGATGGGAGATGGTTGGCAGCCTCCACCCCACAGGTGACACCCCGGCCCTGAAGCACTGACGCCTCCACATTGGAAAAAAAAGTGTTTCCTCTGAATGTGCGGTTTTTCTTCCCCTGTGGGTGTCTGAGGGGAAAAATGGAAAAATACAACATTGCCTTAGTTTTTTATTGAACATTTTTTGGTGCAACAACGACAGCACGACACCTCGTGGATGTGGCGCTGCCGAGCTGGCATCATGGCTGACGTCGGGGGCCGGTGTCAGGCGGTCAAAGCGATGCCAGGAGGGGGGTTGACAGCTGTCAGTGGTTTCCTGTACGGAGAGTCAGTGACAGGCGGCAGAGCCGACTGGTTCGCGGCGCCCCTGACAGCCGCCAGCTTCTCCGTGGAAGAGAGGGAAAATAGAGACATTCTGCTGCCAGGCTTGGAGAGACGCCACTTCAACCTCACGGCTGACACTTTGCTCTCTACAGGAGGAGGGGAGGCTCATTTCAGAGGAGAGTTGAGTCATTAATGTCAGATTTCTGATTCTTCTGAGGCTCAATCAAACCTTCCTCTTGAATATAAATAATAACATGAAGCCGGTGTTGCACATTCATGTAGTTGTTTTGTTGGTTCTTTATCATCTTTTGGTGAATGCAAAGTTATTGTGTCCTAAATCAGCTCTGAGGTCGTTCACTGGGCTTTTTCAGTGACTTCCAAAATTAACTTGATTGTTGTTCTATTTCTGACTTTCTGCTGTCTTCTTACTCGGAGGAGTCTTCGTGTTTGCTGTGATGACCAGCTGGCCAACCTGGACTCTTCAGTCTTCGGTCGCTCAGACTGTGTGTTCAGCTCTTTCATGCTCGTTGGCTTCTTCTGGGTGCAATTTCCAACTGCCCAACATGTCGGCAGTCCACATCTGACCCCAGACAGCAGGAGAAGCTCAATTTTAAGAG
Organism: Echeneis naucrates; assembly: GCF_900963305.1. NCBI lineage: Eukaryota > Metazoa > Chordata > Actinopteri > Carangiformes > Echeneidae > Echeneis > Echeneis naucrates. The sequence goes on along the minus strand of NC_042520.1, from coordinate 1,413,829 downwards.
ATCATTTTTGAATTAGCCATCTGTCTCTTGGCTTCATTTCCTTTTTAATTCTTCCTCTTGCTAGTTCTGTCTTCTCCATGTTATAATTTTTATTACCTCATCATAGTGAGAGGTGGTAAAAAACAAAAACAAAACAACTGAACAACTGAAAGGTGCTTTTGCCATTGTAGCCCCTAAACTGTGGAACAGTCTCCATCTTTCCGTCCGATCAGTCGACTCACCTTTATAGGTCAGCATATCTGGGAGCTTGTAAACTGTCTCGTACCTTCTCCAGTGTTCATTTCTGGCCTCTTGTCTTATTCGTGTTTTGTTAAGCACTTTGTTGTTTTAAAAAGTGCTACATAAATAAAGCTATAATAATTATAAGATAAAATAAATAATATATCCTTTCCAGACCTTCTCACCCCCTCCAGGTGGACATGCCTCCAGAGAAAAGCATCCTTAAACAAAGTGGCACGAATGAGGAGTTCATCTTATATTCTGCTCTGCAAAGGATTTGTTGGCCCACCTGAACCACTTGGCGGACCAGCAGTCTGCCCCGGTGGGACCCCCCCAGTCCGAGGGATAGCTCATCAGGTACATGTGTTTTAACCTCACGCATGTTTCACACAGCTAAAGCTGACAGGCAGTGGACAGCGTTGTTTGACTTCTGATCCGTCTCCTCCTCCTCCACCTGAGCGGGCTGCTTTTCTTTTCCTTTTTTCCCCTCCCACCTCTGACACCGTGAGTCTGAGCTCTCTCAGGACTGTCGGCCACCTGACAGCAATAATAGCACAAAACTAACTTGTTAAAAGTCTCCGTCATCACTCAGCTGCTCTGAAAGACGAAAATCCATCTACAGTAAATACCAAGGGCACAGCGAGATGACACGATGGCGGGTGGCGGATGAATGGCAGAAGTTTAACTTTCGTTCAGTCTCTCCAAACAAAGCTGAAGATATGAAACTGCTTTGTGGCTGATGTGTCTGGATCCCGAATGCATTCTATGATAGACTCGTGAATTTAACAGAATTCAGTAAAACATTAAAACGGTACAAATGTCAAAACCAAGTATTTATTTAAAGTCCTGAGGTTTTCATTAAAAACCTGAAAATCCTCTTTAGATCAGAACATCTTCACTTGACGTTTATTGTGTTATTTGTTTCTGAACGCTCACAGAACAGTTTGTCAGCTGCTGTTATGAAGCCAATTTGTCTGTCAGCCATCTTTTTTTTTCTTTTTTTTAACCACGAGAAAACAGCCTGTCAATCACACAGCAGCCACGCCCCCTAAGACAGACCCTAGTTCATGGTCTATTTTCCTCTAAAAAGGCTCCATCATTTAAAAAAAATACACAGACAGGATGATAGAATGCAGCTTTCAGCTTTGTCTTCATGCAGCTCCAGAGCTGATGACTGTGGTTAACAGTCTGCAGTGGAATCATGTTTCCTCCAGCTGGGTAAATACTCACCCTTTCCTGTATAATACCCGTTTTTCACCAGAAACTAACTACAGTGTCAGAACAATGAACACCATACTCCACAAACGGAGGGAGGCAATGTGTGTATGGTTAAGATTTTCAAGACAATTCTAGTGTTTTTGCTCTTTTTCATTTTATTTTATTCTTATTTTATTTCAACGCCTTTAATTTGTCTAACACCAACACATAAGAAATCAAATAAATCAAATGAAAGCGAAATCCTGGATAGTCGCCAACACACGGTAATCTGACATTTATCTGAAATGAGACGCTGAATAAACCTTAACTCAAGCCTCTACCTGGGTGTGTGACGCAGCCTGCGGGCCCTCGCCCCAGTATTCGGGTTCGGCCCGGGGCCTCGATTCGGCAGCATCTCCTCCGGCCCGGCGGCAGCAGGATGGATGTGGAGCTCATCCAGCTCCATCGCTGCACTAATCCACCATTCTTCCACTGAATGGAGAATTACCATAAACGCTTGGCAGCAGGAGGGGACATTGTATTCCAGAAAATCTGTGAGCCTCTCAAATGTGCATTGTTGAACTTCACCTGTTGCCTGGGAGACGAGAATGGACCATTCCCGGCGGCGGGGCCCATTATGTAATGTACTGGACTTTGGGCTCCTAAAGCCCGGCCCCGGAGGCGCGTCCAGTCAGGCAGGACGTCTCTAAATCGCGGAGCTGAGCGGTGCCAGAAAGCGCTGGGCTGCTGTGCGTCGGCCTGTTTGGTGTAATTGAATTGTTGCCTGTGGGCTGCTCACAAATGAGCAAGCTTTGCTGTTGTTTCAATTGTCTCATTTGAAGGATTCGGATGTTTGGATTCCTCTGCTCAGAGAGTTCACTTCACAAGTTATGTTCCCATCCAAAATCTCACAAGGCCAGCAGGTCCTTTCAGTTTTGAGGATCAGCTAGAGCTAATAAATAAATGACATAATTATTCAACTCAGGAATGGACTTTCAGGACCCGACACCTTGAAACTCCTACTGGTCTCATTTCTGCATCCAGAAACATAAACCTTTCAGGGCAGAGTTTATTCAAACTGTATGGCATCTGCCACCTAGCTGAGGCTGACACATCATATGTGACACAAATGATGAATTTCACAGTGGCCAGGGTTGTTGCACACCATCTTGGCCTTTGTGTCAATGCCACTGGTGAAATTGTGGGGTTGCTTTAAAAGCGTTACTGCAGCAGTAAGCGTTCATCGTCTGCTCAGCCCCCACCATGGACTGATCTGTTCCTGAAAAGAGTTTCCCTCCTCCAGTAATAATCTGACTTTTCAAACTTACATAGAAATGGTAAATGAGGCTTATTTGCTTAGTTGATTGATCAGCCGGTAAAGTAAAAGGATAGTTGTAGTCTGTAATTATATTTATTTGAGATTTTATGATTTTAGATCACATCAAGAAGGCTCTACGTTCAAACCAGGAACTGGGGCCTTTGATAGTCCCTCCATCTGTGTAGCAGTGGGGGGCATCACTGATGGCAGTGAAAGGGCCTGGACATGGTGGGACTGATGTTGCAGACTAGCCTTCAGTCACCATTCATTGAACCAAATACGCTGTTTAACCGCCATCACCCACTGACAAATGGTCTGTTAATTATGTCATTAAAAGGTAATGGAGATCACAAACCAGTGGAAACACTGTGATGTATAAAATAATCTAAGAAGCCTAAACTCCTTTGTGACACCACGGTTCGTGAAGCCGGTTCACACTCAGGTTCATTAAAAATGTAGGAAAGAAGTTCATCTTAAAACTATAAAAACATTTGCATTCAGAGCGCAGCAGAGCACCTCATTTCCCTCCACCGAAGATCATGAATTCAAACTTTTCTAAAGAGAAAAGGAATGAGACCGAGTCTCTTCTGAATCATTGAACCCCAAAGTCTTCACTCCAAAACCCTAATACGAGATGAGAGCGGGAAAGCAGGGCTGGGTTTTGTTCCTGGAAGCAGCTCCAGTGCCGCCGAAGTGTCGGTGGCCATGACTGTCATTCTGTTAAGGCACTCCATCAAATAATCTGTTTCTCTGCTTTCATGTTTTGGGTACGGAAGGAGAAGAGATGAAACAGAAAGTCGGGGATAAATCAGCTCTCGTTCCGTCGGCCGTATGTGTCTGCATCTGCCCACAAGATGAAATCCTTTTTATCACAATTTAGGGAGCGAGCGCTGCAGTTATGAGAATTATAGCGGCACTTCATGTAGACGCGTCGTTACTCAAAAGCAGCGGGAAGGCCTCCAAGTAGGCCCATCTTTTATACACAGAGGGGAAATTGCATATTGATCGCAATCTGTGCGTGTTTGCGAGTGTGTGTTGGTGTGTGTTTACAAGTTTGTGTGTAGACGGGGCAGCGTGTGTGTTTCCAGTGTCAGAGCATGTTGCCATATTTGATGACAAGACAAAAATAAAAGAGGGCGGGGGGGTCGAGTAAGAACAAGAGAGCAGTGACAAAGAGAAAGTAAAAAGACAGAAAAAGGCGTTTAAAGGCAGAAAGACTGAGACAGGCTTTCCCTCTTCTGATCGGTTTTTCTTCCTTTTAATCTTCATCCCATTTTCAGATGTAGATAGTTTGTTAAATTGGGATTCACCAGCTGGAGAAATTCAAAAAGTGTTGCTCAGCAGCTTCAGTAATGTGCAGAGCACGCTCCTCACAGCTCTGCAGACCGTCCTCCAGATGATGCCGGGACCTGAATTGGGACACAGCTTTAAGGACTCTCCACAGAACAGCACCAGATGAAGTTTGAAAAGGCTCAGACAGTCTGTAAGCCCTCTTAACATCGGTAGTGCTGGAACAAGCTTTATGGCATATTGACAAATTCTGGGGCGACTTGGCGAATGTGCTTTGGCCGGATGAGGAATTGGAAACACGCAGCCATGATGACTCACCGAGCTACTTACTATTCCTTTTTCTTTTTTTTTTTTTACCGGTGCGATTCAGGGATAAGTAAAGATGTTATTTCACATCCACGGGCTCCTGACTGACGTGTGACTGCAGGCTGTGCTGCACCTGTTTCCTGGAGCGGTTTATTCTTCTGCTGCAGATTCAGTGTATTTGGCCAAAAGCACAAAATTTCTCCTGTCGAAGTTTGCCAAAGTTCAACTCGATACCAAAACTCCCACTGAAGTAAACTGACTGCCATCTGAAATGTTGCTGATATAGATGCTGCCGTGACTGTACACTTGGGGAGGGAGGGGGGGAACAAAGTGAGATGCAGAGTGAGACAGGAAGGATGGATGATGGAGAGGTGGAGTGGTTAGAGGGGGTGGAGGAATGGAGGAGTCTGTTTTCACTCTAATCTGTTTACTTTGCAATTTGTGTTTTCAGAGCGAGTCCATTCATTCTGCTTAACCTGACACTTCACTCACCGGCAGGAAGACAGTGTGTGTGTGTGTGTGTGTGTGTGTGTGTGTGTGTGTGTGTGTGTGTGTGAGTGTGTGAGAGTGAGTTTGAGCAAGTGGGAGAGACAAAGAGAGGGACGAATCTCATTTAAGCCTCCTTTTTATTGAGATGTGTGTGCCTGTATCTATATACATACGTGGGTGTGTGTGAAAGCTCATTTACATGCTGTCTTATTGTAATTGTTTGTGGGTTCATTTGTGTGTGTGTGAGATGCAGCCAACTCATTTGCATCTTGTCTTATTGTAATTGCATATGTCTGCCTGTGTGCAAACTTGAGCATGTTTGCTAAAGTGTGTATGTGCGTTATATGAGCTTCCATTAGCAGTGCAGGGTTGGACTGTAATTATTCAGCACAGCAGCCATTAGCTCGAGGGAACAAACAACAGTCGGCCCCTTTTGTGTTGCACTTCCTGTCTCTGTATCAGAAATCGTTCGATCGCTCACCGTTCAATAATCGTTGCCGTGCGACGCAGCAGCCGCAGCTGTGAGTGCGTTCATTCTGCTGTGGGAAGGTTCATCTCCGTCCTCTATTCTTCTGTGATGCATTGTGCTGTATAGTGAGTCCACCATAGAGATGAAAACCTCCTCGCACAGATTCAACACTTGAAAGGAGACAGAGGCTGCTGCAGACTGTCAGTCTCTCTCTGTGAGTCTCTTGAACTTCGATTGTTGCTAAAGCTGCTGCAGCTCCGTGGTGTCAAATAATTACTCCACCGTCCACCATTGTTCCTGCGTTATTGGAATTTTTTTGGGAGGAGTTTTGGATTAGATTTATAAAACAGTTCAACCTAAATTTGCAGTATATGGCATAAATAGCTATGTGACGTGAAGAGTTAAGTCACTATCAAATGTCTAATACTGTTCATTGGACTCAAGTTCAATGTGAAAACAAACAGAATATTCTTATTATTTATAATAAGGGAGTTCAGGTCCAAATGAAAGAAGTGAAAGTGTCATGATAGGTCTAGTGTTGAGGGTGGTGGTGTGGGAATGAGGACCTAAATGCAGGAGCCAGAAACTACAAAAATAACACGACAGAACAGGCTGGCGTGCAGGAAGAGACAACAGACAGGGAGCTCTCACATGGACCAAACAGAAAACAGGACTTAAATACACAGTGACGAGACAACACACAGGTGATACACAATAGGGCCGGGAACGCAATCAACAGGGGACACAACCAGGAAGTAAAGTAACGGGGAACACAACAGAACCGGGACTTCAAAATAAGACAGGAAGTGACACAGACACCAGACAGAACAAAACATGACAGAAAGAGGAAGGGCTGTGGATATAAGCAGCTTATATGAGAAAAGAAAAGAAAAACACATCGCTTTATTTACATCTTCCACTTAAAAGTATTCAGAGAAAATTTAAATATTCTGGCATCACATCAGCTGCTTGGACAGCTGAGTTCTAATTTTCAGTTTTGGCTGAAACTGTAGTTTCTGCTGCGGTTTAATTTATCACATTTCATTGAGAGGATTTCTGATATTTAGTCCAACCTCATTAGAGATGTACGACACAAAGCTGAAGTCTGCTTTCATTGACACAAACGTTGGTCTGGTGGCTTCTGGTCAGCGAACAAAGTACTCTTTCAGAGTCTTCCTGCAGACATACAGGTGAAAGCCATGTTGTGATAACTCAGCCACCTTTTTAACTGGGAGCCATACAATGTGGAGTAATAACTTTTCTTCAGGTAAACAATCATATATTTTTCAATGTGGAAACCTTTGAACAGGCTTCTCTTGGCCTGAACTCCCCTTGAACCTCTCACATTATATATATTTAATGCTGCGGTCATGCTGGACCTGCCTGTTTCTCCGTGTTGCAGAGGTACAGTAGACAACAGGAGGCACGCTCTGGGCGATGGACGTGTCAGGGAGCTGTAATGCGAACGCTCGCTGCCGCAGGAATCAAAGGGAACCTGAGGGAAGCGAAACAAGGTGAAGGACACTGCAGGAACAGATCTGCCTCCCCGCGAAAAGAGAAAATACAGAAACTGCTTCTCTTTGAAAGCGGTGAGCGCTGTCAAAACAGAGGTTGGTCAAACAGCTGCTTTGTCAACATCCATTGTACGGCAGAGCATCTTCCTGTCGAACATCAGTCAGAGCAGCCAGGATAAACTTTCCCGCCTGTGTTACCGGCACGTGGCACAGAGGCGCTGACAGTCTTCGGTTTCTTCACTCCAGTTCTTGTGCTGCTACTTGACTTCACTATCACACAGCAGTTTGTTCTGTTGAGTGTGTCAAGAGTGAAGGAAAAACCTTTCGCTTCTTTTCTCTTATTTAGTTTGAGTGAGCAGGTTCTCTGCAGTATGCTGGGCCTTGGTGGAAAAAAAAGTAATAATAATCTGATGAATTTAATTCAGTTGCTGATCAAACATCGAAACAGAGTCACACGGATCATCGCTGCCAACTATTGTCGTAAAACATTCTGTCAGGTTTTCGTTAATGTTGACCGAATGAGTAAAAACTGAGACGGGATCATAGAAATGTGAGGAGACGGTGAGAGAGCGGATTTCGGGAAGATTTGAGTTGTTTGTTTGGGAGAAAATTCTACAGCAAATATAATTGGATTTAGTCTCTTTGCTGAGACCTGTCATCTAAAATATCCTGCAGTTGAATCAAAGATGTTACAGGAACGATGTTTTTTTCATGAACCAACAGAGAACATACACACCAAGCCAGCATGTTAATAAAGAAATTAAAAATTCAAGCTTTAAAGATGTAAAAAAAAAAAAAAGTCAACACTGCCGAGCTCAATCACTTCAGCGCCTTTTTCAACAATCAAATCAAACTGCTGCAGCCCCAAAATAAGCTTAAAAAAACAGACAATTACTAATCAAAGCTTGTTTTTAATATGTAATCCAAGGCTGTAATTTCACAGTTTGAGTTTTTTGATGTTATTTAAATGTTCCCCCCTCCACCTTTCTATTCTCTCACTTTATTATCCCACATCAGCAAAAACCGGCGCCATAATGCGTTTGATCTCACATCAGACCCGTAAACGGTTACTCCCGGCAGTACAATCAGCAGGAAGTTTCAACTGTTTCATGAATAGATGTTAAAATGCTGAAGGGATGTGAGGCATCGAATGGCTCTGTGTTGCTCCCATGAAGCTGTAAAACAACCCCACTCAGTCTGCCTCTGACCGTTCAGGGACACTTCCTGTCAGCGCCTCAGAAAAGTGTCCAAAATATAGAGTTTCTTGTGTCTGGTGTTTCGCCGAGCCTTTTTCTGTGAAAGAGCAGCAGCAGGAAATGTTCAGTTAGCGTTAGCAGTTAATGTTCCAACATTAACGGCTCCACGAGGACACTAACTGCTGTAAACGGTCGGACCGCCATAAACAAAAGCGACTCTGCAGTGTCTCTATTGATCGGTGGATGGTGTGAGGCCTACAGTGGGTTGCTATCATCCCGGCTGAGGAAAGACAGTAAACATCTGTAGTTTCTAGATAAATGAGCTCAGTCTGTTTACAGTTTATTGTTTAAGGGTTAATATGATAAAGACCAGGCTGTGGGATTGGCCACCATGACTGGAATCATTACTAGAAGTCGTTTACAGTATTGTTTTTGAGGGGACACCTGCTCCGAGCTGGTCCGGTCTCAGAAGGACAAGGACTCAGCTGAAGGTTGGTCCTAACTGTGTGAGGACGAGAAGGGAAGGCGTGAATCTGAGCTCAGACTGCAGCCGACCAGCTGGGCGACACTATTTACTCTCCAAGTAAAACCGATCAACAATCAATATGTTCTGAGGAACAAACAGTGAATTTCAGTTCTTGTTGTGAGCAGCTGGTGCTTGTGTGAGAATTTTGGCTTTTACTGGAACTGTCACAGGAATTAGCCCAGTCTGCTAATACTGCTCCACCACAAAGGCCGGGATGACCAGGACAGCATGAGGAAGACATGAAGAAGAGCTGGACAGCATGAAGAAGACATGAAGAAGACCAGGACAGCATGAAGACATGAAGAAGACCTGGACAGCATGAGGAAGACATGAAGAAGAGCTGGACAGCATGAAGAAGACATGAAGAAGACCAGGACAACATGAAGACATGAAGAAGACCAGGACAGCATGAGGAAGACATGAAGAAGACCAGGACAGCATGAATAAGACATGAAGAAGAGCTGGACAGCATGAAGACATGAAGACGAACAGGACAGCATGAAGAAGACATGAAGAAGACCAGGAGAGCATGAAGAAGACATGAAGAAGACCTGGACAGCATGAAGACATGAAGACGAACAGGACAGCATGAAGAAGACATGAAGAAGACCAGGACAGCATGAAGAAGACATGAAGAAGACCTGGACAGCATGAAGAAGACATGAAGAAGACCAGGACAGCATGAAGACATGAAGACGAACAGGACAGCATGAAGAAGACATGAAGAAGACCAGGACAGCATGAAGAAGACATGAAGAAGAGCTGGACAGCATGAAGACATGAAGAAGACCAGGACAACATGAGGACAACATGAAGAAGACCAGGACAGCATGAAGAAGACATGAAGAAGAGCTGGACAGCATGAAGACATGAAGAAGAGCTGGACAGCATGAGGAAGACATGAAGAAGAGCTGGACAGCATGAAGACATGAAGACGAACAGGACAGCATGAAGAAGACATGAAGAAGACCAGGACAGCATGAAGATTATTCAGCTACATTACAAAACTTTTTGTGGACGATTTGCGGACGAACAAATGCATTTCACTCTGCAGTGCAACTTTAGCATCACTAACAAATAGAATTCTCCACGACTCCACCGACATTTCAGAACAGCAGCAAACACTTCCTGTTCACACACAGAAAATCCACTTTTGTTCTTTTATTCGTGTTTGATGGAAACTACATTTCCTAACTTGTCACCTGGGGGAAGCTGAAATATTACAAGATATATGAGAGGGGTAAGAAGGGAAGATGCTGAAAAGTCCCCAAACTGAAATCTGGACATGGAACGGGAAGAATCTGCTGCAGATAACAACTTTCTGTTGTACCATATTTCATCTGAGGAAAGTTCAGGCTGATTTGAGCCGGAGTGCCGTTGAAGTGTTTTTTTTCATGCGGTGTCAGTTCTGATGTGGGAACGAGACCTCAGATCAGACGATGAGTCTGCTGACGGCGCTCCAACAGCTGGATGTTCGGCCCAAGTCTCTTATTCTGAGCCGGAAGTCTCCGACAGAGGACCAAACCGTCACCGCTGGAGAGAGAGAGACGCTGACGTGGGCAGATTGAGGCGAAGGAGTCCAGAATCTGTCCGGACGGAGCTGCTGTCCATCTCACTGACTGACAGCTCCACTCAGTCAAGTCTTCCAACTTTTCACTTTCGAGTTTGAGTTAGATAACATTTTTAAATTAGGCACATTTTAAAAAAGAAAAAAAAAAACTTTTAAAAAATTTTCCACAACATTCTTAAGAAGATCTATCTGTGTATCTTGTACTTTCTCTCCCAGGCTTTTCTCTGGAGAGCTAATTCTACATAATACAATATAATCCCATTATCATTATAATAAAAAAAAGCATCACAGGTCTCAGTCCGCAGAGAAACGCTCAGCCTGTGTTCAGAAACCAGCTTTTTAATCCATTCGTTCAGCAGCAGTTATACGTCGTTTCTCAGGCTGTAGATGGTTCCTGGCTCTTTAAACCACAAATATATATCTTCTTATGGATACTTGAATATTTGGATATTTGAAATAAAACTATAGAAAAGCCTAAAGTATGGAACTTTAAACTACATAATGTGCCCAAAGCAGCGTTGAGAGATTTTACTGTTTGACTTGTCAAAAATAGATTAATAGGACTAAAGTCATTCAAATTTCTTCAACACTCAATGCATTTCATTTTCATGTTTAGGGCTTTATACAATGAATATTATGGTCGGAGCCGCTCTGGTGTCTGTGGGACCCCGAATGAGTGAATAAATGTTGGCATGTTCACTGAAATTCAAATGTTGAATTTCCCTGAACTCCGTCTGTGAAGTTCCAGCCGTGGATCCGACATGAGCGTCTGATCTCTGTTTGTCCTTTTCCCGAGCTGCCCGGCAAAATGTCAGGCCGGCCAGATTGGATGGCCTTTGTTTAAACCATAAAAATTTATGTTTTTCACTTTCGTTCCAATCTGCCAGCTCACATCTCACCAGCAGAGATCCTGATTTTGATTTTCGTTGTTGTTTGCTTGTTTTTTTCTGGAGTGTCAGGTGGACACTTTGGGGAGGAAAAGAGGCTGAAAGAATCTGCGGCCTTGAACCAGAATCTGATTGGCTGCCAGGCGGCGTCCCCGTCCTCCAGTCGCTGCCGTGCTTATCCACGCTCCTGAAGAGAGGAAAACACCCGCCTCCCTCCCTTCCCCAACCCCGGCAAACTGTGAAAGGCTTAACGGTGATATGAGGAGATGTGTTATCTGCTGACTTCCAAATTCATAAATCTTTGAGATCAGACGAAATTGAAGTGGCTTGAAAGGCTCGGAGGGGAGATTGACACGTCTGAGTGGCTCGACGGGCACGCTGCAGCAAACTGCATGCTAATGCAGCATCATGAATATGTTTGTATGTACTCAGCATGTGTGCGTGCGCGTCTTCATAACTTGTATGCATTGTTTTATACTACCTACGTACACATGCATATGCATGAGGGTTACCGACTCCACTTGTGTACACACAAGCATCAGATACACTGCAGAAAAATACACATTTTTGCTCACATTTATACTGAAGATCCTATTTTCTTTCCTTTGTATATAAAACAACTTGATGTGAATGTTTTCCCTCTTGTGACCGGAACCATTTCTCTTGTCCTTGGTTTGTCAGACAGAAAATGGGTGCAGTGTTGTTTTTATTTCACTGTTTTTCACAATTGAGAGCTTTTTCATTCCCTACAGAGCTGCAAGAAATTTTCATCTCAGCTTCATGACGTGACATTTTTAGCAGTTTTCTTTGTACAGCTCAGTCTCATCTCAGATTTTTCAATATGGGACAATAAAAAATAATAATAAAAAAAAAAAACACAATAAAATGTACAATCTTTTTTATTTATTTATTTACGTTTTGATGAGTTCATTGTCTGTGTCAAAACAATACAACAATGCCATTCACAACAATCCAATCGGAGATAAAGGAGAAATTTGTGCCTTATTTTGCAATTTTGTCATTTTCATCTATGAGCTTTAATCGATCGGCCCAGCTCCGGACCTTACCAGCCTCCATTTTACCTTCAAAAAACAGGTCAATAATGGCATTATGAAGTAAAGAAACACACAAATGTGATGAGCGGATGTGAGGATTCTGAGATAAGGATCCAGTATTTAGAGGTGAGAAGATCCTCCATAATCTGTGATCAGCTTCCCTTCAGACCTGCCGCTGGTCTGCTGAAGGCAGGAAATGATTACAACAGATGTCTTGACTGTTTGTTGCTGTCATGTGGTCCAAATCCGTGCATAGTTTGTCTGCTTTTTGTGTTATCATATACTACTGCTATTATTATTATTTTTTTATGCTTCACACTTACATTGCAACTGAGACACAACTTTTTTTTTTCCTGACAGACAGTGAAATGCTGCAGGAAGCCCAGTAATTGTGTCCCGAATGAGAACAAACCAGTGTCAGAACATGAAGGGACTGCTGCAAACGTGCACATCCTATCAATCTGCAGAGGTGCCAGTCAGAAGTGTGAGTGACTGGCAGGAGCCAGTGTTGCGTTTCAGGTGACCTTTTTGAAACAACTGTTGGCAGTAAATTTTCTTTAGCATGTTGGTGCTAAACGTGGGGGAGATTCCATAAGCATTTAAAATCCAGAAAAAGTGTGTGATGGGTGAAGATTGAGTCTGAGATGGACTGTGAGATCTGAGCACTCTCTCTAATTTATTTTCCTTCCCCTGATTTATCTTGTTCTCCTGCGTGTTGTCTGCTCATGCCCAGATAAAATCCCGCCGAATTGCATCACCTGCCCCTCCGTAGCGCCACCGCCTCCATTTCAGGCCACAGAACAGTGCAACAGAAAAAATAATAATGCATCTGGCATCTCTTAGATTTGCGTTATAACACCATTTATACAGCCGACAACTCTTCTGATGGAATTATTTTGTGTGTCTGTGGGGGGTTTCTCCGAACTTTGTTAAAGTTTTAAAACCTCAACTACTGCAGCACAAGTGCAGGCCCAGTGTGTTACTGTTTGGTGTCAGCCCAATTAAAGCGCAAGCTACTGCTGGATGTTTTTTCTTTCCTCTCAGAGTTGCTCATTAAAGTCAGAGGCCTCCAGCGGTTCCAGAAAAACAATAAAATGAAAGAGAGATTTCATCCCTCTCTATTCTCTGACTCATGACGCTACCTTCGACAAGGTGCTCCGGTCAACGCAATCAAAACACAAAGAAAACACTCCCCGGCTGTTCTTCCTGTCATCTGAATCCGCTGTGAAGACAGAACTTAGTCAACATGCATTATGAGCAGGCAGCGTGATGCTGGGAAAGTCTGGATCCTTCATTCACGTGGCTGTTTCTGAACCTGGTTCAGTCCAATCCAGGTCTTCATGAAACAGATTCCTCAGAACTCTCCATCGTGGAATTTGGCGTTCACACATCTTCCTTTTATTTTATTTTTTTTTAAGATTAGTTTTTGTTTTTTAATTTCTAACAAACAGAAGTGTGAAGTCGTTTCCTGTTTCAGTGCCAAGAGTGGCTGCCAAAGAAATCTGGTCATTTTGGATTGTGACTCTGACATCTTTTTATTGAAGAATTAAATGAACCCTGCCGGCAGAGTCTCACACCGGAGTAACACCTCCCTCAGATATAACACAGACTGTTCACACGTTATCACTTTAAAACAGTGAGAGGGGAACAGATTCACTTTACTGTACAACGTAGTGTTTCATGCTAATATTGATACTCACGACAGTAATGATAAAAAATAATGCTTTCAGATTAAAAGTGCACGTCTCAGCTGGATATTAAACTCACTTGTGATGGTGTTACATGATCATACATCATACATCAGTTCATCCCAAAGGCAGCTCAGACATGAGGACAAATTCACTAATAAATCAGGAACATTTTCCCATAGACTTCAATACCGTCTGACTTCTTTCACCCCCTGATGGTCTTCAGCTCTTCAGCATTGGCCTCACTTTACAGACTCAAGAGTCCTGGTCCAGTTTTATAGGCCGTCTCTGGTTAAAACATCATTATTCATCTCTTTATTTGTTCTAACGTGCAGAATCTCTCTCATTTGGCTCGCTCATCTGAAAACAAGCTTCCCCTCCTGCGTCCACTTTTTTTCTTTTCATCTGATTTTCATGAGAGACTTAATAACCTCAGAAACACCTCGGGGATCCGTTGTGCTTGGGAAGAGATTCGCAGACGGGAAACTGGGCGCTTCCTTTTTTCCTCCGCCAAGGAGGTCAAGTTTGTTGGTCTGTCAGTAGGATTAAACAGAAAACGCTGAGCTGAAGGACCGTTTGGGGGGTCGGGAGGGAAGGCTGAGAGTTTTGGCTCTGATTGGGATGATGGTGGATTTTAAACAATCTAGAATCTGGATCCAAACATTTATTTATTTGCAGAGACTTTTATTTTCAAACATCACGTTTCCGTTTGGTGATTGTGCGCCGCATAAATGGCATTTCAGCTTTTCATCATGAAATTGTGTTTTTGTTTTCATGCTCCTTCCTGATTGGTCGAAGGGTTGAGCAATCGTTGACGTTTGACCTTTGACATTTGTTGTCTCCAGGATAATTTCTCACCTCACAGCAGATTGTTTAGCGTCTTCCTCACCGATCAGCTGTGGCAGTTTCTTCGCTCTGTTGACAAACAGCTAATTAGACATTTTGGGTTTTTTTTCCCGCCATCACCAAATTGCTGGAAAAATCTGAGTTTTTGGTGTTCGGTGCAGCTCTCTGTGAGCGGGAGATTTTTTTCACTGCTTTGGCAACAACAAATCAAAAAACAAGTCCGCCAACTCAGAGGTGAAATAAACTCTCCCTGTTTTTTTGTTTGAAATTTGTGTTCTGAGCGCACAACCAGTTTAGCTTCTTGAAGTCTTAAAGGGGTTAGTGTTGTTTTTGTTTTCGTCAGGCCCTGCTGTGACGTTTGGTTTAATTTCTCTCCAACAAAGGAAACATTTGGTGGATTTTTCCTCTCGTCCAAAGCGCAGCGGTCGCCGGGACGCCATCGAGTCTATGCAACCTTCTGATGGAAATACGAAACGACACAAAGCACCCGATTAGTCATCCCGGCTCCGGCGTCTTGTCTCTAAGACGCTCGCCTGCTCCTCGGCGGTGTAATCAGCGTTCAGGTGCGACTCAGTTAATCCCGATCAAACCTTTCATTAAACTCAACAACTTGTGTTTTACATCAGAGGGAAGAAACGGCCTCTTTTTTTTCTCTCCTCGTCTTTATGAGAATAAAAAAACTCCGTTGTGGAGAGCAATCATCACGGCGCAACGCATACGTTGATTGACACATCCAGATGAATAAACCCGTCTATTGAGAGGTCTGTGGTATATCTTTTTCACATCATTACGGAGAACATCAGTAATTTCCATCATGAATACTGCGGCGTCCCCTGACAGGCTCTCATCGTGCTTCAACATCCATTGGGGGAAACGATGGTATTAGACAGGAGGCAGGCTCTCGGGGTGAGGCTTCGTGATGAGAGGAGGGGGGAGGGAGGGAGGGTAGAGCTAATTACCCTTTTATTACCGGGGACCGAAGCCCCTTCGTCCCAGGAGGTCTCGCCTGGCCCTGTTTGAGACGAGGAGGATCCGGCACGCCACATTACCTCACTCCAGCTCACTCTTGTCTCTGTAACGCCTTTCACAATAAGAGCTGTGCACAAACTGACATGTTTCATTTGGGAACCTTTTGTTCACTGTCACGGTCAAACCTTCAGATGTGCTGCTGCAGGTGAATATTTTATTCATAATCTTATTTTTATTTTTTCTTTCCTTTGCACAGTCGGGTCTGTCAAACAAATAAATATTCTTGAATCTCAGATTTTGTCTTGGTGGGCAGCAGGTGGAGACCAAACAGACATGAAGTTAAGCTTAAAACATTAAACTTTAGGATCTTTCATCGTCTCACTTCTGCTGGTCAGTTTAAAGTCATGAGAATCTTGATGATTCGTTGAAAACTTTAGTCTTTTTATTGCCTTACATCAAAATAAAACAAATAAAACACTTCCACAACACTGACTTTGATGAGGAAACAAAGAGGAATATGAATTCTTCGGTGCTTTTAATACGTCAGAGACGTAAAAGTAACGGGAGACAAATATAATAATTTCAGAATAAAGCAGGGAAATCACAAATACAACACCAAGCCCAGTTATTTTAGGGATGGAGGATCATGATTACGGCTTTTGAGAGATAATAAGGATGTAATCAAATTTGAATTAACTTTAATTCGTTCATTTTAAGTCACCCAAAAAAGTTGCAGAAAAACAAACGTTAAAATCTATTCAGTTAAACTGGAAATAATTCACTCTTGATGTCTTGCAGGGACACAATTTAGGAGTTTTGCAGATACTCTGTGACACTTTGTCTTTGGATGTGAGCGAAAGTGTCCGACATAAATCTCTTCTATTTAATGCTCGACATTAATAAACCCATATATTTTACTGTCCGTGGAATAATGTCCCCGTTTAAAGAGTCACAGGGGAATAAATCATCGCTCTGTGTAGAATTACAGGTTTGTAAAAACATGCAAATCAAATTAAAGACAGTACAGTAAACCATCTGCAGCTGCTCTACTCCTACACCGAGTTCAGGCCAAAACATTCTGCTAAATAAATAAGATCGGCAGTGAGTGAGACGCAGCGTGGGACTCTGTCAGTCTTACTTCAGGTATAAACAGAAATTACCCAGCATAAAGAAAAACAGGAAAAAAATATGTGGTGCAGTAAGTGATGAGTGACAGATTTCTGCTCCGGTCATCAATCACGCTTTATAAAATACTAGATCCTACATTCCCCATAATGCACCTTCAAAGTTCCCCTCTCACTTCCTGAGCAGCGACACAATACGGTACAATACAGAGGCACACATTGTGCGTTTCTACCACTCACACACCGTCGATACATCTTCCCCAGAACAGAACCGCAGCATCAGCAGACCATCCAGCTCCAACTAGGACACCTTAGTTCTGAATCCTAGTTCGTCTGGATTCAGACAAAGACTTTTTCTTGTCAGTGGTCTTTAGCTTCGCCCAGAGGTCAGCTGGTTTACCTCTGTTTCCTTTTTTCTCCACAAATGGATGGTTCACCTGTCGTCTGTGTGACGGACTGCAGCCGTCCTCCTCTGGCATCACTCATCAGCGACATGTTTCCACCCAGCGGCCTCTCGCTGGTCAGATGCTTTTTGTTTGTCACATTATTTTCTCCTGGTAAGCCTCGGGCGCCGCTGTGCCAAGAAAAGCCCGAGAGGCGGCAGCTGTTGTGGAAAGACCAGCCAACAGCAACAATCCTTCATCTGAATGAAGAATTTACTCCCGTATCAAAAATGAAAACACAGCAGACCGAGCAGCATCTGACCACAAGCCGAAGATCTCCCTGCCTGCAGCTCAGCCACAAACGGGGATTTGAGTGTCTTCTTCCAAGATCAGACGCTTTATCTGATGTGTGATTCATGTGAAACAAATTGTTTAATGTTTTTAGTCGGGTCAAGTCTAATTAATCTCACACATCGGCTTCAGTTCGCTCATGAGCTGAACCCAAATAGTCCAGACGTTTCTTAATAAAGCGGAATATCGACTCCTTACTAACTAACGCCCAACGAATCTTTGGATAGACTGATGCAACCTGTCAAAACCTTCATTGTGCAGGAACAAAATGACCTTTCCACAGACTGAGCTGACTGAAGGGGATCAGACTTTTGCTTTTTTCATATAATGAAGCTGCAACAATAAAGTTGAGTCCACAGCTGAATCTAATAACACATGCAAACCTTCTCTGTCGTGATAGAATATCTCCAAAGAACTGGATAGAGTTTTCATAGGTGCTGATATTAATTTTGAGTGCGGTGTCTTAAGGGAGTTAAACTACCTTATAGCCGTCCTGCAGCATGAATCTTAAACAGACAGAGTTGATTTGGTCACCATATAATGCTAATAATCTGACAAATGTCCGCAGTGCTAAAAAGACAAGATGTGTTAAACCCCAAAAAGGCTTTAGAGGCAGAATGCAGATAACAACAGCCGATGTTTACATAGGAATGAGATGCAACAGAATAAATTACCTTCTCCTGGAAGCTTCCCGCCACACGAACACGAGCGTGGCATGCTGTCTCTCTGAGTCTGTCTCATTAACCCATCTGCAACGGGAAGCGCAAAATCAACCGGCGAGCTTCCCCCCTTTGAAACGCTTCCCAAACACACAACGGGGTCCACGCAGTAATCTCCCCTCCATGAATTAGAGATGGGTTTATGAACTTATAATGTGAACAGTGACAGCCGAGCCCCACGGATACTGTTTCTGCTCCCGTTAATGAGGCGGCGGTGGCCGTGTTGGAGGGGTTTGAATCGAGGCTGGGCCGTGTAGCTACAGCGTCGACACCATGCTCGCCTCGCTCTGTGCAACACAAAGTCCGTAGGAAGATTTTTGTTGGCAAGAGAAAAAAAAAAAAAAACACAAGAAAAAACTGTTATTAGGATCTTTGGCTTGGAAGTGACACAGTTGGACAAGATGCCGGCTTGTTAGCAGCTCGGAATGTTCCAGATTTTGCATAGTTAACAGTGCAGAGGGAAACAGGCTTCTGGGCTTCAGACATTAAGATTCTGGCTCTGTGCAGTCGCAGCTGACCGGCTCCAGTCGGGTCAGACTGAGGCCAGATCATGTTCTCTTCACTTTTTAAATACGTTTCTTTATATCTTTGGCCAGGTTAGCAGAATCAGGGAGGACAGTGTCAGTTCACTTCAGTCCAGAATGAAATCTCTCTCTCTGACTCTTCACTTCACAGTTCATTAAAAACCTGCTGGCTGCGTGTTACCTGCACGCGTGCTATTAAATAATATAAAAGAGCAAGAAGCACAACAAATGCCCAGCAGCTGCGGATTCATATTACTCCTGTTTTTCTGTATTTTGCTTTATTCTGCTCTTTGTTTCAGAACCCGGTCAAACATACCAAAGAACCGTGTAAACTGTCAACTACTGGTGTAAAAAAAAAAAAATATATATATATATCTTATTTATCATTTAAAAAGCATCAATGGTGGTACATACGTTTCCTGTGATGAGTTGAGAGTGAACTCTGTCTGACTCTGACTGCAGAAACAGACCAATACAGAAGTCTGTGGAGTGGACTGAAATCGATCTTCTAATCGGACTGCAGGACAACAACGACAATATTTCACAAAATGCCAGTGCGCTCCCTCTAATTTGATATTTGGATACCATCAGAATCCAAACATCTCAGCGAAGATGATGATGATGACATCATCATCAGTCCGACGAACTCCGCAGAGACTCGACTTCTCTGAATGGCCCGAGCTGATTTGAAGTGAAGACCCTCTGGCAGCCATCTGCTGCAGAAAATACCTGATCCTCATAAACAAATAGTCCGCCTTCGCCTCACCGCGCCGCTGCTGCAGGCCGGTATTCACACACCAATCAATGAGGGGATCCCGCACCCTGATATATAGGCTGTGAAAATTGGCTTTCTTCTCCTGCAGAGGATTCTGGTGATTACCTATATAGTCCTGCTGATTGGAGATTGATCGCGGTTTGAAATTAAACAGCAGTGGGTCCATTTTTTTCTAATTTGTGCCGAGCTCCACGCGCTGATGGAGGGTGATGGTTAGAAAAGGAGTGAGGGCACCCTCCAAAAGATCTCTATCTTCAGTCGTCTAGTCCGTCATGAGGTGCAAAGGATCTGCTTTTCTGATGGGATTTTCTGAAAAGTGAAGAAATCAGCTGATTCACAAGTCGCATCAGAGCAATCATACTGCTCAGCCTGCAACACAAAGTGCGTCCTGCACAGAGACACAAAGGCAGAGTCCTCAGTGAGACATTTCACCTCAGTCCATTTTAATTAGCCACAGACGAGATGGCTGAATCCGTCGATACTGCTACAACGCTAGGAGTAGCTCCATATTTCCATTATTATTATTTTATTTTGTTTTTTCTCCGTTTCCCAGCAGCGCTGGCACGGTGCCACAGTGGTTAGCGCTGCTGCCTCACTTCAACAAGACTGTGGATTTGAGCGCCCTGCAGGTCAGGTTGATCTGCGAAGTGGTTGTAAGGATTAAAGTTTGACAGATGAACATTCCACAGATGGATGGATTTGGTGTCTAAACTAACTAAAACGGATCAACTCTGTCTCACGTTTTTCTAACTTTGCACGACAATTCTACAATATGCAGATTCATCACTTGCAAATGTAGTGTTGCTTTAAATCAGAGTTCAGACCTGCTCTGTGTGTGAAGTGTCTTGATGTGACTGTTTCATTCAAATCAAATCAAACTCATCGATGTTGAATGATAAATAAAGTAATCCCTCATGAGGAGAAGACACAAAGGCATGAAGGCAGCTCTCCTTCACTCTCAGCTACACGTCAGTCTTTACAGGAATCACCGTTGATACGAAACTGTGAAAATGTGCAGAGACCCAGCTGCTATGAAGCGCTGCAGGAAATTCATGCCTCGCTATTTGATTAAACAATTAGCGTAAACATTAGTGTTATCGCAGTCAGATTGTAGTGCGGTGATTTGGCCCAACGCAACGGATCATCAGAACAAAAGCACTGCTCTTATTGAAGAGGAATGAGCTCAGTGAATGAATTGTTTGTTTTGTTTTAGTGAAAAAACAAATCAGGTATTGAGCTTTATCTGAACATTATGACCGAAACTCCAAATATACTTTCTGGTATTATTCTCCATGGACGTCATTATTTTACACAGCAGGCATCAGAGGGTTGTTTTCTGTTGTCACAGTGTCGAACTGGATAAATACACAGAATTGTTAATTGTCAATCAGCGCTACCGTTAATTCATTTTTCAGATTGCTTGACATCAGAAAGCAGTAAAACATGTTTCTTTTGAAAAGTTAAGATTGCAAGAATGTGTTTAATGTTTGTAGAGATATTAGATTTGTTTTCTGTTTTCCTTTTTCATTTATTAAAGAAACGTAATTATAGTGTTGTTGTAGGAACTGCTGGGTTGTGTTGCGTTGTGAGTATGAATAATCTGGATGTGTATCGATGTACCATTGAGCTTGTGACTATAAATGAACGTGGAACGTGAACGTGGCGCCAAAGAAATCTATCTCTTTAATCAGTGAATCAATTGAAGAAATGAGGGATGAGTCCTCAACAGGTTTTGGACTTCAGAGCCAGAACAGACCGTAACGGTCCATGGGTGGAGCAGAGTTTGACCCAGAAGTCTCTGAGGGTGGTACCACTGTCGGAGCCTGATTCGGGCAGTCACGGGCAGTTAGTGGTGTTTGGAACGCGGCGGAGTGACGCGCCCTTTTAGGCTGATCAAAGACCAGATGTGTCGCCACAATCTGGACCATCTGTGAGGGAGTCGGTGCATGAACGGAGGTCTGCAGTCCAAACACGTGACTGCGTTCAATTGGTGATGGAGAGGCGTTTACAGTTCCATCATGTCTCTGATGTTCGTACTTCCACTCCAGAAGTCAAAGTGCCTATTGGTGCAGATGATCAGTGATTAGTCCTCCATCAGCAAGAAGCCAGAAAAGGTCGTCACCACAATAACACCGACACCTGAACCCAGCCGGCTTCTCTCGTCTTATCCTCTGCTTCACAAATAAACATCATATGTGACACAACCGTGCCAACTAAATGTTAAAATCCAGATTTGAAATATAATAAACAAAATCTTGAACATCGGATGAAATGCTGAAAGAGGCCTGCTTAATGTTTGATAGCGTGTGATTGTTTAACATAAAAAAATAAAGCAGCAGAAAGAGAAAGTTTCCAGAGTCTTAGCTCTCTCGCTCTCTCTCTCCATGATGCTCTGTGACTTTGGAACGTGAATGCGAGACGAGTGAGGTCACCGCCGGCGGGGGAAGAACATTTTCATTGTACCCCCAGAAGCAATTGTATTCAGCGTGGAGTCAGAGAGAGCTATTTTGTAAGAGAAATGTTCTGAAGCACTCTTTGAAAGACGGCCGACTCCCCCTTTCATTATTCGCGGTATCTAAAGCAGCGAGAGAGTGAGAGAGCGATACCGCCATGTTAGCAGGAGGCTGACTGAGAGCTAAGTGCCCTGACTCTGACAGCTCTGCACAAATGCATATCAGTCGGAGCCGAGATGGGAACTACAGAGAGGTTTAACTCATAAAACATTTAAGGGCCTGCCTCGGATTGCACTTAGAAAGTATTTAGAGCAGTATACACAGCGAAAGATAATGAGTATGAAAATAATGTGGCCCCATGTGAACCCGGGGAGAAAGTGTGGGGGAATTAACACAGAAAAACCTTCCAGACACCCGGAGCTCCATTAAAGAATTCACATACTCGGGTCTCCTGGCAGAGGAGGCTTTAATCAGTGCAGGAGAACAGCACAAAAACCCAGGCAGGCCGAAGGAGCAGGCTGAAAACGAGACGCTCGCGTCGAGAGCCGCTCGATATACAAGCGGATGGATGTGCCGCCTTTGTAGGCTCATGTTTGGAGTTTTTACGCCCAAATAAACTCAATTTTACAACAACGCTAACCTGATCTGAACCAGAAAATGGACCCATATGCCCGGAAAATCTCTCAGCAGGCTCTCACTGTCATTTCTCCCAGTCAGCTTCAGTGGAGCTCTACAATACAGGAAGAAGAGCAGATTCCCACTCGGAGTTTAGACTCCATCTGCAGCACACAGCGACAACAAGCACAACCAGAACTAACTTGATTTGGGTAAAATCAGATACAAACCTTCCGTGGGAAGTTAAAGTCGAAGACACAGCCTCAGAAACATTCGGATGAAGTTTAACCTACATCCATTTCTCGTGCTTTTTCCATATAACGCTGTCTTGTGGTGTTTTTCTGCCGCTCCACAGATTCACAATCAGCAAAACCTGAGCTAAATGCGCGGCCCGCTGGGTTTGTGTTGTTGGTTGTGCGTTGGCTCGTGCTCTGACTGGGTGTGATGAGTCTGCTCAGCTTCATGCACATCACGTATGATAAGAAAGATGTTTAGACTGAGCTGCATCTTAGTCACCAGATCGTTGATCCAAACATTTCACCGACACCCTCAGAGGCACGAGCAGCTTCCTGAGTCACCAACTAACCCGACGTTTGTCGTTGGTCTGTGGGAGGAAGCAGAAAAGACATGACTTATAGTAGTTTAATAGTTCATTTGTTTCTCTTATTTCACCTTTGATTTCGCTTTGCTTTCTATTTTTCCTGAGCGCTTTGATTTAAATAAAATGTTTTATGATGTTTCTGAGGTGTTTCTACGTGACGGTGCAGCGAGGGGCAGCTCATGGCTGATCAAGTCGCTTCTGCAAGAAGAAATATCATCAGGTTTACGCCTCCGAGGAGGTGCTTGACTGCGGGTAACCATAGCAACAGCACGGATGTCTTAGGTTACACAAATTCAGATCGTGACAGACATTGTCAAAAGTTCCAGTTTGGAGGGACAGTGATGTCCAGGACGCCCGGACAAAGTCAAGCATGTCAGGGTATTTTTGTTTTGTCGCGGCTGGTGTGACATCCACCTCCCACAGCCACAACGGCGAGCTCTCCGGCAGGAACATGACAAACAGGAAGATGGACACTGCTGTTGCAGCTCAGTGGAAACACAAAAGAGTTTTTTTTTTTGTTTGTTTTTTTTGACATTGCATTGAATATAGAAAGCTGGGAAGGAGAAGGTGGCCTCAAAGAGCTCACAGCCATCTCATGTTTTATTTTTTTACATCCATACAGCCTGTCAGCACAGTGAGGCCAGACCACAGGAGGAGGTGAGGACACAAGATTTCCGTCTCTTCACGTGAACTTGTGGAAAAGCGGAAAAGTTAAAGTCATCCACAGCTTAACTTGGACGTTCCTTCAGCTGCTGATATTATCAGTTAGCACAGAGAGCCTCCAACGTGTTGTCTCATTTAGCAGTAAGCGCTTTTCATGCAGTCTACGCCGCTCTGAGGACTCAGCCTCAGTTTCTATCCTCGTCTGTCTCACACTGAGACACTGACAGGTTGTTGTTCCTGTTTAAAAAGGCCTGGTGACCAAAATGTCACTTAAATTTTGCCTTTTTCTGTTTCCTGTGGCTCCATAAAAACGGTCGCTCTCATTATTTAGGAGAAAAACCTCCTTACCAGTCATCCTTGTCGCCTTCCTTTTAATGATGGTGGGGAATTTGAATGTCGGTGCCCCGGGCAAAGAACCCGCTGGAGCCTTACAGGTTTAGGTTGTTGTAATATTTCCAGCTTAAAAATCACCAGATATATTTTATTTATATTTGTTGTTGTTAAATTAACTGCTTACATTATTAAAAATTCTTTTAATGGTGTTTCTCAAGTGTAAAATATCAACTCTTTATAACCTGATGAGGAATTTTAGTTAACTAACATCTGGATCTGCAGTTTTCAGAGAAACAAGTCAACATAAGGGATAAAACGTTGAAATAAAAATTTTATTTTAATCCCATCTCTTCTGTTGTGAAAATTTAAGTTGAAGTGGGGGATGTAAAAGTGAAAGGATGGAGATGTAACCTGAACTCTGTGCGGATTAGAAAACTTATTTTCTCACTGAATCTTATGCTAAAATGCAGCAGACGTGAAATTCGGCGGTGCAGTCGGAGGGAAATGTCCTGGGTGGGAGGTTAGCGGTGCGTTGTGTGTCTGCTTCAGTTTTCCCTCGTGTGAGAACAATTTCATCAACAGAAAACTCTTGGAAAAATAAATTCTGTTCGGATAATGAAGGAGCAGTATGCAGCCGGTGCAGCCGGGGAACATTTTCAACTTGTGAAAAATCTGCATTATTTACACCCGGCTCGTTTATGCTATCTTGGGCCTCTACGAGAAACTCTCCCGTGTGGAGCATCGGCAGAGCCTGTCTGAAGGTAAACCCGCCGAACCGCGGGGGAGAAACACCGGCTTAATTCCAATGATGTCAAGTGGCTGAAACATTTTCATCATCTGGCAACAGTGTGGAAATGTTTTCAATTAATTCTTTTCATGATTTAGTCATTCCAATTTCACTCAAGCTAAACGGATCAGAGGAGCTGTCCCATCCTTCCCTTCTCACTTTTTTTGTTAGTTTTTGTTTTTCATTTCTGAAGCCATTATTTTCTTCACTCAAAGATGTCTCACTGCTTCAGCATCATCATTCTAAGGTCTCTTTTTTTTGTTCTTCTCGTGAGCAGTTCCAGACCTACAATTCAGAGCACTTGTGATTCTCTGCTCCTTCTGTCTGGCAATCCTATCAACCCGACCATCTACCTCTCCTGCAGCCACTCCATTCTCTGATTATGTTTGTTTAATACTCGGTGGAGTTGTCTGGCCGGGATTGGGTGTCTGAGGTGTGATGCTGAGAGATTTCCAATTGATGGCGTAGAGAGGACGGGACGGAGTGAGAGGTGGTTACAGAATTGGAGGAGAAAAGAGAAGAGGCCGAGTCGACGGGTGACCAAAGTGTTTTGGTCCAGAAAGCATCTGGATGGACTATTTACCGCAGAGAGAGATGGACAAAGCAGAATGGAAACTGAAAAGACTTCAGAGGAGTACTGGGAATTCATTTTTCATGAGAAATTGCACAGTTTTACACCAACATATTGAACCGCAGCACTTAAATCTGTTGCTTTTTTTTTTTTTTTTTTACAACAAAAGGCAATAGTTACTCAGCATTAAAACAATGACACTCACTCTCTGCTTGGCTTCCACCAAATCCCAGAAACCACATTTTTGATCCAAACTGTTGTGATCTGTGATAGATCAACAGACTTTAGATGGATCAAGACATGACTGTAGTCTGTTAGAATTCACCAGAATGTCGGGGGGCAAAAGGTCAAAAGGAAAACACAAAGGGATGGCCAAGAAATGTAACATCATAATAAGATACTTGCCTGCAATTGCTGATGTTATATTTATCTGTATCTGTGTCAATGAACAATAAAACAGATACACAAATGCATGAATTTATGAATTTCCATTCCATTCAATAAAATCTGCACTTTCCCGGGTGGACATTCTGACATAACACAGTCAAGTTTAAACATTTGACGTTTTCACTTTGACCTTTAAAACATTTTTCTTATAATAATTTAAACTGCAGCTGCATTAATTAGAGGAAGCACAATGAGTCTTCTGTCTGAGAACTCTGATCCTGTACACGGCTAAAACATGACCCACAAATATAAATCAACCGCTCATCAGATCTGTACACCTTAATCCTCTGAGGAATTCCACTAATGTACATTCCGTTGCAAATTAGTTTTCTAATTGGATGATCTCCAATCCAGAGAGCAAAGAGGAACCCTGTTGCTCAACACTATTGGTGCTTAAGGAACACAAGAAATGGCAGAAATGAGGCTGAGGTGTTCGGCGTCTCCATCCCGTCGGCCGCTTTGTGATTTCAAAAACGTTGGGATGGCTTGTTCAACACTTTGGTGCAAAGCAAAACATCTGTAAAATTAAAGGCCAGAACATCATGAGATTTGACTTTGACATTTGCAGTGTGGAACCCAGCAGATGATTCCCTATAATTTTATTGACTCCTGACCTTTTGTGTGGGAACACCGTTGAATGAATTCCCAGCACTTCCACTTAATCAAGATGACGAGGTGATATGGAGCAATTTGGACCGTGTCTCATTACTTGGGTCAGTAATTCACATTTATAGGAATGTGCAGAAACATTACACATCTGCCTGCCTGGGACGGGGAATTTACGTAGATGGGGCTCAAGCTTCACTAAGAGTCTGCAGACGCCTCAAGACAGGTCAAGGTCAGTGGGTCGTCATCTAGCTCCATTCTAGAACATAATGATGTGTTTTTATTAAAAGTTGGAGCTGAAGCTAAAGGAAAGAAAAAAGTCAAATATCTGAAAAGCTAAAAATCTGAAATATATCTGTGCAGAGACTTAAACCTGTTTATAAAAACCAACAAGGTATTTGTTTTGTTTTCTTATGAATACGATTGACACATTTCAGAAAGTTCCGGGAAAGATGCCAATTAGATTTTCAAACTTCCTGCCACATTTTCAAAATGCAGTCTGATAGCCATGGGTCATAAAAGTCAGCAGTGTCACCAAAATCATCAGAAATATCACAGAGATGCCCTGGAGATGCTTTGTTATGGAACAATGGAGAATCGGCTCTTTCTAACAAGCCTCGATTTGCCAGCGTGTGACATTTACTTCCATCAATGCACTCGTGAATGAAATGAGGTGAGATATGGATCAGTCTGACCCTTTGACTGGAGCACTGCTGCTTTACTTTTGTGTGTTTATCCATCGATTCAGAGGCAGACAGACACGGACAATAAGACATACGGAGCATTGGAGGTGATTTTTCAGGGCTAAACAAGTTGGTGCTGATTTTAAAACTTCTCAGCACATGAAGTGATGTTGGTCTGATGATGGAAACTTTGGAGGACCACCAAAGATTTTTTCCTTTCAAATTACGTAAAGCTCAAGGCCACAAAAAAACCCTAAATATGTCTCAAAGAAAACTCAGCGGGTGACTGTGGAGGTTAATATTGGTCGAGTCGCTCCTCAGGACTCGCTGCAAGCAGCTCGGGAGCCGATTCACATGACTGTGCTCAGCTGTCGGCCCTGAAGGAACATCATTCATGTTGGCAGGATCCATCACCGACAAGCAGATCGTCCGAAACACGGCTCTACAACATCTCTGAGGTGCAGTCAAACTTTTACATCAGCAGCCACAAAGAGGAAATCCCCAAAGGGGACAAGCGTTACTGGAACGCCGCCTTGCTCTCGCCATCCATCACCATCAGGAGGAAGGTGCCATCTGATTGCTTTGCCCTCTCTGCCATCCTCCTCCTCCTCCTTTCATTTAACGTTGGCACTCGCCCAGACACTAATGAGGACTGTCTCTTGTCGTTTTTCTGCAGACGTGGCGTCTTTTTGCCCCCCTGCCCTCCCAGTGCTGTCATAAAACGGCGGCCAGTTAACGGCGGGGACAAGAGTTTTCAAAATGTCAGAAATGAGAAAAATGGCAAGGGAGCCTGCGGTCAGCAGTTTCAATGGAGGAAGCAGCATGGAGGAAAGGTGGGGGGGGGGTGTTAGTAATTTAAGGTCCCGGTGTGGAAATGCAGGTCCTTCCCAAACATGTTGGCTGTGCCTCCGTTAATGAGCTCCTTAAGTGTCCTGCCAGCCCTTTTTAAACATCCCCGTCGTGATGCAAAGTGGGGAAAAGAGGCGGCTTTTAAAGGCAGCATATGGCTGTGGAGGATCTTCACTGATGTATTGTCACGGGGGATTTCCCCTCCCCGGCTCTGTAGCGGAGGACGCTCTCTGAAACGGAGCCAGATGTCCGTGTCTTCTCAGATACAAGCCCCCCGTCCTGATTGGCAACAGCGGTGACGGCGGCGTGCAGTTTGGTCGAGACCATAAAGGCTGTTGTGACACGGTGAGGATAATGACCATGATTTTTATGGCTCTGGTATTAATAACAGATGAGGGCGGTAATTTAAAAAAAAAAAGGTGCAGGTAAATGAATTATACAGTTGGGAGTTCAAGTGCACACCAACTCTGTCTTTTTTTCTTTGGGCTGATAGAATTTTATGTTTGTGTGAAGACCCAGGCAAGCAAGATTTCAAAAAGTAAAGAAGCTTTGAACATGCCCACCTACAAGTACAAGCTTTCATAATTTAATCATGGGAGCTGCTGAATGTCTGATAGCTCCCTCAGTCAACGGAGAGGATTTCTTTTGGCCTCTTTAGTTGTTTTTCTACTTTGGTTGAATTTTCTTTCCTCCATTTTCATCATGAGTTCCCTCTCTTTTTTTTTTTTTTTTTTTAATTCCTTTATTCCTCTCTGTTCTGTTACTGTGAAACAAAACCAAACTTCCTCAGCTGTTCCGAGTTCATGCAGACAAACATTTCAAACATCAAGACGCATCTGTTTATAAAGACCTCTAAACAATCAATAAGAACCAACACGGACACATCTTTGTTATGTAGTTGGAGCAATTTGAATGTGTTGGTCAAACGTTTGATGAATAAAAAGCAAAGCTGCATATTTCAGATATATCAACAAACATATATATTTTATACATAAAAATTTCATATACTTCTGAAGCAGAAGTATATGTGAATATATGTGAATCAGGCCTTCATCTGTCAGCACTTAATCGTCCCCTGAAGCCGACATCATCCAATCATCACCACCACCTTTTATCCAAGTGAGCCTTGTTATTAAAGGAAGAAGTGCTCATTTATACCCAGATCTCCAGCCACGGTGTCTGTTCTGTCTGAATGTCGTGACCATAAATCCAAGGTCCGGTCCACCCCCGACCTCCGAGGTGGTGCACCGGATACTAATGAATCCTGGACTGCCGAAGCCTGTCCGAGTCCAGACGTCAACAAATATACAAAAGGACAGAAGATTTCAGTGGACTTTGTGAAGAGCTCGCTCAGAAGGGAAAAGTCCACAGTTTGGTGGAATTATTATTGACGGCTGTTTGGTATCATGAAAAAAAAAAAAAAAAGTATATCCAAAGTATAAAGATAAATTTGTTGACTTATAAGAAGAACATATGTATTAACTGGAGGACCAATGAGAAGTTTAA
The DNA here is from genome assembly GCF_900963305.1 of Echeneis naucrates. Lineage (NCBI taxonomy): Eukaryota > Metazoa > Chordata > Actinopteri > Carangiformes > Echeneidae > Echeneis > Echeneis naucrates. The sequence continues at coordinate 1,384,300 of NC_042520.1, read as the reverse complement.
TATTTTTTTTGAGAGCCATCTTCTTGGCCGACTCACATTGTTCCTAAAAGCAGGACAAAGATGGGCGAGAAGCAGCTCACCTCTGCCATCAAGCAGCCAATATCACACAGTCTGGAGGTAAGACAGGACATCAGTGATAATGCACATCAAGGTAGATGACTCTTCGCCTTTTAATTGGCTCCAGCAGGTCATTTCTGCTCCGCCCGTATCTGTATGGGGTAATATACCAGACACATTTGGATTTAATTCCCACACAGTTTTGCTCATTTGATTTAGTGGCGGGCCTGCAGAAGAAGAAGAAGGAGGAGGGAGGGGGAACGGAAGGTTTAATTGAGAGGGAGAGTTGGTTGAAAAAAGCCAGAGAATGACTGGAGGTGACACATGGAGAACAAGAGTGTGGATTTAAAACATGAAAGGCGGTTGGGGGGGGGTGACTCCACCGACCTGTCGGATTGAAACACCCAGAGATGGAGAGTGACTCATCTGAGATAAAAGAGGGAAGTACAGGCTGCTGCTGCAACAACTAATGAAGAGCTCCTCTCTTCCTCACATCCAGCCCTCATTGTTTATTGATGCCTCGCTTTGAGCTTCAGACCAGAGCAGACGATCACCACTTGCCCATCACGCCGTTTAGAGGCCTTTAGCATAAAAGCAATCATTTTTAAAGGCTTTCCCTCTGCTGCACTTCAAACGGGGCCCTTGGTGGCCCCAGTGTTGTGTATGTGTGTGTTTTGGGGGGGGCTAAGACCTGGAGGAGGAGGGGTAAATTGAGCTGATGCACTCCTGCAGACAGGATGCAGACAACTCTGATGCGACGGAGATGAGTGAAGAGTCTCTCTGTGAAAACTAAACAAATAGCTCCTGGATTGGCTGTGAAAGAGAGCAAATCAGACCTGTCTGTTGAAGAGAGAGAGAGACACATAATCAGCTGGAAGGAGAGCGGGCCGGGGTAAACGAATTTGGGGCTGAATTGATATGCAAATGTGGCGCATTTACACGACCCGCTTACATCAACACAGAGGAGGACTTCAACCACAAACAGGATGCCTGTTTCTGATTTTTATTGACTTGATGCAGCGATCACACACTTTCTCACACACACAGACTGAAAGTGTTCAACTTCAAGGGGAATCACTTGAATCCATGTGTACTTAATAAAAATGACATTGAATCAATGTGTTGTAAAGCTCAAGTGTAAATCTTCTGTATGAGTTAAAGAGGGAAGGCGGGTCAGCGGATGAACAGGCCTCTGCTCTTTTAAAGCATCTTCAGGCTTCGATGAGCCCAAAGTGAACATTTGGACCACATCTGAAGAAATCCCCTCAAAGCTCCACGGTGGTGGCGTTATGACGTCACAGCTCAGAAATGTTTCACCTCCTGTACACAACAGGCCAACTCTGCATATTTTATGCCCCCTTATTACTAGAATTATTTTTCTGACAGTTATATTTCCAGTTCTGTTTAATATTTAAAAAAATAAAAGTTGCTCTAATGAAATATTATGTTTTTGTTCCAACTTGGCCGTTTAGAACACGAGCAGCTATCAACATATGTAATATATTCAACAAGTAACAGCCAGCGGGGCCAAACTTGTGCAGAATGAGCACTTTTTCTTTTGATACTTGAGGTGCATTTTGCTGATAATTGTTTTTTTTTTTTTTCTTTAATATTCACGGACTTTACATGTTAATGTGCTTTCCTTTAGTTTTCCTCACTGCGTTCTGTAAATATACAATGAATAATTCATCTAAGTCATTACAACGAGAAAAAAAAAAAAAAAGGCAGTTGTGCTTGAAAGGCCTGCGGGCATGTAAACATATAGAAAACACACGTGTGAGCACCCACACACACACACTCACACGCCCACCTACAGTGTGTAATATCTGTGTATTCCACCACACAAAGTGCTGTTAGCATCATGGAAACAGCTTCAGCTCATCAGACAGGAGTTACCTTCAGCTGATGATGCCTTTAACACAGGAGCTGCTAAAACCCGGCATTTCAGCTGTTGTTGACCCAAAGCAGCCCGCTGCAGTGCGCCGCGTCATTTATTTAGCCCCTTTTATGCTCTTCACAAGATGAAACACCTGAATGAGTTAACTCACAGATAAAGAACAACAACTCAACACAGCAGGGATCCTAAAATATAATTGCGTCAAATCGAAATGTTCTTCTTGCGATCGTTTCAGCGATTTTCAGATAATGTTGCCACAGATCTAGAATCGGCCCAGTGACACATCCTGATTCCCTCGTCCTCCTGAGTCTCTCTGGAACAGCTTCTGTTAAGGTAATTTCCAACGTCCTGAAGGAGATTCTGCACATTCTGAGAAAATAATCCAGCAAAAAAAAAAAAAAAACGCCTCAGGACACAAATTACCTTCTGACGTTTTTAACAGCTGAGCTTGATGCATGCACACTTCAAATCAAAACTGGTGGACTTTGTACATTTTCATTAAAACAAAGCAGCACACAATCAAAAAACAGCTGTGGGTAAATTTTATCCCTCAGTGATTTTATTTTATTTTCACACTGAACACTAGAAATACCATATTTGGGATGACGTCCTGAGATTGCTTAGCTGAAATAAAGAGCGCTGTTCACAGTTTGTGTGTTACAGGCCTGCTTTATTTTTTTATTTTCTATATATAGCTGTATATCTACAGTTCCTGCACTTTAAGGCACCAGAAAGTTAACAAAAAGTCAAACTCAGTCCGACTCCCTTCTGTGTCACCTTAGCAGTTTTTCCAAGGTGGCTAAGTTCAGGTGAAAAAGTTAAAAACAGCACAACAAACAGTCATCGTTACTGCAGCTAATTAGCGGCTTCCCCTTAAAAAAAAAGAAAAAAGAAAAGGCAGATATTGGATGAGATGAATTGCTGCCTGCAGGCCTGTCGTCGGGGGAGTGATGGATGGATGACACAGATTCCCTGCGGCAATGGCAGACACCGAAGTGAGCCAAGCTGAGCTGGGCTGAGCCGAGTGGGGGGGTCCTTGTCCTGTGGACAGCTGGATGATAAACAGGTCTGTAGGACGCCGATGGCCTCTGGTTCTGCTGCTGGAAGTCCCCACTGAGGCGGATATGTGGAGCACTGAGCGTCACCTCCTCCTGTCCGTTTAAAGCGTTTGAAGGTTCAGAGTCTGAACTCTCAGCTTTTAAAGAACATTCACAACAATGAGTGCTTTCTAAAGTGATTGTTTTGTTCTGCAGATCTATTGAACAATATTCTGTTTCTACAAAATGTCAACACAAAAACCTGAGGAAGCCTTTTATTTTTTACTGAAACATGCATTGAACAAATTCATACCATAAACCGGACTCCAGTATTCCAAACTAAACTGTTGCTGCGTTCAATCCACCAGACCACCAAGTTGAATTGGGATGAAGTCTATGGGAAAATGTCCCTCCTCCTCCTCAGTAAATGTTTTCCTGATGAGTTTCTGGTCTCAGTGTGAAATACAACATGATGTTCATTCAGAGGGAAGCAGGAAGCAGGAAGCAGGAAGCATGTGACTACCCAATCAGGACAGAGTACAGAGCGGGTCAGCTCCATCTTCTCCTCCAGAGACGCTTCTACTGGTTTCAAAAAACCAACATGGTCAACAAACAGATGACAAGAATGTGAAAGTCTTTCCATGACTGGAAACACCAGCAGTGATGTGTTTTGACATGAAATGCCAGATTTCAGCCGATTCTGACTCACGTCTGAAACTGCCTCATTTATTTCTTCAACAAATCCAATCATGGCGTTCCACAGGACGACAGCTCACTTGTGACATTCTCAGCAGAACAAATGATCAGAACGGAGCAGAATGAGGCCGATTCATGTGTTCATCTGTGATCGTTGACAGTCTTCGGTGAATAAGATCGACGAGTCGCAGCCGAAGAAGACGTGAAATTTTCATTTTGGTGTTTTTTTCCTCTCAAGAAAAAGAAAACGACTTCCACTTTTATTGAGTTTATAACAAGCTGTTGCATCAGTTTGTGTGCGTGCGAGTGAGTGTGTGTTCAGAATATCAATGAGAAAACAGCGTACCAGCATACTGTGGCCCTTTTTAAATACGAGGATAGGTATGAAGAAGATGACCGTGGGAGGCGGGAGTTACTGTCCATGCAGTAACATAGATACACACCACACATGTGCATGCACATGCATGCGCGCACACAAACACACACAGTCATTCTCTGGGGTCTTTCCTTGGCAACCTCTGGGTCTAAAGCTCTTTTCATGGTTGTGAAGTTGAGAGCGGCAGGGTGGAGGTTTGGTTCATCCTCCCGTGGAATTGGATTATTTCTGGATGAGGAGAACACCCTCCTTCTTCGTCTTCCCTCCACCACTTCTCCTCCTCTTCCTCTTCCTCCCCGCAGAGACGAACACATGAAACTCATCATGCAGAAACACCCCCACCCCTCTTCCTGCTCCTCTGGTGTCGGTGGGAAGGAGGGGCCACGCACCACAGCTGCTCAGCTCTGGTCTGTTTCGGCACCAGTCGGTTTTCAAATAGTCTCAAGTGGTGAAAAATACATTTTCTGTGGAGTTACCTTGTGTTCCAGCATTTATACAGACCCAGAATCATTTCCCCCACGCGTCGCGAGCCTCTTTGCAATGATGATGAAAGAAAGTGTCAATGAGTTGCTGGAGAGCTTTCAGTCCTGGTGTAAAGCAGGACTTCCAAATGCTTCATGTCTGTGAGTCCTTCATTTGAAGAACTCAGCGCAGAATGCATGAAAAGTCAGAGTTCTTCGTATCCTTTGTTGTATCTCAATTTTTCTGAATTGGCCAGGCCAGATAAAAGAGTCTCTACTGAACCTGCAGGATCCCAGCTGGCCTGAGAGGAGCTCAGCTGTGGCTACGATCTAAATACGTGATGGAGAAATGGTTTTTGTATAGATTTTCTCTCCTTTAAAATCTCCCAACTCTGTCCATTTATTTTGTGATCTGTCTTGGTCCAAACAGTCAGGTCAGAAACACGTAACGCTACAAATCTGCTGAATACAAATGTAAGTCCTTGGAGCACAGTCTTTTTGATTTTACAAAGTTGTCTGAGTTTGAACGTTTGCTGTGTGCTAACCACTGGTGACCACGGATGTGTATTCATGCCAAAGCATGCAGGATTTGAGTTGCTGACTTTGGCGTTTGTGGAAATTCGTCCATTTGATGTGCACAAACAGGGCTTTCCATTGCTGCTCCTCCACATTTATACATTTTTCTTCCACTTCACTTGCTTTTAAAGAAATGCTGTTAGAAGTCAATTCACAGAGCAAGATTTCACTGAAAACATCCAGTTTACCTCTTTGAGATGACATCAACTTTTCTGCATTCTGTCTGTTTGCCTTGCAGCTCTGTAGACGGCTGGAAATTCACCACAAGCTGCCAGCCCCTTTTAGCTCATTGTTTTTGATTCCCTAGCAGTCATAGACTAACGAGTAACAGTTTAGCAGCTAAAGATGCTTCTGTGATAAAATGGAGGAGACCAAAAAGGAGATAGAAGTTGTCCAGGACTGCAGTTCTGCCCTCCTCTAAGAGTTTGATGCTTTTAGAAAATTATTTATTCTTCTTTGCAAAAATCAAACATGATTTTTAACCACATTTTTTTAAGTACACCTCTTCGGTAGACTAAACGACTAAACGAGTCCATTTGTTTCCACATCAGCACCGTGCTGAAAGGTGAGCTTAAACACATTCTTGTGTCACCCATGACAGGTAAAACTTGTGGCATTAAAAAACCTGAAACCTTCCCTCTGTTGTGTATTCAGAGCATATCAGTGTAGAATAACTCAGACAAATGTAAAATGCCATTGTACAGCTCTAATCCAGAGCTGAAAATGATCCAAACAAATGCCAGCATCAGCTAACCTTCACGCCGAGCTGAAACTGCCATCTGATCAATTACATCTGTCGGCCAGCTGACCTTTCCAACATGTGTACAAAGGAGAATGCCATTTGATTAGCCCTAATTGCTCCACTTTAGGCAGCTCTTGCTATGTCACCATTGTCATGTCCTCCTCACTTCCTCTGGGCTTGCACTCCAACGCAACAAGTGGAGTTTTGATTCTGAGCAGAGAACTTTGATGACCTATTGGCTGCAGCTGATTGGCTGCGGAGCCTTGCAGCCTCCATCAAACTGCAGCTAAGACACGATGACACAAAAAACCCAGCTGCTGATTGATCACAAAAATCTCCTCCAAGTCATTGAGTCAAATTCTGAAACAATTGTTTAACTGTTACCCAGAATGCTCCACTTCCTTTTGTATTCAAACCAACATTTGATCGCCACATTACGAGAGTAACTCCCTTGTTTACTTTTCCACCTCTGACTGGTCCAGAATACAGCTGCTCAGCATCTTATCTTTTAAAAATGAGTTTAAGATTTTACTGATTACTTTGAAAGCACCAGCGCCTGGCTCCAAGTAATATAATAGAATGACTAACCCTGTATAATCCAGTACGCAGCCTGAAAGCCTTCTGGCTGTTCCAGAGTCGAGGTCTGAATGTAAAGAAATCGGTGACTTGCTTTTATGAGACCTCGTCTTTTTACCACGTTGTCCTTACGTTATGAAATATATTACCTTTTTATTAGTCTTAGAGATTTTTTGAATGAATACATCTGTAATTACATTAAAGTTGCTGATTTGTTAATTGAAGCACTTTAAACAATGTTTAAGCATTACTGAGATTAACGTGAAGCACACTGAAGTTAGAGATGCTGTTGAATTGAATTGTGTTGTCTCATACTGTCGCTGCCTCTTGTATGTATTTATATCAAAACTATATGACCTCAATGTCAGCCCGACTTCTGGAGGGGGTCACCCTGACAACTGTGATATCCGCTCTTCAATCGGGGGGAAAGTAATTTTGTTATTAATATCCTGTTTAGGTCTATTAGATAAATGTCAGTAAGCAGAATAGACTGGAGTTTTGAGGCAGAAAGGCCAGATTCTCTCTACATATGCACATTCACACACTAATTTATTTCACAAATGTACAGGGTTTGTTGAGCTTTAATGTTCTGTTGTGACCTGCAGGAGTCAGCATCAGGACACGACTGAACTCCCCACAGGACCGTTTCCTGTGTAGCTGACACCTTCTTTACTGAAGGATCAGATGCCATCTGGTTTTCTGGCGAAGTGAATGGTTTGTATCACACAGTGCAGTTCGAGGTAAAGGTCCTGAATTTAAACTCGTCCAATGTATATAGTCCCAAATTTAAGAACCAAAAACTGTCCTATGCTAACAAAAGGTTGGTGAACTCAAAGGAGCCGATCTGATCTTTTCTTCTGATTGGTTAAAATGTTAAATTGATTTTAAAAAATGCTATCGTGGCCCTTCAGTGGTAGACTTGTGGTGCGCGAGTTTAAATTTTTCTAATGCAGCAACACACAGAATTCAGATTTGTTTTAAGGACAGTTTATCTGGATGATTAATTCTATTTGTGTTGGCTTTTTTGAGGTCAAGAAAACGTGTCTTAGAAGTCAGCCAGCACTGCAGTGACAGAGAACTTAAAAAATAAAACTATCCTGCCGGCCAGGACCGACAATCAGAACACCTGCGGACAACCCGTCGCCTTTTGTGACTGCTGTTATTGACAGCCCAGACAGTACGGACACGTCTCTGACTGTGTTTCTGTGCCCTTCGTTTCAGCAGCAAATGAAACTCCCTGAAATCCACAGGAGATCTTGGGTGTCATGATGAAACTAGTTGAAAGACAACAGATTTACTCCAGTTTGTCCATCTGTCACGCACAATATCTCCGTGACACTGATTGCATTAAGTCATTCATTTTTCTCCATTGGAGCTCAGTAATCTTGTTCTGTCTCGTCTCCAGATGCCGCCACTTGTCCTTGAAAAAAATGTCTCAAAAGAAAAAGAAGTTGACGGGTTGTTTTTAAGCTTTTTTTTTTTTTTTTTTTACTTATTTTTAGTAGATAAGCATTTTAAGGCCTCTCTAGATTGGACAAATTGACACAAGACGAAAGAAGATGATCCAGAAAGATACATATTTTCATCGCGTCCCAGAGATCTGATTTGACAAATTCAGGGAGTCAGCTCATCTCATTTCAGCTGCTTTCCAGCATCTAAAATGACTATAATTGGCCCAGTGGGGAACACCAGCTACAAGCTCAAAACAACACGTCATATTTGTCAGTGATTGGCCCAAAAGAGGAGGTGGGGTTGGGTTGGGAGGGAAGGCGGGGGCGATGTGTTTACTGCAGCCTGTTTTTTAACAGGAAATCCTTTCAGTTTCTCCCAAATATATCCGAAATGGAAATCATTTATGCGTGATGGGATAAAAATGCTCTTGTATGCTCCAAAGCTTGTATTGGCATGATGTCGGCGTGTAGCAGCCTCTGAAGGACGGCACAATGTGTCCTGTAGGAGGAGGAGGAGGTTTCTCTGCTTCCTCCAAGCAGGCAAAAAACGCCATAGCTGCATTTCCACTTCAGAAATGCAAAGAAAAGCTCATTTACTGAAAGGAAATGCAAAAGAGTACAAAAAAGTAAATGCATCTTAAATGTGAAAAGGAAAAAAGAAATGTAGGGAGAGTGCAGAGCTTTGTCGAAGTAAAAAGAGACAAAAAGGCAGGAAATAAAAGCGGAAGGTATAGAAGGGTGAATGTAAATAATGGAAGAATGAGTGGGAGCAAGCGGAGACCAAAGGGAATTACTATACAAGGGAAGAAAATAAGAGGAAGGAGGGAAAAGTTGGAAAGAAGAGAAAAAGTCAAACTCTGAGCTTTTGAATTTGGCAACTTGACCTCAGGAGTCCGAGTTCATGGCAACGGGAGGATGCAGTTCAGCGTGTTTTCACTTTTCTGGACAGGGATGTTCTGACATGAGCGGCTCAGCTGGACGCTGCTGATTACGCTTTAATGTAACTCCACCTGAAGTCAGTTCACAGGTCAGCTGAATTCCCTCTGGAGGGCCGTCAGCTGGGAGATGCGTCTGTCGCTCATCACCACAAAACAATAATAATTATTCTGGGTTTGATTTCAGGTTCCAGCTGTTTGCTAAAACAGGAAAGTTTGTCATATTCCAGGTTCAGTTTTAAGACATTTTGCTGCAGCTGGTAAAATTGTGATATTGAATCAGTACTTTGGAATGTGACTGATGACGTTTCATGAAAACCGACAAGAAGGCAGATTAAGTAAAGTCCTCAGAGACAGGAGACAGAGGGAATAATGGAAAACAGGGTAAGAGATAAGATGGAAAGAAAACCGGACAGAAGCAGGTGGAAGAGGAATGACAAGTGCAGATAAAGGAAGACGAAAATGAAATACAAGTACAGAAGGAGGGAGTCAAATGTGTTCAAAAATCAAGATGGAGTTGTGTATGGCATGCATGCGGGCTTGAACTCTGTGACTCAACATGATAAATTACCCAGGATTCACTGGGATGTCAACAAAGCGTCCCAGAGCCTCCGAGTTGCGGCTGCTGCATTAACAGGAGATGGATGGAGATGTACAGAGTCCTGGTGTACACAGTCTCATGCTCTTTGCTCTTCAACCCGCCATCCATCATGATTCGAAGCTCATATGCTGCCGCACGCATGTACACACATCCATCAGGGACGCACTCAGGAAGACTAAGAGCAGGAGATCAGTTATCCTTCATATCGAACAACGGAGCCGCATCTCAAAAGAAGAAAAATGAATAAATAAATGAATATTTAAAGTCCTTGCTGGCTTTCATCTACTGATGAATATCATTTTGACATCATCTTGACAAGGACATAGAGTTTTCTTTAAAAGACTTCAGGCTCCATTACCGAAGGAAACAATTACTTCGGCTAACGGCTACTGCTAACCACTGCGCCGCCTGGAGCTCAGTGTTGCTGCATACAGTCCCATTTTGTTCAGGTGTTTCGGTTATTTTGTATCAGTGATGTTAAATAACAATAAAACTCGCAGTTGGAAGTTGGAAAATGCTGAATTTGTATCTCCATCAAAAATAATACAATTTTAGTTGGTGAGGTTAGTGAAGCACTGAAGACGTTTCAGGTAGACCATTTCAGGCAGACATTCAATCGAGGAATCTGCCATTTTGTGAGTTTGTGTCCATCAGAGTCTCGCCTGTCAGTCATCGACTACTACTAGCTTCAATTACTTCACTGCTGAAAAGTCCTGCAAGTTCTGCAACTCTGGGTCTGTAGTATTGTAATCAAATCAGCCAGAATGAATGAGGCCTGGCAGACGCTGTGTGTGTGTGTGTGTCTGCTTTGATTTCTTCTCCCCCTGATGAATTCATCTTATTCCGCATGGAAAATTGTTGAATGGCATTCAGCGAGATTAAAACCACAAACAGTGCTTTTTATAGTTTGACAGGTGATTGGCCGGAGGCAGACTCCGGGATGAGCGCATCATTAGGGGGAATTTTTTTCCCGAAGGGGAATTAAGCGCACCATCAGCCTTTTCTTTTTACATCCACGTGGCCTCTCTGAACGCTGCTGCTCTGCCTGTCAGCTCACTTAAAAACGTTCAAACTGTCGGAGACGGTGAACGCACACTGACGGTTTGTGGTCCGAGTTCTCCATCTCAGAGTTGTACATCCGTTTTAATAAATGCGGCCATCCATAAGTCTGAGTCGGCCAGCGATAATAATAAACAGAGCACTTTTCTAAAGCTGTTTCCAGCAAGCCCTGATTTGTCCTGAAAGGTTGTTTACAGTGGAGGGAAGAATTGCATTAATCTGAGCTGCCTTGAGTTTAAGAGACGTCACTATCAAAGATGGAGGATGAGAGTCAACACACCCAGATCTGGACTTACTTGTTTGGAAGCTCTACCTGACTCAGGTTCAGCCAATCAGGAGCGAAGCACATGCAGGTAGACCATGACCAGGATGTGTACCACGAGCTATTGACTAACCAATGTGTGTAACTTCATTAAATTAAGTGTTGCTTTGTATTTTTGTGAACTTCAAGGATTTCTTCATTAATTTGGTACCTGACAATTTTTTTTCTTGTTGCCTGTTGAGATCGATAAATGTGTGTCCCATCATGTCTTTGTCATTCCCTTCCTCAATCTCACTTGTGATGAATCTTTGCTGTCACATTCACTTTGTCCCGGTTCTGTTAGTTTCTACCTCGACTTGCTGCACCATCAGAGCTGTCACAGCGCCAAACACTCATTGCTGATGCAGACAGTCATCAATGTTTTAACTCTCATAAATCACTCAAAACAAAGTGAGCTCAGGTTTTCTGTTACAACAAAATGAATGAGGATGAGCCGAATCTGTCTGTAAAATAAATTTACTGAGCTAATTAATCAAACGAGAAGCAGGGCCATTTTCCCATAGACTTCAATACTATCTAAGTTTCTTTTTTACAACCGACCGAGTCGTCCCATTTGTCGTTGGATACGTAACGATGGAACACAACACGTAGCTTTGTTTCACTAAACTTGAGGTTTAAAGGCCTTTAACGGTGTAAAAATCACATTCTCTGTATCCTTTTACGCAGCACACGCAATGAATTGTGGGAAAGGTTGGGCCACGAAGGAGCCACCATCTGGAAAAAAAAAAGGACGCATTTAAAGAAGCCTTCAAAATAGGACAGCTTATTCAGCGAAGGCATAGAAGGCCGTGGGTTTGAATCCATCCGTCCCATTTTGGAACCTTTTCTAAATGAAATGTACTTTTTTGTGTCTTCCCACCTGAAGGTCAGACTCAACGGCGGCTATAAACTGTCCGAACATGTGCAACAGGCGACAGACATAAAACATCCTTTGCAGAACAAAGATAATGACGGCTTTAAAGCGGCTGTAGATAATGGATGGACTGAACATTGTTACACAGAGCTAGCACCTGTTTTATTTTAAATTCAGCCCGGGCTCCGGTGGAGCCACAGTAAAAATCCTTCACACATTGTGAGACTCTGATCAATAAGAGCTACCGGCATGAATTACAAATTCATGGCTGAACGTTTCTACTGTCTCCTCACTGTTTTAGTCAGTCACTTCCCAAACTCTTTGCTCCCAAAGAGACCAGAAGCTCGACTGTTAAAGTTCTAAACGTAACTTTTCCACATTTTTCTGTTAAACTTGCCGTTCAGCTTGTGTTCCTAGATCATCCGATAATTTTCAAATTTTAATCACGATAACGGTTTGTATCATTCGATCCGCCAAAAAATGGGCTTTTATTCAATTTGAAGTCCCATTTTGAAGATAAGTCTTTGACACTTTGGTGTATTTGAAGCTGATGAAGGATTTTAGTCGTTAAACAGCTCAGCTCCGTGACGTCCTGGAGAAGAAGAGCATCAATCAGTCGTTGGTTTTAAACGTGAAAATTATTGAATCGTTTCTTGGTGGTGAAGAAACCGTGATCTAATTTTCCTTCAGTAGATGAATTCAGTGTTCATTCTAACAACATAGCAAGTTTGCTTAAATTAGTATTGAATATAAAAATACACCAGTTTGCACTCAAATTCATCTGAGGTTCTCAGAAGCTTTCAGCATCCATCGACGTTTAGAGAGAGAGAAAAGTTAGTCAATACTAACTTTTGGATTTTGTGTTAAGCTGCTGCCAAACAAAGCAGCTTTTTTTTTTTTTTTCAAACAGTCACCTTCTGAAGCGGGATGGAGCTTGAACAACCGAATGACCTCAACGTGAAGCTACGCTTCAAAATACCGTGTCTGAAGACGTCGCTCTTCGTGTGTTGCTATTTGTCCAGTAAAACAGGCTCAGCAAAAAAACAAAAAGCAAAAAACAAAAAAAATCCACTCTACTCATTAAAGTCGAAAATCTGCAGCTGACTGGAGCAGAAAATCAGACAGATCCAACTGCTGGAGCTCCATCCATCATTTTCCTGCTCAGCATGGAGGTTGAAACAATCCCGAAAAACAAAACAGAACGAAGCAAAACTTAAGAAAAAAAAAAAAAAAAAAATTGACCGAAAGACGCATGATCTCGAAATTAATAAACAAGCCGACATGTTCGGCTGGGAGTGTTTTATAAATCTGTAAACCTGCGTGACAGAAAGAAAAAAGAAAAAAAAGGTAATCACCTTACAAATGGCCTTCTTCACCCTACCCCTGTCATTCCCAGAATGCTTTGCTGAAACATGAAATATTCAGAACCAAAAACTACGATTGTGGAAATGTGATATGACAATAATAATAACCTGCAGTTTGTAAACATCCGCTCAGGTACGACGGCGCATTCACATCGGCTGGTATAATTCCTTCTTCCTCACTTTGAATGGGGACGGGATAATGCCGGCCGACTGCAGACGTCTTTGGGAAGTTTAATCATTCATGGTGGAAAAATTGCTTCTTTATGTGCAATAAATATTGATTTATGCCTCATGCATATCTGGATGTGGTGCCGCTCACCAGGTCCTCCTCATTGTCCATATTTTACTGCTTTGTTAGCCACTCCATCTCTTTCTCTTCCCTCTGTGTTGGTGACTTATCAGTTTTGCTTTCTCGGGGAATTACCATCATCATATTTACAGCTCCTCTCCCACGATCCCTCTCTTCGTTTTCAGAGACTAACAACACACGCGAAGGAAGATAATCCCGCCACCCGCCTCATGTGAGGGCTTTTTCGTCACTTCTGACCTTTTATTCGAGCGAAGCGGCCTCTCGAGATCAGAATCTCTTTTTGGACAGAGTGTGGCTGAAAAGGCAGAATAATTATGTTCCATGGCGATAACTCAACACAAAGGGGAGGGATGAAGAACGGCCATTAAATACAGAATGGAAAATTAAAATAAAGTCATGCTTTCACTTGAGTTGAAAATGGTTCAACATTTTTTTTTTTTTTTTATTTCTGTGCTGGCAGATTGAACGTGTGGCATCTTTAGTAACAAAATAAATGTACAACAATCTGACTGCACAGCCTTAAATCACCGACACACACGTGGATTTGACAAAAAAAAGGACCTTCTCTGTTGTTTTTATGTATTTGTTGCTAAATTATGACCAGGCCAGGAAAATATTCCTGGAAAACACTCCGTGTGTCTTCAGTGGGTGCTCTTATTTTGAAATGCGTACAAATCAAGTATTGTTTTGTTTTTCTCCATTTTCCCCCCAAAGGAGTCAATATATAAAAGATAATGTTCAGTTTCCCCCTGAGACCTTTATTGACTCTTTTATTTTACAGTGTGTGTGTTAAAGTGCATGCAGCTGTGTGCTCATGCGTTAACCCTCCACCTCCCACAGGAAGCGCACACACTAGTTTATGGACTTTGTTCAGTCCATAACCTAATGAGTTAGAAAATGTTTGGATAGTCTCACCAGTTGTGTTGTGTTGTTTATCAATCAGTTAGCAGCCATTAGCATGACCAATGGAGCCAGACAGCAATAACGATTAAACTCAACTACTCATTTTCCCAAATAAATGAAATGAAATGACCTTAATTAAAAAAAAACAAAAAAAACAAACTGATGTGCCGACCGTCAAACACAGACCAAGGACTTTTTTTTTTTATGAACTAATAGCTCCTGTCACATGTACTGTCTGTGTAGAGAGAGGTTGTGTTGATTCTGAATGTGTGTAGTGCTTCGACAACTTTATGAAACAACACAGGGCGAGAAGGGAAAAGCTCTCGGGATATTTTTTTATGTTACTACATTACATGAGCTTCCCCTGACCGTATGATTAACTGGAGCAATTGTTGGAGCGAGTGTGTGTTGGGGGGGGGGACATCAAACCATCCTGTCGCTGCACATGTTGCCTCAAGACGAACTTCGCCTGAGGCTCCACGCTGCGCCTCACTCTCCGCTCTTCCTCCTGTAAACCTGCTGTCACCTTTATTGGCAACAACGACTGCGGCGGCAGCGTTGATGGCGTGGAAGATCATCCTGGATTTGGGGGCGGCCAATGAGCCGCAAAGAAGAGAATGATGGATCCCCAGCACCGACTCAAGTGGGGGGCCACTGTCAGGGAGCTCTTGTGGTCATTAGAGGGAGCTCCAAACACCAGCAGGAGCAGGATGACAAATCACAAGAAACTCCCAGCACGCCACTGCTCTATTTCTCTCTCTCTCTCCAAATCTGTGACTGAACCAACGCACACTGTTGGACAGTTTCTGCAGAACTATGATTAAGCTGTCACCGCGGGGAGGCCGGTTTGTCAGCTGTTGGGATCTCTGCAGCAATTTCTTTAGACAAGTCTGCCTTAATTGAGAATTCAGTCCCTGAGCGCTCCTGGTTGGTTTCACCCCTGCCTGCTCCCTCGAGGCTAAACAAACCGCCGTGCTAGCCAGCTACGGCTTCCCACAACAACATCACAAACTGGCTCGTGACCAAAGAAGCAGCAGCACCAGCAGCGGTGGCAGTGGCAGCACGACGAGGGAAAAGCATTGTCAGTCTTGTTCTCTCACAAAACAACCATCTGCAAGACGTTCCTGCTCCATGCTGTTGTGGAAGCGAGAGCTCAGAAATGAATAAAACGAAACGGGTAGTAAACAGGACGAGTGTGGCCTTTTAAAAACTGTTCCTCGCATTTCGGCATCGTTGCTTTCAATAACTTTTCCTCCAGCATTCTTGCATACTTCTTGGTCCCCAGAGGCCATACCCCCCACCACCACCACCAGCCGTCGTTCAGTCGGATGGAGCAGTTGATTGGCCAACCAGAACTCTCAGTCAAGCTGCTGCTCACCTGTACTCCACTCTAGCTGCCCAATTACCCACAAGTCCACAGGGTCTTTCGTTACCCAGAGGCCCAGGGGTTTCCAGTGTGCCAATGTCCTAATGAGCGGGCAGAAAGACGTCTTCCTGCTGCAGCACCTGAGCTCTCGTAGTTCAGCCTCGGACTCGAGAAGTTTACTTCACACAGAAATTAGAGGACTGGCTCGACTCGGCACAATGAGGAAGGAAATACGCTCATTTATAACACACTTCCTCATCAGGACTGGAAGATTTAGAGAACTGGACCTCAACGCCTACAGTTTTATTTATTTAAGTTTTTATTGAAATATTATTTATTTATGATATTATTGATTGGTTCTATGTTAAAAGTAAAGATTATTGTTGTTATTACTTAATGTGTGTGTGTTTGTATATATTTTAATTTCGCAATCATATTCAAACAAAATCTTGAATTACATAAAACAGATGTAGATAAAATCTGAATGAGACACCCTGATTGGCTGTGACATCACCCACCAGAGCTCATAGGAGCCACGGATGTAGAATCATGGACACGACTGTAGACATCAAACACCAACGGAAGTAAAGCAGCAACTTGGTGTGTGTGGACCAAACAGGGGAACCAATCAGGGCCCATTCGGAGGGAGAAACGGAAGTCTGTCACGGAGGAATAACACTCCAAAGACGCCACCATTTTTGTGACGATTGTCACTTCATGTTTGGAAAATGAAAATCAGTTTTCATCTGTCTCCATCATCAGCTGCTTCCCACTGAAAACACAAAAAATATTTAGACCCAAAAACACCTAAATCTGAATGTTACGTTTCCTCCCTAAACTCCCTCGACCCTGATTACCGGTTCTGCAGGTCCAGGACCTCAGAACAGAAGCCCACCGAGGTGGAGCTGCTTCTTCTTGCTCTCCTCAGCAGCAGCGATGATAAAGTTTAAAACGGAACAGATGCATGCTGGGAGAGTTTATCGCAGCTGCAGCTGCACCATCTGTGTCATCTCACTCTGCACAGGAGGTTTTTTCATTATTTATCCTGATTTAAAGAGTTACAGTGTTCAGCATCCCTGAATGCTTGTTTTCTCTGCAGCCAACAGACGCACATCGTTCTTCCTCTTCCTCTCTTCTTTCCTCGCTCCTTCTTTTTTTTCATTTAAATCTCGTACCATCAGGTTTTCCACCGAGACTAAATCAAACATTTACTCTTTTCTTTATTTTATTATGATTCAACTTCTGAATTGGCTCCACTTTAGTCCAAAGTCCAAATAAGTTCCACATCAAGGAAACTGCAAATGCGAGCTCGGCAGTGATGAAACTGTCTTTGGCTGGGACCGGAGCATAGATCATCATAAGTGCCTGACAGTTCATTAACTGTCTGCACTCAGATTTCTGCTGCTGCAGCTCACATCGGACAGAAAGACGCCACTCTCACTGAACCATTGGACCGCAGGATGGCGACTGCCCTGACCTCAGCTCCTGCTCCTCCTCCTCACCGCTGCCGATATGTCAGTTAGTGTCTGCTGCCTGGCTGACGAAGGAAGGAAGGAGTCAGCACCGGGGCTGAACAAATGTGTTTTGGCACTGGGGGAGTCAATAGTCTTGATTTGACCCGATCAATCCTCTCTGGTATGCCTCGCAGTCAAATTACCCCTGGACAAATTAAGTGAGCAAGAGTTTCCTCTGCAGCATAAAGGGGGGGAAAAAGAGAAAGAAAACTGGAAAAAGTGTTGAGGAAGCTGATAAGTGCAGAACAGAGAGAGAGAGGCGAGGGGGGGTGAAGTAAGTAGGGATGGGTTGTGTTCAAAGGATCTGGAGCTTTGCCTCGCTCACATTATCACCACAGTACAAAGGGCCAAATATATTCAGTGGCTTTTCTGTGACACAAGCTGATTAGTGGAAGGTAGCCCCCATTGTGAGGAAAATCACTTCCACGGCTGTAAAGCAAGTGATTTCATATCCCTTTTTTTATTTAAGATTACACAGCCAGTGCCTCATCAGCTGATCCTTAATCATCGGCATTGTGCCCCTTCATGTTTCCTGTAACCTCCCTCCGCACGCCGACTGCCCGCCCACCTGCCTGCACTGCCTGGCTTTGCCGGCTGATGGCGGAGGTTACGGGAGACCGCTGAAAGCAGAAAGGAGAAGAGAGAGAAAAAGAAAATCACTTCCAACATAATCGCCTTAACCAGCCCGATTCAGCAGCACTGGTTGCTTCACATTAGGGATGCTGCGGGCCTGCTGGAGGAAAGAGGGGGGTGGGGCGATGGCAACGAGAACTGGGTGGGGGTTAAAGAGAGATAATGATTCAATTAGCAGTTCTAAGGAAAGAGGAGGGATCGTCATGACTTTTGTTTGACCACTTTGTGTTAACAGGTTGTCGTCAGTGTCGTTAACAGACATCCAGACTTCAGGATTTAGAGCCAGACTGCAGGATTCGCCCTGTTGAGTGTGTCCTGTTGTGAAAATATATATAGAAGTATATCGTGCTTTTCACAGCAAGCAGACTCTGATGGTTTTTAGATAAAACACAAGTTTAAGACTCTTCAACACTGATAATGGACGTAAGACTTGGAGGCCGAAGGGCTCTGAAATAGAAGTCAAACTGTCGTAGCAGAGTTCAACTTAAAAAAATGGATCACAACATTTCTTACAAAACATGTAACTGGTAATTACTGCCTTTTGAAAGTAATTGAATGCAGCTTAGAGCCGTGCTCACTGTCGCCATTACAGTTCATCCCGAAAGCTGTCGAGGTCGCAGCCTTACTTCCGCCACACTGAAGTGTGAAAACCATTTTCTCTGCAGATCTGCAGCAGCTTTGAGTGCTACTCATGTTGGAAAGGAAAGTGACTATTTCCATAAGCTGGTGTGTTGAAATCTCCCCCACTGGGGGGTGTCCATATGGTCTTAGTCATGAATATATGGAAACCCACAAACGACATTATAGCACATCCATAATGCAGCCAAATGGTTGTTGTAAAACTTAATAATGCATGATGATGTCAGATGTTGAAGGCTCCATGTATGACAGCCTCATAATTACTTTACATATTAGAAGGTGTAACGGACATAACGGCGACTTCGGCCTTCCAGGGTCACGGCGATGTTACCACAGCTTCTCACTTCCTGTTTCATACCAAACATGGGGGAATATCGTAGTTTAACCATGATACACATTTTAGAAAAACAGTTTATAACAAAAGATAATAAAGGAGCCACATTTTCCAAAACGTTTTGTTCATGAAAAGACGCAACTTCTGCAATTTTACGTTGATTTATTTCAATTTTTTACTACGCATTGATATATTTATTTATCGTTTATCCACCTTTGTATTTCTACGTTTTCTCTGCTGTATTTCTCTGTCTCTGTGCTGAATTGGACTAAAGCCAGATTGGTTATTAGCTTTGCCTTTCCAAAGTGACTTCATTTTAGTGAAGTTGAATGTAGAGACAGAAATAAATAAATGTAGAAATACAAAAATAAATTATAGAAGTGCAGAATAAACAAATAACTTGAAAAAATACAGAAACAATTTTTTTTCATGACCAAAATATATTTATCTTGGCTTTATCTCTGCATTTATTTATTCATTCTTACGTCAATCTTTGGTGAAAGTTGTTTGGTGCGAATGTGACCTGAAGGGAACGGCTCCAAATACTCCAATACAATACTAATTATTCAATTTATTTTGTTATTTTATATGTTTTAATATGTCAGTTAAAAATAAGCACATGCTGGTCGTAGTTGTAGCTGCACCAGGGGGCCGCATGGACAACCACGGGTCACCGAAGGCTGTGGAGGAGCTGACGTGCACGCATCCCACATGTGAGCGCCACGCTGTACATCCAGCGAGCTGATCGGCGGGTTCATCTCCACTGTGGAGGCAGCTCCAAAAACAGTTCATACAGTGGAATTCATGCATAATACATGTATGAAAGACGCAGCGATGTGTGACCCCGGTGCACATCCGCCCACATCCAGGCCGGTAAATGCTCTTCCAGCCTGTAGTGAAGGATTCTGGTCATGGTACTACTACATGGATATTAACATGCATTTTTACATCCGTTCACACGGGTCAGTGTGAGGGTGGAGATCTGACTTGTGCAAGTACACCCAGTTTAAAGGAGGAAGATTTGGAAAACTCTGGCTCATGCATTTCTTTAAAAATGAGGCAGTTTTATGCCTCAGGCCAAACTGTTCATAATTGCTGTTTACATTTAAGACTGCAGGTTTTAAATGTGCAATGAGCATAACGACGGTATTTCTTTCTCCTCATCTTTCATGCTAAATAATGAGCATTCTTTATAGATGACCTCGTATAATATCGCCCATTGTGAGAATACGCCATCATGCATTATGAAAGTGCACTTGATGAATTATTTCTGGCATCTATGGGCGTCTGAGCTCCTCTATGAACTTTATATTACAGGCCACTTCATACGGATCAACCCGACTGTTACACAAGAAGACAAAGAGGAGCAAAATAGACAAAATAGGAAACACAAAGTCACCACAATCTGTTAGCACATCACTTCCTGCAGCTGCAGCATAATCGGCCTCTGCAGTCACAGCAGGCTTTTATGTTAATGCCGGTTTTTTTAGTTTTTTGTTTTTTTTGAAAACTTGCGTGTCGCAAACAAACCATTAAAGGAAGAAAAAGAGACTCGAGCGCCTGTTCAGCAGACCTTATTTCTATCCGGTGGGGCTTTAAGAGGCTCCAGCAGACGAGTTCTGAGGGTAAATGAGAGCACGGCAGTAAAAAAGCAGCTTCTGCCGCTGCTGGAGAAGAAGGATGGAGGAGGCCACCAAGAAGGGAGATAATGGAGAATTTATGTTCTCTCTGAGAGAGCCTCTTAGCTGGATTTAATTCTCTTAATAGTGGCAAGATCTCAGCCGGCAACACTTGGGCTCTAACCTGCTTCGCAGTTTGAAAGCCGGATGTGGAGGGTGTTTGTTGGGTTGGGGGGTGGGCGGGTAAGCAACGCATGCATAATAAATGAATGAAGGCCTCTGGCTATGGGAAGACGTAATTGCTCTTAGCAGCGTTAATGTTTCATGATTTTAATAGCTGCATTCAAATGGTTTTGCGGAGATGCTCAACAAATGTGCTGATGTCACCGGGATGATGGTGATGATGGTGATGATGGTGATGTGGGTGAAGAGGTGAAAAGTGCAAAGGCCATTTTTCTTTCAGCAGATGATGCCTCGTGCGATGTTACGCAACACCCCAGCAGCGTGGGCAGGACGCGCTTCGAGGCCGAACAGGAGGAAGGCTCTGGTTTCCCACCGCCATCTTAGGTCTCCCTCCAAGTCATTAGTACCAGGCAGGAACTACACACAACGAGAAACAGTTGAAGATGGCACCTCATTAGCCCGCAATTTACACAAATAGTGCACCTTATTGGAAAATACAGACAGAGGACGTTCTTTAGTTCTTTGTGGGGAATCTATCGCGAAACTCAGGAATGCTGTTCGGCTCCTTTGATGGAGACAGGATCCCTGTTGAGGCACCATCTCTGGACTCGCTGTGCTTTTGATTCTTCCTGGTGCTAATCATCTCCAGTTGTTGCTGTTCTATTGCGCAACAAAACTGAGATAACAAATGGTAAGGCCCAGCTGGCGACAACATAACAGTCTCCACTATCTTTTTGGTTTTTTAATCAGTCGATGTTTTGAAGAATCATTTCTTTTGAAAAATTCTGTTTTAAATCGTTCTGTTGGCTGGTGACCTGGGCCACTTGAGATTCCTTCACGGGGCTCTGGCTCAGAGGTTGAGCACCACGGTGCTAGTCAATGTGCTGACGTTCTCCAGGTCGAGGCGCTGCCCTTCAAAGAAAGAGTTCGTCTTTTCTTCTGGTACTTCCATCAGAATCTCATTTCTCTCGTCCACTTTTGGGTTTTGCAACAATAAGTTTCTTCTTTTGAAAGTCAAATTAAAGTGACTATGACAGGTTTTTGTGCAGATTTTTAATTTATTTATTTGTTTCCATATTCATTTAAAATCTTTTTTTTTTACACCATCGGTGTGTCTCTTCACATGTGTCAGGTCTGTTTCTACGTGTTAAAAAAATGCCAAGTGAAATTTTCCCCAAACTGTCAGAAACATGATGCGAGAAAAAATGTTTCAGTCTGCAGATTTTAACTTTGGCTCTTTTCTTTTGTTCACACAATGTCATTTCCTCTGAAACCTCCCCCACTACACAGACACATATCTCTTTCCTTCTTCTTCTTCCTTCTTCTTCTTCTTCTGCCCTTTTGGCTCTCGACTCATCTGCTTCATGCCCCACTTGACGCTGATGATATGAGATTTCAGTCCCCATGGCAACAGGCGGGACTCGTAACCGTCTCCACTTTCCTGCCTCTAATTCCTGCCCCTTACATTTGCATAGAAATAACATTTTGGGATGAATGAGCGGTCCCCTCCAGTCCCAACCTGTGTCTGTCTGAGGGCTCCGAGCATCTTATTTGTGTTCCTGCCTGCCTGTATCAGTGTGAACATTTACCTCGTGATGTGAATTATGAAGCTGACAGCGTGGAGGGGCTGATGTGATCTCTCCAAGCTCTGGGCCTCATTTTAAGATTGCCTTTGGCCATGTATTTTTATTACTCTCATATTTCATCAAACAATCTCAGCAACAAGCGGGTAATGACATAATTAACCTACAGGGGGTAGCGCCCTCTTGCCGGCAGGACGGTGGGGTTTAATTGAGGAGGCTTCAAAGCAAGGCCGGCCAGTCGGAGAGGCTGGAGCGATGGGTGGGGGGGGGGCGCTGAAAACAGACAACACCAGGCAGCAACAACAAGCGCCGAGTTAATGAGGTTTTAATGACGTTAACTTTGAGGTCCAGGTAGTGCTGAGCTCCGTGTTTCACATCCAGGTCAGTTATGATACGGCTACTAAAACACTTCATTGACTAAAATAAATAACAAAGCAAATACACAGAAAACTCACTTTTCCGCCTTTGGCTCACTTGCAGCCTTCACAGTTTTCAAATGAAAGAAAATTGTGATGAACTGAAATACAGAGAGCCGTTTTAGTTTTATTTCTGTGGTAGAAACATACAGTTTTGCAGTCCAACTAACTCTGTTTTAGGTCAAAGTAACATCCACATGAATGAAGGACATTGTCCAAAGCATCACAGTGTCTCCACGTCCTGCCTGGGTCAGACACGTCATGAGTCCACTGGGGGAGGTTTTGGTGGACACCCTGACCGGTCTGCAACTACACAACCTCAAACGCACCAACAACACCTCAACCTGGGGATGAACACATCCCGCCCACTCTCAGGTATCCATGGTAACCAGATAACCAATGGGTTCCCCTTTGCAATCTCACCCAATTCCCTGATCATTGATTCTTTAGTTTTTAGTTTTTGTTTCTTCCAGCACTTTAAACGAAGCCTTTTATCTGCTTTGCTTGATATTTGTGGGCAACAGAAAGATGTGGAGCTAAATACAACACTGATCTATTATCAGCTCATTCAATGTGTCCGATGGTTCTGTACATGGAAGGATGTTCATACTTACTAAAAGAGTCTTGTCATTTCGAAATCAGAATTAAAATTTAAAGAGTACTAAGCAAAGAGACAAGCGAAGCTGAAAGGGTCAAACATTATCAGAAGAACATGCAGCTTCATATTTCATTTCCATCTGTCTGCTTCTCCTGAGCCGCTCGTGTTCACCAGATTCCTCAGAGCTTGTTTAATGAAAACAGCTGCAGCAGCAGCAGTAATAATAAACACCACTTATGAAAGCCACAACAATGAGCCGAGGGGAACTGCGGGTTCGACACAAATATCATACGATCCATTATTAATATGTGAATACAGCTTTAAGCCACTTTCACATCACGCCTAAGAAACTCTAATGAGAAAGGACCGATAACCTCAGACAGCTGCACTTACTGCAAAATCATCTTAACGTCCGTCACTCTTTTTTTTGTTTTTTAAAGCTGCAGATATTCCTGCTGACCCTCTTCTTCAGTTACCACTCCACCACTGCTGAGACCGCTCTTGGCCGGCCTTCAGAGCAGCGGTGGTAGATAGCGTGGAGGACCAGGCGCTTTGAAACCCCAAAGGGTCACGGCAGCCAAACTTAGTCCGAGAGGAGACGGAGGCGGAGAAGTCGACTGACTGGCTGCCTAAAAACGTCTAATCTCATAAGAAGCCTGCTGCCTGCTGACTGGGGAGTGCCGGGACACCAAATACAACTTTGAAAGCTGTTTTCTTTTTCCTTTTTTTTTTGCTTTTCCTCCTTTGCACTCCACATCCCTTTATCACAGACAGGCCATGCGTTACAGGATGAAAGGCGAACATGCCAGAAGCCTGCTTGGCAGGAGACCCCTGTGGAATCATGGGAGGAAAAAGCATGTGGTTGCATTTTGTGCTGCATGTTTCTTTTCTTTCAGCATTTCTGTCAAATAAAACAACACTAAATATTTAATGTTATGAATTTTCTGTGGAATAATGCAGCTTTTGTTCTTTTACATGCATCCCCCGTCGTCGTTAATATTAAAAAAGCAGTGCCGTGGCGGAAACGTCTAAATGGATGCATTGTGTTGGCTGAAGGTCTGCCGAGGAGCAGGAGGTTTTAATTCCCACGCAGCCATGTGGAAACACTGCGACGCGTACAGTCAACAGCACGAGGAAATGACAGTGACATGTTTAAATAAAGAGTCACGAGTGCTCCTGCTGCTTCGAAGTGAAAGAAGAAATAAAAGCTTCAGGATGGGGTTGCGTGATATGGAGGACAACGATTAAAGACAACTGGAAATCACATGTCTGAGAAAACTGGATTCGTCACCCTCTAAATGTGAAGATGGAGCGTGGTGGGTTTCCGTCCGGTCGTCGCAGCAGGTTTTCACCAGCTCCAACAGTCCCATCAAGGTCAGGTTGTATTGAAGTCTATGGGAAAATTCCTTGATTTTATGTTCTCAGTCACTAGTTCACAGTCTTCAACACAATATTTTTTAAATGATGTTCCATTTAGAGGGGAACAGAGCAGGAAGGAGGGGAGGAAGAGTGACCTGCTCTGTACTCTGATGGCCCCCTGCTAATGGTCTTTAAGGCTCTTGTGTCGATGGCTGAGCTGCATATCGTGTTGAAAATCTTGTCTTTAACCTTTAAGGGTCTGAAGTTTCTCCCCACTGCTGTCAGACTCTCTCATGGCTCAGATTTACTGAAACTCTTGAAAAACCAATGTAAGCTGATTTGTGAGTTATAGTTTTTTTTAGGTTGCACCAAACAATGATGAGGCCAGAAAAGGACACACAAGTGGTGTAAAATCAACGTTTGTCTTTTAAGGATCAGAGCTAATAAGCAAAGATGAAACGGGCTCTTGAACTCTCTCATGTCTGACGGGGTTCACCGCAGCAAAACCCAAACCAGAACCGCTTCACGGCCGCAGATGCAAACTGTCTTCACCATGAATTATCATAAAGCAAAACGCTTAGAGAGACATTCTTCTCCATTAATCTTCTTTCAGCTGTGCGATGCTCTGCTTCTCGCCTTTGATGCTGTTCCCTTTCAAAGTAAAACAAGACATGAATTTAACATCGCCCCTGTTTATCTCAGCTGAGTCTCTTTCAAAATCAGAAAATTTCCTGCGGCCATGTTGCTTAAAACAATTTAGCAGTTCAAAGTTGTTTTAATGTGTCTCTGTGTGGCTCTTCTCAAAGAAGTTGCCGGCACTTTTCAAAGACTAACAGTAGAATTCACGTCAAAATATGGAGGTGTTGCTCCATCTCAGGGCTTCCACAGCACTTGAAAGCAACTGTTTAACATCCATTTTTTATCAGCCTTCTTTAGAAGAAGTGGTGGAGATCTCGAACGTGCAGCCCGAAGTGTTTGTATTGGATAGGTTGTGCTGTGTGTAATCCCTCTCGACACCTCAGGTCACTCCCAGCTTTCGTTTGCTCGCTCCGATTTATTTTATTTTTCTTTCTGCCCACCCTGCAGAGGGATTTCACTGGGGGGTGTGAGTAGCACGGAGAGGTATCTCGGAGAAAAAGCTAAATAAAAGAGCAGATTTCCCCTCAACTCAAAAACATACTGGGTGAACACCTATACATCCCTGCAAAAACACACCACAGCTCTTTGAACAAGACTGTTTTCTATAAACTCACTGGTCATAAAATATAAAACCTGCTGAGTGATGTTCTGCATCAACATTTCAACAACCGTTTCATGTTTCCGGTAGTTTTGACTTGGTGGTCTAAAAAGGTTAACTCATTATTATATTCTTTCATAGTCTTTGAAAACCTGAATCCTGAAGACTTTTGGAACCTGCTGTTTATTTAAAAATAGAAATCAAGCCTCACCTGAAGTCGCAGCAGTAAAACTGGTATTTCCTTCTGCCCTGAGTTAAGCCTTAGAGCCTGACAGGCTGTTTGTTCTCTCTGTCGTCATCAGCCTTTAAATAGACGACATATCATGTATCCCGACAACCAAACGGTGCTTTGTGTCTTTAGTCATGTCTAAGCTGACTGTGTTGGGTGGCTGCCTTCCATTTCTCCAAATGTTTTACCAATTTTTGTAATGTAGACTTCGCTATTACACCCTAGCAGGAAGGAAATTACACTTCTCTTCTCTCAGCAGTCTTTTAAACATCAGTTGCTTGTAAAAAAAAAAAATAAATAACACTCCAACATGCACCAAAATCATCAGAATGTTGTGTTTTGAAATTGCCTGACCTGTGTGTGGCCATTCAAAAAACAATTTAATCTGATATAAACGCTCTCTGCACCATGCAGATGTACCGCTCGTCTAATGTGAGCAGGGTTTTTAGATAAACTTTTATGAATCATTAATGTCCAATTTGCACGTCTGTAGTTCGAGCAGCGATCGAATAAGAACCTGAAACACAGTAAAAAGTTTCAGTGGGGAATAAATAGGCCAAAATAACTAAATTAAAAAATGTAAAAGGAGACTAATGAAATTGTGGATAGTTTGTAAACAAATAAACGTTATGAACTTTCCAGTTCTGAAAACCTGAGACCTCCCTGGAGACCTCGAAGAGGACAAAAACAAAAAGATGAAAGCTACATTGACCATACACAGAAGAAAGTACGCAGACCAGAGAGACCAGATCTACCTCTCTAACCTGATAAAGGATCAACTGCAGCACTTCATCTGTTTCTGCAGAGCCGAGTTAGGACTTCAGGGGTTCACGTTGACTTCACGGAGAGGAGATCATGTTTTTCTGCCTCGTTTGACTTTAGAATCACCCGATTAGCCGCCTGGTTCATTATCAAGCCCGGAATTCAGGATTGTTTTTAGCCAATGATAAATAGATTAAATTAATTTGAATCACAGAACCATCAGATTTGTTGCATGCTGTATCCAGTGAGGTGGGGACAAAAAAACAGAAACGCCTGTACACCACGGTCTCTGGGACTCTATCTAGTAGCAATATGCTTCATAAATCCAATTATCATTCTTCAAACACTAATTGCAGATACACATATGAAATGAAGTGCCTAAAAGTGTGGCATATGTAATGCAAATGCAAATCAGATTCAAATATCAGTTCCTTTGATTAATACTCGTCACCATCCGTCCTCAGAAACACATCATTTGATCACTGTTTTTTACCTGGAGCTGAACGATCCACAGAGGTCTCCTCTCCAACAAACAGACCTGAGAGCTGAGCTGTCTGACATTTACTCAGCCGGTTTCTCTGGTAACTCCACATCCTAAAATCCCTCATCAGGGTCAAATACACCAAGCAGTAAAAAACCGGATTGACCCAAATATGGGTCATCTGTCTTTTACTACTGAGTCATAATCAGTGACAGCCCTGAAAAGAACCACGTGGGTCGACCCCCCCCCCGAAAACATGAGAACATACGTCTCGCAAGAACAGCGCCTGTTAAATATTTCATTCCGGTTGCTCTGAGGCAACTCTGAACTCGTGACTCTCACTGCCGCCTCATGTGGCATACTCTGCTTTTTTAGTCCCACTTGCAATTATTTTCCCTCCTATCACTGTTGGTTTCTTGTGATGTTTTGCTTTGATGTGGCGCAGATTAAAGCGTTTATAGCCGAGGCCGAGGCCCGCGGATGGTCTAATTGTTGGTGTGGCACTCGAAGCTTCCACAGGTCTTGTTTGACCAACCCAAGAGCAAATTTAGTACCGAAAACTAGTTGCTTGATTGATGGAGGTTGACTGTAGTTTGCAATCTAACAGTTTAATAATTAAATGTCTTCTGAATAATCAGACGGCTTCATGTAACGCTGTGATATTCTGGTAACTGGCGGCGGATGTCTTCTATGTCGGTCAGCTGTCAGTCAGAGCCGCCACTGAAGGCTCGATTGGCATCGTCAGCCGGCGCTGGTCACAACTGCTGTTGTCGCTGAGTGACTGCTGGAAACACTTTCCAGGAGCACCAGTCTTCATTTAAAAAAGTTGAAATATATTTAACCTTCAGTGCTCTGTGCCCAAAGTGCTCAAAATATGCGAAGCAGCGGGAGCTGCAAGTGATTTCTTTAGAAATGATATTAAAGAGAAGTCAGAGCTTTTCCCAGCAGACGCACGACCCAAAGCAGTGCTGCAGCCACAGAGTCACGACTGTCATCCTATCAAAGGAAACCTTTATCTCACCCCGCTCCAGAAAGCTCAGTCACAGCCGCTTTATTCTCCTACTACAATAAATGTTCAAGAATCAGAAAGAGGCACTCCAACTTATAACACACACACAAAAATAAAAACTGTTCAGCTGCTTCAACACAAACAGCCAACTCTGGGTGTCAGAACAAACAGTAGCTGCACGGCAGCTGAGCCCAACCTCATCACGGTCACCACGCAACACACAGCTCAAAGAGGGGAGCTGAGCAGCCGACCACAGCGGAGTGTAACCTGCTGCTCAAACTATAAATAAATGTAGCCCACCTCTCCTGATTACAGCAGAGACGGGCCCCGGAAAGAAACTGAAAATAAAGCTGTCTCTGTCTCCTTGAAATAGAAGGACTTTGATAGTTTTGCGTTACTGTATGTAATATTTTTTGTGTGAACTTAATGGTAAACAGTTACTGTGCTCACCTTTAACTCTGGGAGGTGTGTCAAAGGAAATATAACACACTTAATAAATCAATTATTTACTTCAGCTTTAAAAGTAAGCCAACAAAATACCAGTACACCTTCTGAAAAAAAATAACCCTAACCCTTTCAATATTTAAAATCAAACACACTCAACACATTCGTTAACCGAATATGTTCTGTTTTGTTTTTTTCAAAGGGGACAAAAAACTCTGAAGGCCATCTTGCAGTTCACACCCCTGACCACTTGGCGGCGAGCGGGCAAATTAAGTTGCTCTTGTCTCTCTTGATGCATGACCTCGTTGGCTTCATTCATAAAAAAATGTCACGGCAGTTGAGTGTCTGTAGTTTCTTTAAAGAGCCCAATTAGAATGATGTTGATAAAAGATGTTAGCTTGTTTGGACTGAATATTAATTAAAAATGAATGAAAATTAAATGCCAATAAATTTCATGATTATCATTGGAAAAAAAATAAAGTAACAGGTAAAAATAGATTATGACAGGATTTTTATGACCCTGTCACGCACCCTTACGTGACACCTGAGTGTGAGGCAGTCCAAACGATCCAGGAAAAATGTTACCAGTGCAGCTCTGTAGCTGGTTTAGCTACTCTCAGCTAAGTCAATTCACTTTTCTAGCAAATGCTAATAACACACTCTGAATTAGCTCAGAAGCTATGCTAAGCTAAAACGGCACCAAACAGGTCTATCTCCAGAACGTCGTGCAGAGAGTCTCTCAGATAAGTACTCACTTTATCCCCGAAGAATTTCCCACTCTGTCCTGTCTCCTTCCCATCTTTCTGTCGAGCCATCAATCCACACACACACTCTCTTCCTGTCAGTCACACTTTTACCAATCAGGGATCAGGACTGCACTTCTTTCCCCATGAGCTTTTTTCAGTATTTAACAATACACATCTGCGTCTTCTTTAAACGTATTTATTACACTTTACTCTTTTGTCAAACTATTTTAACCTTTCTGAAATATACTTCAATAAGAGATGAACATATTTAAACTATTTATTATCTATTTTTATGGATAGGGATTTTTAGCAGGGTTACATAAACATGACTAAATGTTTACCTTTTGAGCCATTTTTTGTTCTTACTTGCATTAGAAGTACCTGTCATTAGCAGGTTAGCTATAGGCTATAAGAAGAAACACCAAGACATTGTAAAGAAAGACGTACAAAGTCCTGAGCATCACGATATTGTCTTGTTTGTTGCAGTTTGAGAGTTTGAGAAAAGAGAAAAAAAATCAGTAAAGATAAAACTTTTTTAAATTTTCCTGTAGAATTCAATTCCACCAGTCGGGTGTGAATGCAGGTTTAACGTTGGTTTCGCTTTTTCAGCCCCGGACATTATTGGATTTACATGGAAGGTAACAGATCCATGTCTGAACACAGTTCGTTCATCGTGTGTGACCTTGAACGCAGCTCGGCGCCGACGCACAGCCGCTCCGAATCATTCGCTTCCAGCTCAGTCACTCAACAGAAATCATTGCTTTGTTTTTCCTCAAGGCTCCTGAATAATACACCCATAATCCTCTCTGTTTCATCCGATTGGGTCAAGGAGCTCTGTGATGGCGTCATGTATGATTGCATCTCCATCAGGGTCACCTTGTTCCTGAATCAAAACAGGCATTTGTCTCTGCGGTTTCCCGCCATCTCTCGTTTTGTTTTCTTCTCCCAAAGAGATGTTGAGTGGAAGCTGATGAGAATAATCTACATGCCGGGGAGAGAAAGACAGAGACAGGGGAAAGAGGGGAAAAACAGAGGCGGCAAAACTTTGACATAGGAGATGATGATGCAAGTCCGAGGCAAGATGCCTGATACCCGCGGCTAACGATCCAGCAATTGGAATGCAAACCACCAGCGAGTTCAGGTGGGGAGGTTTTGGTTGGAGGAGAGTGTTGGCGGGGAGTGTTTAGTTGTTTTTTTTCTTGGAGGGGAAGGGGTGGGTGTCACCCCGCTTGCAGGCCTTTGACGTCTTTGTCACTTCCTGTTCCTGCAGAAATATCTCAGAGGCAAAGAGCGGTGATCAAGGAAAGAGACTTAAGATGCAGATGTGACGCCTCTGTGCTGCCACAACATGTTTTTTTACCCTCACAAAATCCAAAAAATATGCAAAGTTATGTACATCTCAACTAAGCTACTCAAAATTTTTCCATTCTCAAACCTCGCTTCCTTTAATTTTTTCTGAAAATCAGGTCCAATCAAGTCTTATTTTCTTAAACCTTCTGCAGTGATTTGCCTTTTTTGACTCGTTTCACTCTAAGAGGATGAAACCGCGCAGGGAGAGGAATTATCTCCACACGCTGACACATGTTTCCTGCACTGGAGGACATTTTTACAGTTAAACAGATCGGTGTGTTTTATTTATTTTTTTATCTTTTGTTTTCTTGCTAAACTCTCAACACACTGCAGGTCTTTAGAGACTTGATCCTTCACTGACACACACAGCTAGAAATTAAACACTGATGCTTGTCAACCTACTGCAAACAATAATTTAGTTTTTAGATCAATAATTTTAATAAATAGTTTTTCCATCATCTTTACTCTCCAAAAAAGCTGTTAACTTTGAAATAACCATGTATTACACACACACACATAAATATATGTGTATATATTGCAGTGTTGCTGTCGCTGTAACTGATACGACGCACAAGTCAAACAGTACGATCTCTGGAGGCCGTGCTCGTGCTTCATTATCAATTTCTTCAGGCATCAAAACCCTCCACTATCAAAATGCTGCACTGCAGTGAAATATAGACTGAAAATAAAAATGGAAAGTCCTCTAATGACGGAGAGCAGCGAGCTTCTCCCCCATCACCATTAGGATAAGACCTGATGACGCTATCATGATACATCACACACCATAACGCTGGGACAGCAACACACTGATGCTGTGATAGTCAGTATAGTAGGGGACATACTCTAAACCTCAGTGAGCTAGATGATGCAGGGAGCCAGAGATGCTCTCAGATATTTTTGTTTGTCCTGAAACTGGAGACTGGGACCGTTAATCTGTTGAAAAAACTTTTCCTGAGCTGATAAATCAACTGAGAAGTAGGGACATTTTCCCATGGACTTCAACACAGTCAGAGTCCAATCCCTGCTGCATCAGTGCAACCTGGAGCACAGGTCCTCGTGAAGCTGACAAAACCAGATCATCTGCAAAAAGCAGAAATGCAAATCTGAGGTTTCTCCGAAAGCCTTCAAACGTGACGGTTTGTTGGCATAACGAATAACAAGAAGCCAAACTGAAAAAGGTTTATTCAGAAACTGTGAAGTCGCTCCGAAGTAAAGAATACTTTCAAAATTGTGTCTCCTGCTCAATAAATTTTTTAATTTGTTTCATGAAAAGCAACACATTATTTTCAACCTGATCTAATGAGTCGAATCACCCGCTGTTTGTAAGTGATGCAAATATGAGAAAGTGGCTCCAAACTCTGAGCTGTAAAAAGGAGGATTTCTGCTGGCTGCTTTCTTCTGGTGTTAAATTATAGCCAGGTCCTGTACCTGACCTCCTCTTCCCTCCTCGCAGTGCACAATGAGCACATAAAAAACAGCAGCAAGCTTGACTTTTTTTCTCCTGTCACTTCAAAGAGAATCCATGCTAAATTTTACATGCCTACTTTACGGCCGGCGCGCCTCATAGATCCGTCCTCTCGGCGTCAGAGGGAAGGTGAGACGCAGGCGTGGGTAACAGGTTGCTCCGCCGTTAAGTCAAAAACGACTTCTTATTCTGTGCTTCCTTCAGCCAAGAGAGGGCTGACAAGAAGCTTTGGGGAAGTCAGCATCCTAACACACCAGGTTTATCATCTTTACCAGGAAAAAGATCACAAGCCATTCGCTTCAACTGCAAAAGTCTGCAGGTACAGCTCTCCAGGAAATGTCTTTTTTATACGCTTTAAAGCCGCGACTGTGGATTGCAGAGGTGGGAATGTCCCCCCCCCCCAACCCCCCCATTCCTGTCAACAGAGACTACAACAGCTACAACAGAGGTTCGCCACCTTATTTTGAGCCCTGGCTCTCTTTTAATGACCTGACATGCCGGGAGGACCCCCTTCCCTGCAGATATCCTGAGCTGTCAGTGGCTCCCGACTTCACTGCTACGTGAAAAGAACATGTACAAAACCACATTCAAGTCGTGTGCCCTGTGTCGAAACCGAGCAGGCAGCCGAGTCGCCGTTCTTTTCACTTCTTGCTACAAGAAAATGGAAGTGCCCAGAGGGGGAAAAAAAAACAACAACAAAGCATCGGACTGAGGAAAAGAAAGACAGGCTATACAAAAATGAAAAGTGCCACATCATTTGGCTGCTGAGATATGATTCAGATGAAACTCTTCCAGTTCACCTGCAAACCTTACAACAAGTAAAGAACCAAAAAAATTGTAAAAAGTCTGAGATGCTCTGATGTGGTGAAAATATATAAAAATCCTTTATTAACACACGGACTGAACATAGTCTGTGTGTTACAGCCAGCTGTCAGATGGTCAGAAGTCCAGACCTGGGCCGGATCCCTTCACCAACATTTGAATTATTACACAACCGCCACTGACCTGAGGCTTCAGAGGGACAAAAGAAACAACTGCAGATGGTCAGAGTTCAATGTAGAGTTTTTTCTTTGACAGGAGATAAACCAGAGCCAGCTGATGGTGTTGTGTCTGACCACCACCTTTTATGGTCAGCCTTCCTGATTATAATTTTATTTTATTTTTTTTTTTTTTGGTGACACAATGGTGTCATATTTTACAAATGAGGCCTGCAGTCCAATTCTTTCTGGTTTGGGCCGGCTCCTAACATTGTCTGAGAAAAAAATGTAAATGTAAATGTTCCATGTAGACAGACTAGACTATAAACTGGCCAGGAAAATGTTTACTGAAGCCATAAATCAACTCGGAAATAGAGACATTTTCCCATGAACTTCAACACAATTTGTGTGGTAGTCACCCCCTGATGGTCGCTTGGAAATGAGCTGGTTTGACGCTCTTCAGGTTTGGCTTCACTTTACAGAGCAGGATTGCACATCCACTTTATCGCCATGGTAACGATAATCATCATAAAAAGATCAATACTTCCTTCACATTTCGCAACCTTTGTTTCCATGGTTACAGCAATAGCAATGCGGCGAAGGTTGTTGGCTATGGAGAAAAGACACATGGTCACGTCTGGGGCGTAACTCAGGTTCTACACCTGACTGCCACACCGCCGCTCAGCACGAGGTTGTCCGACCTTCGTTCTTTTGTTGCTCCAGAAATGAATTTGAACACAACAACCAAACACTGATGTTAATTAAAGATTTAATTTGCAACAGGTAATAGAAACATCTTCCACAGACCTGCACGACAAAGGATGGAGTCCGAGCACGGGAAGTGAAAGAGAGACAGCGACACAGAAAATCCATCACCGTCATCATCATCATTATTATTATTCGTATGGACGACTTCTGTCGGAGCTCTAAACCGGTTTTGTGTGTTTTCAGCACGAATCAGCCAGTTTTAGTAAATACATGTCATCGTTTCTGTCACTCGGGAGAAATCCACATTTTGTGCAGGAGCAAACTGAGCTGCAGCCGAAGACCGTGTGGGCGCAGACGATGTGTATCTCCTTGTTAGGCTGCTTTTAGTCCCGTTTGTGTCTGTGCAGAGCAGCAACGGCGGCTCAGAGGTCGGCGTTCACGGAGCTTCAGAGAAGAGAACGGAATGACCTCTGGGGTCGCACCGCTGCCGTCTAATCTCACATCACCGGCTATCAAAGGACAGCGAGGCTAATGGAGTCTCAGTGAAGCTGCGAGGGGGAGGACAAGGTGGAGCAGGTGGTGGGCTGGAGGTGGAGCAAGGGCCACCGAAGTCCACTCCCACTGACGCCACACAAGGCTCGGATGACTCAATAGGCTGAGGCCTGCAGGTCGCTGCACCCAGCAAGGCTGAACATGAACAGGTGCCTGTTCCTGCTCTGATCTGAAGGCTGCCGAAGACACTTATTAAGCCAGTGAGTTCCATATTTATCCTTGAAGACCTCTCTTTTCTTTTCTTAACTAAGAGATCAGTACGGCGCTGTATTTGTAGTTTTCTCTCCTGCTGCATGTGGGTTCTGACACAGGAGGAGGCTATCTGCTTAGGCCAGAGCAAAGGAGGGACATTTCACGCCGCGGTAAATAAAACAGGTGGTAATGCAAATAAGGCTCACGGATAACATGTGAAGAAGCATCCAAACAAAGAAAGAAAAGGCAAAAGCAGGCGCAAGATCTTTCCAATCAAATCATTCATCGTCAACACAAAGTCAAAGGAAATCCGGGGTGAGTGTGCTGCTTTAATGATGACAGCAGCTAAACTCAATTAAAATATGTTCCATGTCTGGTTTGTCTGAGAGAAGGCCGTCCCAGGCTTTGGGGTACGCCCACCTTCAATTTTAAAGTAAGATTTATGAATTATAGTGTGTTCAGGTGCACTCGTTGTAAACTGGTGCTGTCAGCAGAGTTCAGGTCCAAAGCCTGCAGCCCGCTTTGTGTCATGACGGCAAAAAGTTGGCAGAGATTTTTATTCCTTTTTTATTCGGCTCAGGTGCTGTGGCAGGCAACCAGGCGTCATTTGGAAGTCCACTTCAAGTTGGCCATCATGAAAGTGGCCATTAACGTTTGGCATGTGTGCGGTAAACCAAAAACACTTGACCATGACGTGTAAATTAACTAAATGCAGCATCTAAATCCTCGAGCTGATAAAAGACTCACAAAAAGCCAAAATTGACTGAGCTGTTGTCAGAAGGTAAATCTCTCCCCCTGCAGCTTTATATATTCATAACCACGGAGAAGTCTTTGACGTAAACAACAATTAGAGATCATAAATTCACTCAAAATAAAAATATAGAGCCGTTCTGTACATCACAACTTCTCTTCTCTCAAGCTGTTGAGAGTCTCTACGAGCTGAATTTCATCCTTTTGCTGTTTACTTTATTACCTTGTTGCAAGTTTTTGAACAGCACTCCAAGCGATGGCTTGTCAATTATGCACGTTGCATATTAATACTTAATTTTATTTGATTTGCCTTTCCTTTGCTGTTAATCCATGCACAAACAAGCCATGCATCCGTCAGTGCGGAAGAAGAGCTCCAGTTCTACCGTCTATAGGAAACTGAAATTTCCCCAAAACCACTAACTCTGAGTAATTAACTCCTTCCTTCACGCTTGGCAGACAGGGCTTTTTCTTTTAATGATTTGATTCACTGATCCTTTAAATTTAGCCCCGAAGGAAGAGATGCAAATACAGCTCAGTCTTCATTTATTGTCTTTGTGGCCTTTTATGCTGCATATTGAATCAGGCAATAAAAGCCTCATTGAATTTATGAAACGCAAAAAGCCAAACAAACCTCGGGGCTGAGTCGGTCACTTCGCTGTTGCTTTCAGCGGTGAGTGTGTCCTGATGGCTTCCTGTCACCTGACACGCCTTTTCATTTAACCAGCGTTTGGTTTGTTGTGTGTGTGTTTGATTGCGCATGTCGTTGTGAAGATTGATCTTCACAGGTCGCATGATTTAAAATCAATTAGTCAAACATTGGATGATGGAGAACGTGAGACACGGAGTGTGTGTATGTTGACATGAAATTGAGATTACACCTGGAAATAACTGCACTGATCGATATCCTTTAAAAACATACTGTGTCACCTAAGCTGCAGATAAGACATCAAACGGAGAGGTCCCTTCCTCCACCTCGCCTCGGTTTATCGCCGTGCTCATGGAGGCAGCGTT
The DNA here is from genome assembly GCF_900963305.1 of Echeneis naucrates. Classification (NCBI taxonomy): domain Eukaryota; kingdom Metazoa; phylum Chordata; class Actinopteri; order Carangiformes; family Echeneidae; genus Echeneis; species Echeneis naucrates. The sequence continues at coordinate 1,347,927 of NC_042520.1, read as the reverse complement.
CGTCTGCCGCAGCTGATGGTTGTCATCCATCAGATAAGGATGAGTATGAATATTGATGTGGAATATTTGGCTGCAGCTCCATTAACGTGTGGAAGTCAACTGGTCTCCTTAATGTGAGCTGCGAGCATTCACTCGGCTCTTCTGACGGATGAAGCAGGAAGTCAATGATGTCAAATTAAAAGCATCGCAGGGCGTTGAGCTAATGAAAACTTGTGCTTTTATTTTAAAGAAAATGTATCTGCCACATAGTGCTCCGTATTCAGCGTAGTCTGGGAGTCCAGGGGGATTCATACACTCGGGTCAAGTTCAGGTGATGATTAGATGTCTCCTTTTTCTGGAAATGTGTGTTTCAAATACATGAGCCACATAGATATCGAACAGGCTCGGGGGGTTGGAGGTGGTCGCACACAAAGTCCTGGCAGGTGAAGAACATCCATCTTCCACCACTCATGTGGTGCTGGAGCCAATCCCAGCACACACCAAACTACCACTCACACCTACGGACAGTTTAGAGTCACCAGTTAACCCAAACATGCTTTGGATGGTGGGAGGAAACCCACCCAGACCCAGAACCAAACCCACAACCTTCTTATTGTGGGGCAACAGCACTAACCACTACGCCGCCGTGCAGCGTAGTGCAGAATACATTTGTTCAAATTCATTTCAAATTCATAATGAAACAGAGTTACTTCTCTATGTTTATGTGATCGCAGGTAACAGGAGGTCGTTACTTCTTCATTTGGGGGAAATGAAGTGACGTTGCTTCAGGTCAGTCGCAAAACGGATTGTAAGCTCAACAGGAACAACTTTGAACACGCTTCCTTTTTTCTGTTTTGTATTTTAGGATTATTTCTACCACTGATATCACGAGTGTTTTTAATTCCAGTGATGACGGGAAGGGAACAAAAATAGGTCGCAGATTTTTCAGGATGGATGTGTGTGTGTGTGTGTGTGTGTGTGTAGCTCTATCCTACTTTACTTTGTCTAATTGCAATTACCAGCGGTGGCCCGGGCTATTATCATTTTGACAGTTTACAGAAGTTTCTTTATTAAAGAGCTGAAAGCGTCTAAGTGGGTTAGGTGTCTTGAGCTTTTGTGTTGCCGCTCTTGACAGACTCCTTCTTCGTGCTCCTTAATTGCTTGCACCTCAGCAGGTCGGTGGCAAGGCGCTCACGTTTCCCCTCGCCGCCATCCCACCGAGGACTAATCAGGCACTGGTTAATAAAGTAAAAAAAAAAAAAAAAGCCAAAACAAAATGAACTGCTGTCACAGGAGAAGAGCGTCATTTGGAAGCCGAGGCAGGTTGTTGAGATTCGAATCATTTCAGAAATGGAATTGAATGTAGATGATTTGTCGCTTTAAAGTACTTACTTCTGCTGATATTTTTACAAAAAAGAAAAATGTTTATTGTCCAGTTTGTCATCTTGTGATGTGCCAAGTGCTGATTTTTTATTGTAAGCTTTCCGGAAGAAATGCTGGTTTCTGCAAAAACACACAAAAACCACCCCGACCCGAGTCCTCATCTCTTCTGGGCACGACATTCGAGCCTGAAACTTCCAGACAACGATAAGTTTCCTCTGAGAAAGCCTCCAAACTTATCCATGTGTCGTGTTTAAAGGAAGGAACAGGAAGCCTTTAACACTCCCAGCTGTAATCTATAATATTTTTCTGCTCACAGCGTATATTCAAATGCAAAGGATTGAAACATTTAATCTTCTTACCCGTAATTGTAAATCTTACAACGTATTTCCCATATTCCTCCCTAAATCGTTGGACTTCACCTTTTTGTATACGCGCTCTGTACATTTATATGCTGGATTTAAAAACGGATGGAGATTTATGTAGAGTTTTTTTACAATGAGGAGAATTTATGAGTTTTATCTGTTGGGACAGTAAACAATATTACAATAGCTTTTGTGTTCAACACAGTTCATGGATTTACTGAGTTCACTGTGACCCAGTTCACCCCAATTCATGTCACACCTGAAGGTACATTTCACAATTAGCTGTGAAAGCGCCTATAAATTTTTATTATCAGTTGTTATTATCGTGGCCGCGTCGCAGACGCTTTCCAGCAGCTGCCGTTTTTAAATGATTGACAGCCGCCATGGAGGCGGACAGCCACGCTGCTGCAAATACCTGCCAGCGAGGGCGGGTCACGGCCTCTCCAGCAGGCTTTTTGCAGAAACACGGCGTGTGTGCACATCTGTTGTTTCCCGCCTCTGCGTGCACGGTGTGTGTGTGCACGCGTCCTCGGAGGTCAGCAGTGGTTTATGGAATAATCTGTAAGACATAAATTAATTGTCAAAGCTGTCAGTGGCTGAAGCTGCAGCTCTCAGAGAGGCAGCTCTGGAAAAAGATTTGAAAGATGATTTGAATATTTCTCTCTCGTTCCCCCAGTGTCACATTTGATTTGACAGGCCTTAATGGCTGCCGACATTGGAAATTCACTAGTGCAGGAATTAATGTTGGAATGGAAATCTCCTTTGCTCTGTTGCTTTTTCTTTTTCTTTTTCCTTTTTTCATCTTATGAAACAGGATCAAGAACTTTTGCCTTGCTAATACTTTCTTTCATGCCTTTGATATTTTTGTGAAGCCTCAGCACCGGATGCTGTGAATTTCTACGACCAAGAAAAGAAGAAACAGGAGGGAGTGTGTGTTTGTGTGTTTGTGTTCGTGAGTCAGAAGATACATACCTGTGTTTCATATTCCATTGTCACAAGGACAGATACATTAAGTCTTTCTTTCAAAACAATAATTCTCTGGTAAAACACATTTGATGTTCACTGCACTGCAACATAAGCATCCATACACATGTATGTACAGATGATTTTAGTTTTTAGTTTAGTGGTTCCAGCTTTTTCCTGATTCTGTAAATGATGTTTATACTGGTCCACTTGTTCTGTTTGGTCCACATATGTCTCTATTTAGTACTTTTTGTGAGCTATTCTATGTTCTTTTTCATTTATGATTTGCATTATTAGTTAAGGCTGATGTGCTGTGTGGATAAAATAAAGTATCCGTATCCTCTCACCTGTGGAGAAGCAGCTCTTACTCACCTCACCTCCATTTTTAATCCTGTGCCTTTCTTATAATTAATGCATCAGCGCGGCTGATCCACAGGTATCAGCCTGAAGCTACTGGCCTGTCTCCTGCCACGCACAAACACACACACACTTAGATACTGTGCTGTCCACAACAACACAATGCAAACCCGCAGGTACAAATTAACATTTAGAAATGAGCATTTTGAGTACTGCACTTGAATGTTTCTGAGGTGCTGACACTTCTGCATTTACATTCTGTTCGATTACTCTTCTGTTCCTCTGCATTTAAGAGGAGAAATATTATTCTATCATAATATTTAAATATGTGGTTATATAACTGAATGTCAGGTCGAGGAATAGAAAAGCGTTTGGAAGAGTGAGAGTGACGTGTAAGAGGGTTTGTTTAGGCTGCAATCCCACTTCAATTATCATGATTTCAGGATATATATATATGTGTGTGTGTGTGTGTGTGTGTGTGTTTTTAGCTAGGTAGTAGCTAGCCATTGAGAACCAGAGCTAATCCATCATCCATCTACCTCCTGATATTCTCTTGAGCCAGGCTTTGTGTTTTAAAGGTGTTTTTGTTTGACCTCTAAAGTGTCTTCATCACTGTTCAGAGGGTCTTTTTGAAAAGCCAACTGCTGACCGGCGGTGCGTTCATGTGCTTGAACAACTGCAGAATGTCACATGTGAGAACCTGCTGCTGATTTAAATAATTCACAGCTTCACGATGATTCACAGAGGCATTTTGACACTGGTTAAAAACCTGCCTGCTATTATGTGAATGTAAATTTTTAAATATGATCCAATGTTTCACAATGTTTGTATTTTATTTCCTTCCGTCAATTAAAATGAGCAAAGTATGAGAACATCGCAGCGGCTTGCTGGATTGAAAATGACACACGATACATCCATTTCCACAAATGTGTGTAGAGTCACAAAGATATTACAGTAACAAAGATAGCACCACTAAAAACAAAAAGAGCTCAACAAATAGATTGAAATGCCACAAAAAAAAAAAAAAAAAAAGCTGCAAGAGAAAAAATTCATTTCCTGACTGTAAACACAGTTGCAGATGAAGCAGGTTTAATTGCTGGGTCTTTTAGATTTCGTCTGATTTGGGATGAATGGATCTCCACAGAGTCAGAGGGGGAGATGGAGGGATAGGAAGGGAGAGTGGCTTCAAAGCAGTAATCTGGTTTGGAAGTCACGGCTGGTCCATACACTCCCAGTAAATTTCCTGCTGTAAATGGGGGCTAATAGGGGAAAGGTCTGTGTAATTCTCTCTCCATTAGCTGCTCCGCCTGGCCTAATTGCCCAGCCGAGCCTGAACAATTTTGTTAGCCGTTGCCCGGGTAATTATGGCTGCTTTGGCTAAAAATAACAGCTGCCCAGAATCCACAGTCAGGCGGCGGTTTTGCTTTTCCCTTTGTCTTCAAACCAAACCATCTCCATCCTCAACCCACACAGCAGCTCCACACTGCAGGGACGGGCCGAGCTGTAAGTAAAAGTGAACACGGAGGCGATTGGGCTGGGCTGAGGGAATCGAACCTGCGGCGGTTTGGTCCTCCACGGACGCGTCTCTGCTCCTGAAGCTGAAGGACGCTGGCAGAAGGATGGAAACGATATTCCTGCTTCGACTGCCACCGCGTGGCAATGTGTGCTTTCATCACAGTCAACACGTGATTTGTAAATCTGAAGAAGTTAAAAACAAATAAGAGACAAAATAAAAAGCTGGAAAGGATCATTTTCTGAACAAGACTGCAAATTAAGGTGGAATTAAGGTGGTAGTCGGACGGTGGGTGATGTCACAGCCAATCAGAGTCTGTGGATCAGTCCTGTATGTTTCTGACTTTACTGTGTTGACAGAATAAAGATCTGATTTTTCATCATTACTGAGCAGAACTCCTGATCAGATAAAGACAGAAACGACCCAAACACATGAGAGGAACTTTTCTTTGGAACAGAAGGAAACATTCAGAGCGAGTTTTTAGTGAGTTCTGGTTTTCTGTTTCTTTATTTAGTGGCACGTGATTAGCTGAGGTGAGCTGATTGTAGAAAAATAATAGAAAGGCCTTAATGCTGCCCTAAAAGCGTGAACTGTGGGGCGACGCTTTTCTGCCTGCTGAGTCTGAACTGAGTCAGAATTACAATAAACTGAGTTTTATGTCAATATGCTGTAAACTACAACTTTAGAAAGAAAAACGCAAACGCATCAAAAACAGAAATGTGGGTCCTTTCTGGTGTCACAGCAGCACGGACGGCATCTTCAGGTTGTGTTGTGTTGTGTTGAAACGGCGGCATCTCTTCTGCTGACGGAACATTTAGAGGAAGTCGTGACAGAGAAGTTTCACACGACAGCTTTTTCTTTCTTACTGTCACTGCGAGGAAACTGCAGAGTTCTTTTAAATGAAGATTTGTGTTCTAATCTCCGTTCCATCCATCCTTCCTTCCCTTCCTTCCTTCCTTCCTTCCAGACAGATTTACCTCCCGCTCCGTCAGCCCCCGGCCTCCATATTTATCCCAGCAGCCCTTTCTGCTGGCCTGGCACTTGTGTTTATGTAGTGCTGTGATTGTTGATTTATATTTTGACAGCATGCATCTGCGTATTCTGCTGATGTGTGTTTTTTATTTGAGTATGAGCACACTGCCCCTATGTGTGTATTTCCCACCCTGTGTGTGTGTGTGTGTGTTGCTAACAGAAGCTATTGACTTGTTGTAAAGCCGCGGTCCTTGAGAGTATTTATGAGCGGGGAAGCAGAGCAGCTCGGTGGCATTTTCCCGTCACTGAAGCAGAACAACTCTCGACGGTCTCTCCGCTCTGACAGCCTCTGCTGAGCAGAGAGACATGTTTCCCAGAGTTCATAGCATTTCCTGCCTCTCTCTTGCTCGCTATCCATCCGCAGCTATCTGGCGCATCCATATGGAAGCTTATTGATGACTAAAATATTGGACGAGCACTGAGATGAGCAGCAATCGATCTGGAAGTGACAGCCAGATGAACTCCGTTAAAAAAACAAACGTTCAGTATCACAGAAGAAAACTGAGCTCTGATGTTGTTTCCTGTCAGGCAACACGAGCTACTACGTGTGTTTAGAAGGTTAAAGTTTCACGCTTTTTAAAACAGTTCATTTATGTTTTGTATCCACATGATCTGTCTTGGAGCGGAAACAGAAACAGGAAGATACTATTGAACCATTTTCACTGTTATATTCAAACTGTCTGATATTTCAAAGGTACTTTATCACTGATATTTTATTTCACATGGTTTTCTTCACTTCCACATTCACCTGGAATGGATGGATGGATGGATGGATGGATGGATGAGATTTGTTTGTGAGGTTTGTGATGTTGCAGATTGGTTCTCAAACTGCCACCTTTTCTGAGGATTAAAACAAACTTTTTAAACAAAATTAGGTTCATGCAAAGTCCTTTACTTAGTGCGGTATGTTTGTATTGATTTGTTCTTGTCCTTGAGAAAATTGAACTTCTTTCATTAAATGGCATAAACATTTCAATGAACTGTGTTACTCTTGTAATTTTTCCCTAAATGAGCCTCCGTACCTCTCTGGCGCTGAGAGGAGCTTGAGATGCTGTGTGTCGATGACAGATCCAGACATGACCTGAAACAGATGCACAGCTTAATTTCCTCTGCAGACTCTAATGGAGACAAATGGACGGGCCGGCGAGCAACAGAAGGTGTCGCACATCTATATTCATCTAAATTTCCTAAAATTTGTGTCTTTATAGTGTTTGTGTTGTTGTGTTGTTGTGTATTTATGTCAACCAGAAGCAGATACCTGCTGGTCTGTCAGACGCTCCAAACTGAAGCTTTCTTCACATTTTCGAACATCTGATGTCGTTTTTTTGGAGATTTTAATTTATGCTAGTGTCAATCTGATATTTTGCTGATAGATATTTCAAATGCAGTTGGTGGAGACCAAAGCAGAGCTAAAAAAAAAGGAGAACAGTTGTTGGATCCATCAGGTCCCAGAGGGCACTCATCATGGTGGAAACAAGAAACTGTTAGATAACTTGTTTGCATATATTTTAACTTTATAAAGGTGAGATTATGTTAATGTGTTTACAGCTTGTTCATCATGAGAAATCAAGTGCAAGCTTTAAGTAAAACAGATGTATGCAAATGAGCACGAATTACCTCCCAATAATTTCAGCTCCTCGCAGCTTGACGTTAACTGCCAAAATGCAGAGCAATGAACTCCAGCACAGTGAAAAGTGAGTGCTTCACTGTCATTCAGGAGCATTCATGGCTCCTCCTGCTGCTCTGACCATGAGGCTGCAGAGGCTTTTTTTTTTGTTGTTCAGTTTTTGGGTTATAAAAAGAAAGAAATCGGTGTGAACAGGGACACTCTGCAGCAGCTGCAGTGCTGAAGCCTCTTCATGCACACTCAGATTCGGACTACACTGCCAAAAGTATGAAACTTATAGCACATTAGCGTATATATATATATCATATATATCATATAAATTGAACTTCTTTCATTAAATGGCATAAACATTTCAATGAACTGTGTTACTCTTGTAATTTTTTATGATATATGATATATATATATATATATATATATACAGGACATTTACGCTAATGTGCTATATATGTGCTATACGGACACCTGCAACAAACATAAATAAATAATGTTATAGTTAATAATAAATTTATAGACATTAAGTTCTATTATATAGTTAACGAACATGCATTTATTTAATTTAATCTTTTTCTTGTCGGTCATTTGTCGGTTATTCTTATAACTGCAGGATATAAATTATTTTATGTCCGATATCCTCGCTTAGCTGCATGTCTAATTACTTTTGCCTTTTTTTAAATGGCACTATCTGCTTTTTTTACCTTTGAATCCTCGGATTGGCTCAGACAGACAAGCAACAATAAAAAAGCTATTTAACAGTAATTATCTGGCAGCAACAAAAGACGATGACATTTCGAAGCGAGGCGACGCCGTCGCTAATTGAGCTCCGTCGTACCTGAATATTTATGGAGGAGGTGAACGGTGAGGGCCGTCTTCTGCTCCACGACGACACCCTGCTGCCGCCGAAGAGAGCAGGAACAGAAACAGGCAGGCTGCCTTCAAATGCACACACGCTCGTGCAGTGAAGGTTGTTTTCTTATCTGCTGGTAAATACAGTACCTGGAAAAAAATTACAGTGGGAGGAAATGAGTTTCAACAATGTGCCGCGCTCACTTGTCTAAACTGGATTCATTTAAAAAGAAAAGAGAAACGCAAACAGACTTTCCAGCACTGATAAAGACTGTAATACGCTTCCCACTTTCTTCTGCTTCACAAGTCACAGCTCTGCTCCACTTTCCTTCCATCTTTCTCACTATTTACACTCTTAAAAAAAGTGCTGCAAAAAAGACATAACAACGACCTATTCATTAACAGATTCTGGATGAATGCTCTCCGTTTGAGTGTCGACGTAAAAGTGGAAAAACTTTATCTTAAAGAGCTCCCAGCGAATACAGCAGAGAGTGAGAACGAATAAATAAATAAACGTTTCGTCTGCATCCGTTCAGCAGATGGGTCACATGCCGTGTCATTAAACAGTGTTTAATGCGATAATTTACAGAGCTTAGTGCAAACTGCTGCACGCTGTGAGCTGAGCGAAGGCTTTACAGACAGATGCCACACAAACAGCGGCGCTAACAAGTTCACAAGGACAAACAGCACTTTGGTCCTCGGAGACCATCATAAAGTCAAGGACTGAAGATACCTCTGCGTTGAAAAGACCGCCTGCCTGGCACTGTGCAGGCCTGGACCAGGTGAAGTCTTCTTCCCATAATGCCGCCTGGTGCCTCATCTCCCACCTTCCTCGTGGTGGAAGAGGAAACCTTTGTCTCAGGCTTATAAGAACTTTTGGTGCAAATCAGCACCACATTTTTACACTGCAAACAGAATCACCATTAAAATGTAGGTTGAGTGAGTCAATATAAATGTATTTATATATTTATGTATAGTGTGGTCCAGATTCATGTGGGACTTTGTTGGGAAGGGCAGTAAAAAAAATTAAAAGGAAATTTCATTTGAAAGTCTCCAGTTTGTAATTTGTACTCAGTCCTCATTGGGTGGTGCAGTGTATTAATCACACAGTAGCCCCGCCCCCTAACTCCTCCCCTTTCCCTCTAAATGAACATCATGTTGTATTTCAGACTGAGACCAGAAACTCATCAGGAAAACATTTTCCCATAAACTTCAATCTCACTTTTCTTTCTTCTTTTTTTTTTTTTACAACCAGCAGAGTTGCTGTCAAATTATATGTCATGACCGTGATCATTTGCACTTGAAGACAAACTGAAGAGATGAATGAGGCTGAATTAGACGGTGAAGGTACACGTTCAGCTGGGAATCATAACGTTCCAGTGAATTACAGAAATGTCCTTTCTCACATTTTATGGCCTTCCTGCTTTACTGCTGCCACTGTTCTGTCCCCACAGGAACTCTGGAAAAATTAAACTCTGGTTCTGCTGCTGCAAGGCTGAGGGAAGAAAGGTGTGGACCTTACAGAGACACAGCGAGGACGGACTGAAAAGACAGTGTCCTGCTTTGGTCTTACGCATGACGAATCTGAAAATATGCTGATGCTAAAGAGCAAATATTTAGAATTAAAAGCAAAATTGTTTGTTAATTGTATGTTTTCTGCATGTTGTCTCCCCAGATGAAGTTCTTGTCCAGTTTGACTCGTCATTTTGAAACAATCTGGCTCGTCTTTCTGTCAGGTTCTAGTCTCTGGTCTGGTCTGGTCTAATCTCTGGGGGGCCCCGTCTCTGGTGTGGTTTGGCTTAGGTCCTGGGGGGGTTGCTGTATCTTGCATTAGCCCAGTGCATTACTCGTCACCAACTAACCAACCAACCTAGACTGGGACTCAAACCCACAACCTTCAGTGGGCAACCTCACTGATTCGAACCCATGACCTTCCCGTCCAGCCTGTGGGGGGGTTAAGTTAAAGATCATGTTTTAAAGCCGGGATTACATCGATGTGTCAGCCTCACATCGCTGTAGTATGTGTTGTTTTTTTACTTCCTGCTGAATTTCGTGTTCTCCAAATCTCCTCTGCTGCCGTATGAAGTTCTCACTAATTTGGGTTGTGCAATCAGAATTTTTTTTAGTTCGTTTGTTTGTATTGTGTTTTCTAGTGTTGTCTTTCCAGGGCCCTGGCCATTTTTAATGACAATGCACACTTCTGCATGGACAAACAGTCCCCACAGACACTGTTTGGCAGAGACGACTGTAACTGCTGTAAAGCGATGCTTTTTTTTTTTTTGTAGCAGAATAATAATGGCAGCAGCAGGACCGTTCTCCTGTGCTGACACAGTGCTGTGGAGATAGGGCTGGTTCTGCAAGACTAGTCTTCTTATGACCAAACTGTTGGAGACCTCCCGTAACAGAAATCCTAATGGACTAATTTGGGAGGTGCAGCGTTGTGTAAAAAACACTGTCAACACCAATCAAAGATACGAAGAACATGAAAATCTATCTTTTCTAACCATGTTATAAAAGCTGGTGTGTCTGAAGGCAAAGCGTGTTTTTTTCTTTTTAAATCAGAAAATATCTCAGTGATCAAATAACATTAAATGTTTCAGCCTAAATTTGTCTGAGGGGATTTGAAGTGGCTAAAGAAGACATGTTAAAATATGTTTGAAAGAAAAATAAAAATAGACGAAAAAGCAGCAGACCAAATAATTATGCATCTTCTTTTATTATTGAACTTAAACTGTTTAGAAAAGTGGATGTTGACTCCAGTTCTGAAAAATTAAGGAAATGCTGAAGAGCTTTAAAACGTCAGGGGGCGACTACACTGGCTGTAAAAAGCAGACAGACTGCATTGAAGTCTATGGGAAAATGTCCCTCTTCCTCCTCAGTAAACGTTTTCCTGATGAGTTTATGATCTCAGTCTGAAATACAAAATGATATTCATGTTTTAAATTAAGCTCCATTTAGAGGAAGGGAGGGGTTAGGGGGCGGGGCTACTGTTTGGTTAACTAACCAGGGCAGATCCCGCCCCTCATTCATCACATGGCAGCATGCAATTTTCAAATTGTAAAACAAAAGCTCACAAATCAGGTTCATTTGTTCCTTCTCTGACTTTATGCCCAAAAAATAAAGTGCGTGTTACATTGTCGTCTCCAAATATGTGTGCTGCACGTCCTGTTGTGTTTAAGGACTTTCTGGGAAAAGAAGATGACAATGATGATAACACAGTTTGTTTCCAGTGCGGTTTTGCCGTGTTTTTCCATTTAAAAAGGTTTGATTTCTTCTTCCACCGCTGACTGGAGTGAATAAAACTCTGTAAACTGCCAACCAGGGTTTGATCGATTTTCAGAGGCTGATTACTTGTAAAGTCTACACTTTGCATCCATAATATCTTCAAACTGAAACATCATGAGGCTGAAAACACATTTCTCCAGAGTCTAATGTGCATTTTGTTAGAATCAGATCGCTTTAATCAGCTCTTGCAGTGTTTTATTGATCAGTTCTTCAACCGATCAAATTCCAGTCAGAGTGGGCTAAGAATAACACTAAAATCATGCGTCGATCAGCCGCATCGTTAGCTTCATGCACAGGGGCCTGAGCTGGCTGTCATCCCTCCCTCACTCCCCTCTTATCAGTGTGTGAGCACCATGCTTTCATTACACCGCCCACTGATCTGCAGGAGCAAGATGGAGCGGTGCTCTAATGGGGGTTGACCAGCAGCATGTTGGCCTGTCCGTTCTCCTCTTCCTCCTCCTCCGCCCTCATCATCATCATCATCACCATCATCTCCTCCCACTTCGCCACCAAGTGGACGAGAAAAGAGGGGAAACGGGATCAGAGCACAGAGGAGATGAAGGAAAGAATACAGAGGAGGCAGAAGGTGTGATGGAGATCCAGCAGGCTGGTTAACTCCTCAGGGGAGAAATTTCAGGAGACCTGGATGTCTCACGCAGGTGTATTTATTGAAGGTATCCACAGGTATGAAGGTCAGCTTCCCCTGCAGCTCCTCTCCATCCATGTTTGATGATTCCATTTGGAAGCAGATACTATTAAATCATGTTCACCTTTAAGCTGCGTTGTATGTTTCATGAAATACTTTCCCAGAGAGCGGCCGTCAGTCCTGCAGCTGACGAATGTCCACGCCTTCACAACCTTGGCTGTTTGTATGCAATCACCGGACCGACTCCATGCCGTCCTTGAGTCAAACGGTGAACTACGGCTCATAGAGGTTACTTCTACGTGACACAGCCCAAGATCTGAAGTATATCATACTGTCCAGTCTGACCTTAACTCGTGTCTGACACTGAGTCAGCTTTTCCAAGAGACATCCAGTTACCACGCAAGCTTATTATTAGAAATCTGAAAGCGTCAGACATGACAGCTCATGACAAAACACGAAGGTGACCAAGTTTGGTGTTTTATTGAGAGCGAACAGTACCAACAGTAAATAACAGGCTCAAACTTTCCCCAGCTGAAACCATGACACGTTGTTTTATGGCTTCACAAAGGTCAGCAGTATCATCCTCAATCTGAATTATTTACAGAGGCACCCTAACTAAATAAATAACGGACTACGGTAATGAATTCTTAACAGGCGTGACGACGAGCGGGGAGCATTACAGCCAGGAATCGTTGCTCATGCAGCTCATGGAGAACGGGCCGGTGATGTGTTGATCGAGAGGCGAGTTTCATTCAGGCTCTGTCACCCTTATAGAGCCACATTAAGGCTTTTCTGTTATTTTTCTTCAACTTGCCATCTTTTTTTTTTTTTTTCTTGAATAGTTCACCAAACGCTGCACAATTCACAATCAGCTCACCTCAGCCAATCATGTGGCTCTAAATAAAGACTGTGTGAAGCAGAATAACCAAAGAAAAGTTCCTCTCATGTGTTTGGGTCGTTTCTGTCTTTATCTGATCAGGAGTTCTGCTCATTAATGATGAAAATATCCGATTCTCTTCACTCAGAAACAGACAGGACTGACCCGCAGACTGTGACAGCTCGGCCTCTGAAGGAATAAGCTGAACATCATGTCTCCAGCTGCTGGTCCCAGCGGAGGACGCTCATGTTTGTGGGATGGAGCTCCGGAGGTGATGTCCTGAGGCCTGAGGCTTCCCAGATCACCTCTTATTGAATCTCACTGACTGATTAGCTGGCAGAGGTCTGGCCCCTCTTACTGCAGCTACACCTGAAACTGGATTAGCACTTCCTGCTTCTGCTCCACCTGCCGTCTTACATTTATTCTGCTCTTAATATGAAAAAAACAAGCTTGATGTGGATGAATTTATGTGACTGAATGAATAAAGTTATCCCACATCTCTTCCTTCCTTCTCCACCTCGCCCTCCTTAATATCCTCTGCAGGTTTATGCTGCCTCTCTTCTCACTGCTCCTCCTGTATAAATTTTCCTTGATCTTCCATCCCTTCTTCAACCTCCCCATATATTCCTTATTCTGATCTCATTTTTCTCACTCTCCTTCTGCTCTTTCCAGGTTTCAAAGTTTATTTTAAATATTTTTTAATATTTCAAAGGTAAAGACAAGAAGTAAAAAGTTGGAAGTCTTTCTGTCATCCTGGCACTTCCTCCTCCTCTTCCCTCCATCCTCATCACCTCCCTTCTCCTACTCTGCCTTTCACACCTCCCAATTCCTTGACTGGTGCCCATCTTCTTCATTCACACCCTTCATCCTCCTCCTCCCTGACTGCCTGGCTGGTCTTAGGCCCCAGAGACCAAACTGGTCCCACTGGGTGTAGGAAAAGAATATTAAAGTGGAGCCTCGGCAGGTCAACCTGGATGGTTTTGGCTCCAGTTTGAATATAAATATATTAATATATTAATAATAACTATTTACAGATATATAAACTAAATACAGAGAATTACCAAAAGCAGCAACAAATAACACTGAAACAAATGGAACAACTGGAAGCAATTTTAAAACCAGCTCCTGTTTTTCCATTTCCCTCTAACACATCCTGTTCTCCTGTCTCTATTGGACAGTTTATTCATATAACGTCAAACTAACGCCATGTAAAAAGAATAATAAAAGACGAGAGAAAAAATAAATGGAGTCCATCTGGTCGTATAGATGAGCAGTATTTCCTGTATGACTGTGTGACCAGAAGTCTTTTATATCAATAAAATCAAATATAGCAAATAAATATATGATTTGTGCTGTTGTACTTGCAGCTCTCAGTTTTTACTGCTCACAGCACTCAGCTGCGTCCTCCGTTAGAGATGAAAACGCTCCACAGACGCTCGACTGAATGACCAAACTATGCAGGATTGGCCACATGCTGAAAACCTCATTGTTCTGTGACAATAAAGTGCATCAAACACAGACCTGACTTTTTAAATGGCTGCCATGTAACTCTGATTTACTGTTTTCATAATTTGGAATTTTCAAGCCATGTTTTTCTTTCTATTTCCTCTTTTGCAGATGGTCCCATCTTTTTTGGTGTTAAATGTACATTAAATATATCAAAACGTCCCTCAGCTCTTTCTGTCCTACTCTACACTTCATTTGAATCTTGATCTGATAATGATGAACCCACTTTCATTGGTGTTTGGCATCCAAAGTCATTTGAGTCTTTTCAGCTGCGTTTTCTTTTTAATTTCAACATTCATGAAAAAGAGAAAATGGAGGCGAGTGATTGAAGGGCAGACACGGACCTTTGGACGTCAACAGTGGGACAGGAGACAAAGGAGCTGGGCAGAGATAGTCAGAGCACAGAGGAGTAATTAAGAGACGCCCAAACAGAAACGTTCAGAGATCCCATCAGGTTTCTGCCGCTGGGTCAAACTCTCACCCTCTGTGGTTTTTGGGAAACTTAAAGCAAAAAATTTCAATTCGGTCGATAACATACTCCAATTGACATGCGATGATTTGATGTTCTCTGGATGGTTTGCCTAATGAGCAGGCGCTTTCAGCCTGAATAGAGCGGCACACTGAATAGAAAATGAGATTTTCCCCCAGCAGGAGATGCTTCCCATCAGGTCGCGGAGAAGCCCCGCCCGCTCAGCTCAAGATAACATTGAAGTCAACTGAGATTAGCGAGGGCTCTGCACCGCAAACGCCACTACCGGAGACTCATAATTCTCCTGAGACAAATCCAAAATGGACTGAGAGACTCTTTCTTTCTGCAGCAGTTATCACTTTTGGAGTTTGACAGGAACTTGGCAGAAGTCTCCTCGCTGGAGTTTTCTCTGCTGCTTTACCCAATGATGCACTTGGCTAACTTCCAGGTTCAACTTTTAACCCTCTGAAGGTTTGGCAGCGCCGATATGTAGGAGTGTGAAATGTGGCATCGCCTCTGACCTCCTGTTCCTGCAGAAAAAAAAAAACAAAAAAAAAAAAAAACAGAGCTACAGTCTTGTCTTAGGACTTTGGCTCAGACTTGGTGAAATAGCACTGCTGAAGTTTGGTATTTGTGCATGTGTGCAACGAGGGAGTGTCTACCTGGTTGTTCCTTGCAGCTCCTGGATCATTCATTCATCTTCATCTGCTTATCCAGATGCCAGGGGGGTAGCAGCTCCAGCAGACGACCCCACACTTCCTTTTCCCCGGCCACATTGGCCAGCTGGGGGATCCCAAGGCGCTCCCAGGCCAGTGTGGAGATATAATCTCCCCACCTGGTCCTCGGCCTGCCCCGTGGCCTCCTCCCAGCTGGACATGCCCAGACATCCTTAACAGATGCCTGAACCACACCAAGTAGCTCCTTTCCACGTGAAGGAGCAGCGGCTCTACTCCAAGTCCCTCCTGGATGGCTGAACTTCTCACCCTATCTCTAAGGGAGCCTCCAGCCACCCTCCTGAGGAAACCCATTTTGGCCTCTTGTACCCACGATCTTGTTCTTTCAGTCATGACCCAGTGCTCATGACCAAAGGTGAGGGTAGGAACAAAGACTGACCAGTAGATAGAGAGCTTTGCCTTCTGGCTCCTGGATCAGCTGACTCCAATCAACTCGTCGACCATCCAGTGCTGCAGGATAAAGGCTCGGGGTGTCCTTCTTTCCCCTTGAAAACTAGTCTTTGACTTCCAGCCTATGAAAGATCTGTATTTAGCTTCTTGTTCTCACAAAAACTGCCTCGCTGTCACTCTCTAACCAAACCTGCGTCTTGGTGTCCAGAAGCTTATAACTCCTAAGCCCCGCCCCCAGACCGACCAACTGTGGATCAACTGAATAATCTTCCAAACTGAACAAACCACAAAGTTTCCCAACGAAACAAATAGACATCAGTGCCAGCCGCGACACCTTTGAGTCGGACATCCCAGACATACACAGTAGACTCAATAACAAGATAACCCAGAGTCTCCACCGGTTCTGGAGAGCTGCTGTCCTGCATGCTTTAGACGTTTTCCTGCTCCAACACACCTGATTCAAATGATCAGCTCGTCATCCAGCTCTGCTGAGGTCTGATCAGCAGCCGCTCATTTGAGTTGGAGACCTCTGAGGTAACCTAACCTGGAGTCCAATCAACAGCTGCAGCGCTGACTGTGGAGAAGTACATGAAGATATTGAAGACACTCCAGCAGAACACTTCTTCTGAGGTCAGTGTGAGTAAAACTGACCAGCAGGAATTAAGGAATGATAACTATGTTTCATTTGGTTAGTCAAATGTTAGCTATGACTGCAGTGGATGCACGTAAAGTTGTGACGCCTGCACTCACCACGACAGAAGGGACTGATGTATGTGGATGTTTAGTTTGGAGCTTCCTCCTCCTCATGTGCTGACCACAATCAGTGAAGGTTCTTCAGTATCAGTCTGTGTCCACTTCAAAAATCAGTTTATTAAGCTAATCTGAACAAACGGAGATGATCGTACTGTTACACTTCGTGGCAGGAACTTGAAATAATTAAAATCAAATCATTTCTACTGTCTCATAATTGAGATGGATGTTGTCGTCTTCAGGGTTAATCTGCAGAGCTTGTTCAGGTTTTATGAACTAAATATTTGACTCGTTCTCGTGCAGTGATTAACTGCTGGGCTTCTGTTAAAGTTCTCTGTGTGGAGGAAAAGCCAGCGGCTGGCACCACAGGTCCATCTATTTCTTCTGGAGAAGTTTTTTTTTAGCTTCCTCCACCTCCGTTAATTCCTGAGATCTGTCCTTTTCTCTGACATTTGCACAAATGCTAAAGGGCCCAGGCTGTTTGCCTTCCTCTGTGATGGAGGATGAGGCGGCTGGCTCCGTGGCAGCCGCAGAGAGCTTGATATATGAATTCAGCCCGGTTTCCCTCCACGTCCACAAGACCCAGGGATGAAATCCATCTCTCTGTGATGAGACAATGATTTGCTGAGCTCCATTGTGGCTGCAGAGAGGCAGCAGAGGGGCGAATTTGCATGTAAATATGTGAGGAAATGATTCTGCAGCAACGGCGAGGCGTCGTGCCCCTCCTTTACTGCCGCAACACAACACAAGCATTTACATTTTAGATTTCAATTTCACCTCAGGTGATGCTCATAGTGCTCTGACCAAACCACAGTGGATCAAAAAAAAGATGGGACAAATAAGATTGTGATGATTAGGAGATGAAATGAAGGAACACATGAACACGACGGCCGGGAGACGGGCAGAAAGTACACATGCATATTTACTCCGAGGTTAAGTTAGTTTTCAATCTCTGTGTGAGATTAGTTTTTCTTCACCGCTATTTTATGTTGTGTGTTGTTTTTTTTTTTTTTGTTTTTTTTAAGGGGTTAACACTCTTGCTATCTTCCGCAGCATTTGATACCAGACACATTGATTATTAAATGACAGTGTTCACAAAGCTACAGGCATCAAGAGGGCTTTATGGGGCTGCTGAGTGTTTGTCAGTTCCCATCAGACACTCTTGTTTTCTCACAGTTTCAGCTGAACTTCGTGACTCCAGCTGTTGAAACTAGTTTGGGCGGAAGTGTGCGACGGGACTGGGTACTCTGTCATGCACTGTGCACATTGTGTGTACGCTGCTGCCTCCATGTTCTCATTAAGCATACCACAGAAACAGGACAGTTCCATTATAACTAGGACTACAGACGATCACTAAGTGGTTTATATTCTGACAAATTTACCAATTAGTGAACCTTGGATGTTTCTTCCTTTGCTGGTTGATCATCCAGCTTTGGACTAATGCGAAGCACTGAAGGTGTACCTCCTTCCTCCTCAGCTGTTAAAACGATAAAAATATGTATGAATTGCCTCCCAAGTGCCTCATGATGAGGGACAGTAATCCATGGATGAAATCAGCAACTGGAGTGGGGAAATTTTCAGAAGAGGAATATTTGAAGCGGACATTTGTAGTATGAAGAAAAAAAAAAGAAAAAAAAAAGTGAGGAATTTGGCTCCATGTCAAATAAAACTGATGGTAGATTACATGTTTTTTTGGTTCCATGGCTGATTTGCAGGAGATAAAGACAGCGATCCCCCAGCGCGCTCATCCGACCATGCTGCTGAGAAGGTCAGAGCTTGACGGGCCTCCGTTAAAGCCCACGTGTCAATGTTTAATTACACCACAATTACACGCATCAATCCGAACAGCTCCATCAAAGACTGCTCCGAGATAATCAGCGCCTTCAAACAGTCGTACGCCTGCTCGCTGCAAGCTCAGGGGTTGCTCTGCTATTAGCAGACAAGAGGAAGAAAACAGCAGGGGAGGGGGCATGGTGGCGTTTGACGGGAGGGTAAAGAAGACAGCGAGAAGGGAAAATCCTTTGACATGTCCCTAAAATGTCTCGGAGCGCCTCAGAGTTGGGAATTACTCGCTTTTTTCATATTCATTTCTGTATTAATTCACCTTAATGCCAAAATATTACAGCCCTAATCTTGTGCAAATACCTACCTGTCATGGCAGTCTTGCATGTGATTATGACAATGAGGGGAAGTTGGTGTGTTGGGGGGGGGCGCAAAAGCACAGCTGCCATGTTGATTCAGGAAGAAGGCTCTGAGGGGGCACAGAAGGCCCCGGCTCCGATCCTCCCAGAGCTTCCTTTGAGACACCAGGAAGAGAAAAGGAGAAACACACCTGCTTCATTTTAAACGAGCACACAACATGGCGCCCAGCGACGGACAGGAAGGAGGGACTGAAAATGATCAGGAGCAATCAAACCAAATCACGTGACTGGTTCAAGATGTCGTCCGTAAAACATGATTAACAGTGAAGATGTGAAATAATCTGTTAGTTTTCATTCCTCATTTAATGTTAAGATCATAAAAGTAAAGCTTGAGATGGAGGTCATATAAATATGACATGAAAAATCAGGGGTTCTATCTGAACCTGAGACTTAAATTAAGTAGAAGGTGCTCTTGTTTGAGCAGAGCAGCTTTAAAAATCTCCTTTCACCATCAATAACAATTTCTTAGTTTTTTTTCTTTTTTTTCTGGAGACTGATGGAGCCACTGACTGTTATGATGCTGTTTCTTTGGGTGTTCTGACCCCGAGATCTGTAAAAGCAACTCATCAATAAAAACTGTACTTTATGGAGGAGATAGTATGAAGTACAAAAGCGGCGTCTTTAAAGAAGGTGAATAATTTCAGCTCGTCTGAGAGCTGAGAGGGACACGACACTGAAATCTGCTCTGACCGCCTGTTTCGTGGTCTATTGGGTGATTGATCAATCTGATTGATGAGCCAGGATGATCATTCAACCTGCCGTTTGAAGGGGCCGTGCCTCCGTCTGATTAACCAGCCGAATGGAGGACAGCCAATCCCGACGCTCTGCTCCAGCAGCAGTTAGGAGGCCTCTTATAGATTTTCCCAGAACAGCGTTACTCTTCAATCACTGAACTACTTCATCAAGAGGCATCAATCAGCGCCCAGCAGAGCTGTCAGTAATTACAGGGGCCGCTTCCAGCCACTGATTTCTCCCGGGGTGGTGGTGGCGGCGGCGGCGGCGTCACCAAAGCCCCCGGCCAGCGGTGGTTTGATCCACTCAGAGCTGGCAGAGCAGCAGCATGCTTCAGCTGCTGTGGTGAGCCAGGCGGTGATTTTATTTAACACAGGTTTTACTGAACATGGTGCTGTTAGAGAGAACGCAGACTAGAGGTCAAAGGTCAGAAGGTGAAGAATGACACATGTTCATGTTTACCTTTTAAAAAAGAAACATCAGCTACCACAATTTACACAATAATAATTTTTTTCTGCTGAAGTTAGCATGCTAACCAGCTATCATTTTGGTGCTACTGATGCTGCCTTCCTGGGCCAATTAAAACTTTTTGTCTTTTAAATGTGACAGTGACCTCCACCTGCTACGTACACATAGAACCTTTGTATTTTTATTAATGTCAGTGTTGTAGCATTTTTTTTTTTTTTATGTACCTTTTCATTTTATGGATGTAACGATTCTGCAGTTTTTCCAGGTCATTTATTTATTATATATTCCTTTTGACCTCCGAGTTCAAATAAATAACCTCTTCGTCTTCAGGTGTGAAAAAAAATAAGAGCAGGGTTCATATTTCAATGGCAAACAATGACAGCAATTACTATATTTTCACAGTTTGTCAGAGAGAGGGAGGCCGAGACGGAGATGTAATGGGGTCGTGTCTGTCTCTGGAGAGGTGATCAGTGTTGTGTGTGTGTGTGTGTGTGTGTGTGTGTGCGTGACTCAGCAGGTCACGTGACAACGAGGCCTGATCCCTGAGCAGCTGACCAATCACAACACAGTTTTGCAGCCTGGTTCGGTCCTGGAAGTGAAAGTAAAACACAACACCCAGCAGAGGCAATTAATCTTGAAGAGGAAAAAAAAAAGGAAATTCCCAAGAAACGGCAAGTGTCCCAGGTGACAGAGGGGATTCTGGGTAATGAGGGTGCAGTACATTTAATTAGCGGCAGCGACAAGCCTCAGGACTAGAGCAGATGTCCACATGGAAAGATGGAAGCTGGATGAAGAGGAGGCATTTTTGGCTGGAACTGCTTCATTAATGAACACAAATCCAGGTTTTCTCACATCAGCAGATCTTTTCCTTCTGCTTGCGTCTCCAGGTCTGATGAGCGCTTCACCGCATCACCTTTCCTGTGCACGTAGCGTTCATATATTCAGAGGATATATATATGTGATGATGAAACAAGAGAAATCTATTGCAACATCACACATGTCATCTCTGTTATTCAGGATTTCCCCTGTGAAGCTCGACAGCAACAAAAAGGGGCGTGGCTTAACCAACATTCAGGTGACCAAGAACCGTTGATCCAAAACTGCATGGACAACCCGATTTTCTCGTCCGTCCTTCTTTGGGGTTTAATCAGGGCGTGTTTCTGGTTTCTTTATAAATACAACTCTTTCTTTTCAAATTAAGCATTTACAAAATATTACATCAGTTCGTACTCGGCTCCTCTTTCTGGATGTTGGCGCAGACAAAGGTTCTACCGGCCGCCACGTCCAGACTCAATGAGACAGTCACATATGCTCCATGCATTTGGAGTGTGCCAACATTCAGCCGCAAGCGGCCCACAGCTGGCTGCTTCGGTCGAGATAAAGACAAAAACAACTTTTTTTTCCTGTTTTTGGGGTATTTGCGTAAAATCCTGGGCTGCATTCAGATGGAAACAATCTGAGCACAGGTGTTGGAGGAATTTATAACCACTTAATTTCCACACACACACAAAAACACGTGCACACGCAGACTCAGCTTGAGTCAGATGGTGACAGTAATGAGGGCCTCGGGCTGCCGTGCAGGTGATGTGGCGTCACATCCCGCCACAGAAACATGCATTGGATTAGATTCACCCCAACAGAGTCTCCTTCCACTTCAACCAGCCACTTATTCCTATTTCATAAGACGAGCAGAGAGGATGACACTTCAGAGAGCTCCCTCTTGCATGCACAAAGAAATCAAGAGGAGAGAGGAGAAGGACAGATCGTCTTCTAACTTATTCTGATGGCGTATCTTCCTCCCATCAGTCACGCATGGCTGCTAATCCTCTGCTATGCTTCGACAGAAAAAAAAAAAGAGGCGAGGATGGAGGGAGGAGGAGGGAGTCAAAAAGATGTGACGGAGTGTATTTGCATTCAGGGGTAAAGTTATAGAACGAGGGATGAATCCTCAATGGGGAAAGCTATTATCAGCTCTCTGGTTAGTATGGCGGCAAGAAGAGAAAGGACGGGAAAAAGAAATGTACCTGCCGCTCTCAGGCTGCGAGGAGCTCAGCAAAGGTGAACAGTCATCTCGGCCCATTAGAGAACTGAGAGTGATGCTTTTCGCCTTCCTCCCTCGTCTCTTCGAGACGACAGAGCTGCTCTCAGATCAGTGCTTGTCAGGAGGTGACGAGGCGATGGCAACAAAAAGTGGATGCTGTACACTTTTTAAATTCAAACCTCAGCAGAGAGCGAGCTGCCCGCCGTCTGAAAGTCTGATTGTCTTCAGCTAATCACCTTCAGATCGCTCCTTAATGAGCTCCATCGCTCCATCCTGCGTGACGGCCTGTTTGGTATCCCAGACCATGAGAATTTCTACCCATCAGGTGAAGCCAACAAACACCAGCAGAATGAGGAAAAAAAGGAATAATAACAGAAATAATGAAGAATTAATAGAAGTATGTGTCGAACTGGAACAGCTCGGATATTCTAGTCACCTGAAAATCACTCAACCTGTTCACGTCTGCTTCTGATTGAGGAGACAAACCGAGCGTCTGTCATTTTCACTTCAACCACCTCGCCACCTGCTATCCGTTTGTTCATCTGTGGTGTATCCCATCATGCTTTGCGTTTGCACTGGTGGTAAATATAATGAGCTTCAGCTTGCCCCTGAAGAAGCTCGTCGCATGTGGAGGGAGGATGTTTGTGGATGCGCTCGGCGTCCCGGTGGTTCTTCAGGGGCACTCCTTTCGCCGAGCTATGCCCGTTTCTGAGAGATCAGAATCCCTAAATGATTTGATCGAATCTCTGTCAGCTGTCTGCACGTTCAGCAGTGACAACAGTGTGAGTGTTTGAAGAGACGCTGGCTGCAGACCGATTGGAGCCGGCAGGACTCAGGTGCTCTCAGGGACAAAAAGACGACATGAATATTAATAATTAAATGCATTAAGAAATGCAAAGTAAAAACGTTTTAGGCATTTTGACCCTCATGAGGTTCTTCTAACGAGGTTGATCTGAAGCAGGAGGTGGCTTCAGACTGAAACTTTAGCCCAGTCACATGATGAACAAATCAGGAAGAGAAAAAAATGATCAGAAATGGATAAATAAATTCACAGAGTGAAGGTGCATTTCATCATTTATCTCTGCATTTATTTATCTAAACCAGCGTCTTTTTTTGTCCTTCATGAGAGACCACAAATTCGATCCGGATCAAGACTCCATCTTGGTGGAACTCTGATTGGAGAACAAAGACAAAACTTAAAGAAAGGAGCTGGTTCACACATCTCGAATTCCAACTCTCACCTTGAAAAAAATGAAAAATAAAAGCCTTTTGCTTGCAGTAGCTTGTTTCTGCACTGAGGCAGTGAGTCTGAGTCCAGCACTCAGTAACTACACACTGAGTGACTGATAACTGCTCTGGCTCAGGCTGAAAGGAAAAGTAAGTGGCTTTGTGAGTTTGTGAGTGTGCTTGTGTGTGTGTGTGTGTGTGTGTGTGTGTGTGAATCCGGATGGAGGGGACCCATCGCGTCCTCTAATGGATCAGGGTCTGTGTCTCTCCCGGACAACGAATGTCTCTGGTTGAAATGTTGTCAGCCGCTTCTGCAAATTGAAATAACATTTTTTGTTTCCTGCTGAATTCTCAGCACCTTTATTTAAATCTGCACCAGGAATGAGGCTCGTTTTGGTGCAATTAAACCTTATTCTGTCTCCTGTGTGTCAGCGGAGAAAATGGATTCCAGTACAGTTCATGAATACACAGATGACGAAATTGCCAATAATTGCTTCAGCGGCAGCCAATGCAGAAATATTCTTCTCCATCATCAGCTCAGACACTATGTTGCCCCCTTCCTCTCTCTCTCGTTCCTTCTCAAATGAAAAACTGCCGCAGATTGTTTCCTAACGAGGCCATGGCGAGCACACGGACTGAGACAGACATCTGCGTTTGTCTGATGCTCTCGCCTCCCAGTTGCCGCGGCAACCGTGATAAGCCCCGCTTCCTCTTGACCACCGAGCCACTTAGGAGCACCTCCGTCATTATCCCAAGGTGCTTTTCAATGAGCGAGGTATTCTGGAGGCATGGTGGCTGACGCTCTCTCCCCCAGTCTCCCTCCCTCCCTCCACGATGGCACGAGGGCCAGACGGAGTCAACGCCACGATGAATGGGAGTCAACGAGGCTGACTTCGAAGCTGGGAATATCAAATAGTGTCCTAGAATATGACTTCACAATTTATTTCCATTTATTTTCTCAAACCAGCTGTCTCTGCTGTATTGAACGGTCCACATGAGGTCAGCTCCGTCTGGGATGTTGAATCCAGCTCCTCAAGAGTTTAGATTTTGAGGTGAAAAAGGGAAATGCACATTTTTAAAAACGATTCACAAACAAAAACAAACGACATGATGAGTTTGTACAAAGTTTGAATGATTTTTAATGATTCTGAGCCGGGTTTTTGATTCAGACAGTCGAAGTAATTTACTTTTCTTTACTGGTTGGATTGAACTAAATGTAAAAATGAACCTCTCACTTGATTTATTAGCTCACAAAACATACATATGTGAATGATTGTGTTATTTTTTCCAACAACCTGATCATTTTAAATGTTATTCCTTTTTGTGAGCCGCCAGGTTCGTCTTATATTTCTTATTCTGGTGACAAACTGTCACTCAGTATTTCAGAGTCAGAGGAAACGTAAACAACCATTTCAGGTTCTTGCAGGAAATCACTAAAATAAAACCCATCAAAGTATGTTCTTTGTTAAAAATTGCTCTAATGCCTCCGAGCAGATAGATGTTTAACCTCAGAAAAAATAAACTAACTGCAAACCACATTTCTTAGAAAAATAAGCAAAATAGTGTTTTCTTTTGTTTTTTTTTTCTTCTTACCTTTGAAACCCACTTTTTGATTTGGATGTCGTAGATTCTGGCTTTGTTCCAGAACGAGGAAAACAAAAGAAGTCCATTAATAAAGATAAAGGAAGCTCATCCTGCTCCACTTTGCCTTTACTCAAATGTTTCCTGTTTATTCCTCGCTCCACTTCACTGACTTTAACTATCAGGTCTGAGTCATAATCAGTTCTCTCTTCGCCGTCCACAGTTTTAAACTGTTTCATTAATATTTTATTACCGTCATTAAAAACACGCTTCACTTTAGTTTTATTTGGATTCATACCCTTCATTACCTTCTTTTTTCCCTCCACTGTTTGCTCTGAAAAGATGTCTCCTCTTCCTCCTCCTCATAACAAACCAATTTCACGATTAAAGTTTTGTGAGTATGAAAATCATACGTCCAGTTGTTGAACACCCATGGGCGAGTTTTGATTTTTGAGTGATGTCCACCTGTGGGATCCACCATCTTCAGGGCGTGTTGTTGCTCGTCCCTCCAGCAGATTTGGAGATTTGTACAAATGATGCCAAAGTTTTATTAAAAACAGCTGGAGACAGGCACTGGAGAATCAAAACTAAAGCTGTGACTCGATCACTACTGTAGCTCTGTAAACGGGTTTATGCTCTCAGTTTCTTATTTCTAGTTTTCAGTAGAACACGATGAAGGATTTTGATTTTGTGTTTTCAGTGTGCGTCTGCTGTTGTCTAGCAACCAGGACAACATGTAACTTTGACAAAAGCTTGAGGTCTTACAGTGTTTGCTTTTGTCAGTTGCGCTGTTAACTGTTGAACTGAGCTGAAGCACAATGAGTACATTTACAACTGTAATCCTCAAGGTCTTTGAAATGAATCCTGGGAAAGCGACCTCTGCAGAAAATAAGGAGAGAAGAAAATCACATTCCTCGGTTGCATCAGAAGGGAGCTTTTGAAACAGGTCAGCCTCGTGGTGCCACCGAGACTCAGCGGAGATTTAAATGTGGTCTGAAGAATGAGGCCTCTGAAAAGCTAAAAGGGAAGCTGATAAAGGCTGAAGAAGAGGCAGTCATAGTCATAGTACCTTGTGGATTCATCACCATGAGCAACCCTTTTTGAACGACACGCTCCTTCTACACAACCAACAGTGATGATGCAGTTGTGAGGCTTCATGTACACGACGTGTGTTTGACCTCGTCCTGGGTTGGAAGAAAAAAAAAAGAAGTGAGAAGAAGAAGAAACAATTGGTCGTCATGTAAGAGCCAGTGGCACACACACAGGTTGACCCTGGGTGTTCTCTTGTTGGCTGTAACTTTTAATTGACTCCGCCCCCTCCCCACCCTCCCCTCTGCGGCGGCTGCCATCCAGACGACATCCGTGGGGGGAAGTTGTGTCAGGAAGTCGGTTGAGCTCAGCGAGGTGGATGGGAAGGTGACTTGTCGGGCTCGGTGGCTCGTCGTGTCCTGTGGGCTGTCAGGACGTCTGACCCCCACCCACCAACGCTCCACTCCGCTCCTGCCCCCCCCCCCCCCAACCAACCAACCCTTCATGCTCACAACATGACAGCGAGGATGGCTGAGTGTCAGCTCAACTGCTCCGCCTGCCATGTCTGTCACGCCCGGCGATACAGGAAGTCATGTTCTCTGAGTGGACTTGGAGCAGTCGGAGCATTTTTTTTTTTTTTTTGTCTCTCTCTCTCCTCAGGAAGTGAAGGACATCAGCGATTTTTGTTTTTTTTTTTCTTTCTTCTTCTTCTTCCATACGGTGCCGCAGACCTGAGAGCAGCTCGCTGTCAGTGTGACGAAGCTTCCTGGCAGCTTCCTATGCAGCTCGTAAAGCTTTTATAGGCAAGAGATGAGTTTGGACAGGAAGTGACAAGCCCGAAAGCATATTCTGCCATCCTTTTTTTCTCTTCCTCCGTATTATATATGTCTCTTAACATTGTGAGCAGTCAATCAACCTCATTAATCTCTCACGCGACCATCGCTGTCAGATTTAAAGAGTTCTTCCTCCCTTCAGGACTTTAGAAAAATCCAGGTTTGATGCCTGGATCACTGTAAATATTCAGCACCGATCATCCACTGATGTAACGACGTAAAAGCTTAAGTATGGAGGTTTAATGTTCAACCGTTTATTAACCTCCCCGCTCTTTCCCCGAGTGGCCCCCCCCGGGGCAAAATTAAGCTGTGAGCCCCTCTGACATCCTGGTTAGGCAGCACAGCAGCAGCTTTATATGCAGGTAGCTGCTGCTGCTAGTCCGCTGTGTCAAGTTGATTAAACCCAAATTAACAGCAGGAATGAACGCCGGGCCCTTAAAACACTGCAGACGTGACTCCGATCTGCAGCGTTTAACTTTGAGCCGCTCTGGAAATCGTTCCTATGAGCTCTGAGGTCACGCCCTAACTTTGTCAAGCGACAAAAACTTGTTAAACGCTGACGAGAACAAAATGAGCATCATGTTGTATTGAAGACTGAGGGGAGAAGGAGGGACATTTTCCCATAGATTTCATTTGGTCACCATGCTGCCAGGATCAACAGGTGAATTGAAGTGCAGACTTCTTGTTGTTGACTTTTCATCCTTATGTTCGCCATATTGTGCAGATAATGATGTTTTTTTTTATTTTTTATTTTTCCGTTTGACCATCAAGAATCATCTTCGACATGCCAAAAAGCTGCAGCTCTCTGATTGCAGCATCCCAATAAAACTGAACGGTTTTGATCTTCATATCTGACGGTTATAAACTCTTGAAGGTGCTTTAAATTAACATCACGGTGCCTTTTATTTATAATTTGAAACACTTCCACTTTCACTTACCTTTTTTTATCTGAGCGCTCCTCTTTGTCCAAATGACTGCTCATAGTTGAGACAATGCTGCGATTTGCATTTGCATTTGTTTTCTTTGAGAGCAAAGATTTGTCTTACCCCGCCCCCCCCCCCACACCCCCCCAGCACTTCAGATGAACACATCGTATAGTTTGTCTCTCAGCAATTCAGAGTGAGCTCCCCTTCCTTTATTATGTGTAATGGAGTTTTAATGACGCTATTGGTGAGGTTGGAGGAGAGCAGAATTAAGTGCACACCTGAGGTGTATTGAGTGCTGGTTTACATAATGTACACTGAGGAGGCTTTAACTCCTAATGAAGGAACATTCATTCATACTGGTGTTTTGTAAAAAGACAGAAATTCTCCCCCCAGTTCTGCCACATTCGAATGAAGCTGTGAAGGAGTTCATATATGTTGAGACACTCTAATGGTTTCTGCCCCTGGAGGGAATATAAGAGATTGGCAAAACTGAACCTTGTTTCCTTGTGTGGGTTGTTTTTTTTGTTTTTTTTCAACTGTTCAACCCAATCTCATCTTGGTCCTGTTTAGAATATTGACTCCTTAAATCGTGAGAAATGCTTCAAGCGTTTAGAGCAGCCACCGCCGTTCAGATTACATTCAGGTTAAATCTGTTTATTGAGAATAAAACATTAAAACATGCTCTGTGTGAAATTTGGTCATAATCGCTGTGAAGTCTCGATTTATGGCTGAGCTGTAACGAGTGCCGTCACCTCCGACCTTTGACCTTTTATCACCAAACTGATCAGTTCGTACTTAAAGCCAGAAGACATTTCACTTTTTAGAGGAAAGTTGAAACAGTATTGACAAACTTAATGTGGAGCTGAATATGTCACTTTACTTCCTGTGGTCTCGATCAGCTGTTCACTCAGTCCTGTGACCCGACATGGATGCTGGTTGCAGCCTTCTCGTTTGCAGACAAAAGTCTGATGTTGGAAAATGAGCTTAAATGTTGCAGAGTCTAATTTCTGTTCTGGGTGTATTTTCTGCTCCGTCTGTGCTGGGAAATCACAAAAGTTTAAAAGCAGCGTTGAACCAGCAGAATGACTGAATCTGCCTTTCTGTTCTCAGTCAACATCTGCACATGAATTTCACGCCTTTCTCTTAAACTGAGTGATTCTGTTGTCATGAAGCTCCATACAAGAATGAAAGTTTTTTGTGTGTTTGTCAAAGCCCGGCCAATGAAACAGAAAAAGAGTCCTCAGCTTTAAAATGGCCAACTTTACATCAGAAAGACGTTTTACAGTCTGCTGCAAAAACTGTTTTGTCTCTGTAGTTCATTTTCGAAGCACCAAATTATAAGGTTGTTTTTTTTTTTTAAATTAGATGGGATTTAGAGGGCGGCTCTGAGCTTCAGAAAGCTGCAGGTGAGAGCACGAGGTCTTCGGCCATCTTTACTTTCAGACTGTGAGACCTGTGAGCTCGGCTCGCCGAGGAGGTCAGAGATAATGATTGACAGTCAGTTGTGTGAACTGAATCATCCGTTATCCATGATGATGCTGACTGTAGAATTATTTGAGCAACCTGATTAAAATAAAAATTACGGCTCAACGTTCCTCACTGAACGTTCTGCTTTGGTGTTTCCAAAAATCAAGAATGGATATTGTGGATATCCCTTTATGGTCAATGCATATTTACTTCTAATAATGCTTTGCATGATTCAAACTAATATTTTTCATCCTTTCTAAGTTTTCAGGTTTATTTCGTTCCACAGTTGCAGTTGTAGTCTTTGTTGTCTTTATTTTCTTGCTCAGAGAAAATGGAGCAGCACAGAAAGTTTGTTGTATGCTAATTACAGCCGACTGTAAATGTTTCTGAACGTTGTGTTCTTAAATGCTGCGTGTGATGGAACTGGGACGCAGAATATAAATAATGTGTTCAGATTTTGGCAGTGAAGGATTTGTCTCCTGCTGAATTAAAAATCTCCAGGTTTGGAAGGACATTTGTTTTCTTGGAAATCTCAGCACGGCTGATGAAACATCCAGGGAATGAATGCTTCGCTGTTATCATTTCCGACACAACAGACCAACTTTGAACACAAGTCGACCTTGGTGCGACCTGCCAAGGAGAAATGCTAATTTTACTAATTACAAAACATAGATGTTATCCTCTGTTTGATGTGAACCACAAATGGATGTGGATGGAGGTGCCATTTCGCTGTTGATAATTGCGTGTTACCATTTTACTGTGGATGAGTGCATTAGATGGAGAACCCTTTGAAGCTCCCCGTCTGCTTTTGCAGCGCTGAGGTCTCTTCCATAAAACCCATTAGCTTCTGTGTGATAGTAGACCAGGAGCGGCTGCTAAAATCAGCCACCGCTCTCTCACATTGACCCTGAATACAGCCGGAGAGCGCGTGGGGCTTCAGATGAGGGGCTGCTGCTGAGCAGTAATTACATGACAACCTTTAAATAACTGCAGCCTATAGCTGTCATTTGATAATGTGTCTGTGCCGGGTCGTCAGGCAGAGTATGGCCACCGGAGTCCGCGGCTGGAACAGAGCGCCGAAGCAATTCATCACAGCGGTTTGGCAGGAAAAAAAATACACCATTAACCCTGGATGAGTGTACTTTCTGTGTACTCTGCTGTGAGAATACACAGAAAGTGAGAATTCTTTCCAAATTTGGCCATTTTCATCATTTGGCTTCAGCTGCAGAGGCGGAAATTTTCGGAGTAAAGATCCCAAAACTTTTAGAAGAAATTGGACGTTGTCGCCACTTCGACTGCTGAGAGGCCGAATCGCCTCAAAGCTGATTAAGAACAGAGATGAGATGTGATGTGAAATGTCACACAACACGATTAGTTCCATCGCTCCTCTAAACGGAGCTACGGAGCTCCTACGATTATCATTCTTCCGTCTATTTAACCTCACAATCGCTGATATCATTTAGTTATGCTTGACTCAGAGTTTAAACTGAAGATCAGCTCTAACGTCACTGAAGAGTTTTAAAATGCACTGTTGCTCTTTAGATGTGACAGTGATGGGGGTGATTGATTTTTTTAAAGAGGATTACACCGATGTTTTAAAATCACCTCATTGATCCAGAACTCCATTATGAGCATGTGACTCTTCTTCTAATGACGGATGAAAATCCTTCGCCTCAGATGTTGGAGTCATAAAACACAGAAGGGCAGCACAGTTAAAATGGTTAGACGTGGAAACTTAATTACTGGAAATGTAGAACTATAATTCATAAATGACACAAAGCTGTTTGGGGGCACATCGTAGGCTGGGGGGGATTCATTTGAAGTTATCTTTGATGATTGATTTCCATTGTATTATTGTGCCACATAAAAAAAAAAAGAAAAATCAAACACGCGTCACATTTGAAATATTCACTGTTGATGTGTTTATTCCCGTCTCACTCATTCCACACCGCGGCCCAGATTCCTCTCTGAGCACGTTCCATCTTTCTCATGTTGCTTTGCTTGATACAACATCAGGAAAATCTCCTCTACCCGCCTCGGTCGTCCTCACAGCTCTTGGGCCTTTGCGTTCTCTGGCAGGTCTTCCTTTGTGGTCAGTGAAGCCCCATCTGGTCTTCAATCAGCCTGTGGAGCCATACAGGTCCGTGTCCTCGCTGTTGAGACTGCCGTCCCTCCGATGAGTGGCACCTCACAGATCCTTTGGCAGGCCTGCCGCTGTTCAGCGCTTCAATTCCACATCCTGTGACCTCAGCAGGGGAGGCCTGAGGGCCGGTGGCAGTGGTGTGGGGGGGGGGGTGGCACCGCGTGAGAGCATAAGTCAGTCAGGCTTCGTGGAGCCTTCGGCCCAGAGCGGCTGTTTTCACCTTGTTGCCAACACTCACCACTCGCCCCGCCAGCTCTGACACAGGCTGATTGGTGTGTCATTGAGCTCCAGGCTTTATTCGACTGTCCATCAAAGCTGAAAGGTCTCTGTCTCTCTGGTTAAACCCCCCCTTTACCACCACCGCTACCCCCAGGGGCCACAAGCGCAAGGTCATCAGGCAAGTGGTGTGCCGGCGACCTTGACGGGATGGGGTATAATATGAATACAATCATGCTGAGTGGCGAAATAATGGCGCCGTAAATTCAATAAACAACCCGGTGGACCTGACATCACCTTCCTTTCATGACATCTTTTTCTGACAGGACAAAGTAATACAGCGCTCCCCAGAGAGTCCCTGAAAACAGTCAATTTCTCCGTACTAAATGTCAAGGCAGCCATGCGTGGAAATATGAAAATGGAGGAGCGGAGGAGGAGGCACTTAGCGGGGAGAAGAGAGGACAGCAGCACCTGCTATCAGCAGGAATCGTGCTCTCCACCTGTCTGAGCATCTGAACTCTGCAGAAAAAACACAGTTAACCAGACGGCCAGGACGAGACGAAAAACAACAGGCTGGTCATTTCTGAGTGCGCAGCTGCAGGTTGTTGGTCCTGGACCATCGTACTGACCTCAGAGGTGAGTCTTCTTCAACACAACCTGATTTGCACGAGGGCTGCAGCCATGTAGCCCTGCAAGGATTTTGGATTTTGGGAGTGATTACCTGGAAATCTGCTCTGTGTCGTCAGCCAAACAGAAGAGAGACTCACACACTGTCTTCTGATTGGTTGACTTATTGTTATGGTTACTTCAGATACACTCAGGATGCAAAACTTTTGGTTTATAATAAGAAATAAAAATAACCCACAGTAGACGCCTTTAGGTGCAGTTTTCTTGTGTTTCTGCCTTAGTCTGTCTGGATTATGCTGAACTGTGTTGTGTTGCGTCTTGTCCCCATCCTCCCCCCTCCCCGGCTCGTCCTCCTGTAGGAGAGCAGGTCTGGGCTCTGCAGTCGTAAACCTCTCAGCAGCAGAGCCATTCAGCTTTGATGGACGCCGCCTCTGACGAAGGTAAAGCAGCTCTAACGTCTGTAAAGGACACTTCCATCATGATTACATTTACATTTAAAGGGTCAGTTGGTCCAAATCACACATCTTATCTTGCTACTTGCCTCTCGTGAAATCTGCCCATGCAGCTAATTCAGACTCAGATGTCTGCCCCCACCTGCCTGCAGCACAGTGAGGGTGGGTGAGATGTTCCCTGCAGCATTATAACATTTAGTTTTTCCTCGTTAACCCAGATCAGTGGTTCCTAAATTGGGGAGGGCAGAAATCTAAATATTGTTATTTAGATGTTTTTTTCCACTGTGAAGAGTTGTGAGTTTTACAGGACAGGTGTAACCAATAAAACCGTTACGTTGTAATAATAGCTCGAACAGCCATTATTAACGTCATCGCCTCCTCTATCTTCAATGTGCTGTACAAAAAGGCGTGTTTTGACTGTGAATCTGAGTCATTTGGGAAGAAACGAGTGCTGTGAAGCTGAGCGCTGTCAGCTTCTGTTTCAGTGACACTTCCTCGGCAGAAAAAAATGATATCACAGGAAAGGCGGGCTCAAGCTCCAAATGCAGCACCAGTCAAAAAACTTTAGTTTTAGACGGCCTCGATTTTAATTTGTACAATAAAAATTGATGCAAAAGAGATTCCAGATGGAGGCGTGATATAAAAGTGTTGCCCTGACTGAACCAGCAGACTCATTTTGGTTTCAAAATAGTCTCACCGATTGTAGCTTCCGTTTAAACACCAAACATCGCTGTGCCCATCCGGACCGGGTTTATCTCAGGCAACAAACCCGCTTTTTCATTTGGATTCAGCTTCATGTGGCAGCATGTTTATGAGCAGGAGAGGGGACGTAAAATTACATCATCGGTTCCTAAAACCTCAAATTCTTATGGAGTTCGACTCCAATAAAAAACTGGAGAGAAGACAGTCACCTTTAAATGGCACATTTGAATCGATCGTCCCGGGTCAAACCAAAGGCAAATTTGTTCCCGGTGTACAAGATCATGAGTTAAGCTCCAGAACAAGCAACTAAAGGGACCTTGAGGTGAGATTGTTTTGTTGAACTGCTGCTGCCAAGGTTAAGAAGCTCAGTCGAGTGATGTATACCCCAAATCAGAGCAGGAGTTACAACAGCAGGAGTGATTGGGGGATTTACAGAGAAATAAAACAAAATGTTCCTAAATGATGAGAGCGACTCTGAGCATCAGAGGAACACCAACTTATTTGAATGTCCTTGTGAATGTGGGGTTTGAAAGCGCAATTAAAATAAATGAATTTGAAAGGATTAATTGTGACCGCAGATAAAAGGTGCTCATATCTGCCTTTGGAACAACCTTGGTCGCAGCCTCACAGGAACCAAAAATAAGTAAAAAGACGTAAAAGCAGACGTGTATTCGTTATCATTTCACTGACTTAATGATGGTATGTATAGGAGGCTGCATGAGGCTGATATAAAGGGAAGCATTAATGTAGAGACGAGCAGAAAGCCAGATGAGACGGTGACCTTGGAAACCTCGCTGAGCTCAGCTGCCGTCTCACTGTATGTTTTGACATAATGTGCTGTATGTTTGCATGTATCTGGGACCCGGGGAGGTTTGCTTTGAGGCCTTCTCCTGCTTGCTGAATGCTCATGCTTTCTGCTGTGGAGCTACAAGCCCCCCCCACCACCACCAGCCCCTCTGCCCTCCCTCCTCCCCCCTCCCCGGGGACGCCTCCTCTGCTGCGTCCAGACTTGTCAGAGCAGATTCTCGTCAAATTACCAATGTCCTGCATTGGGGTAATTGCTTGCCAACCCACTCCACTGATGCAAATTTAAAGGGTTGCATGTGATGGAGATAATGCCAAATTGGTTTTGAGATTTTGCGATGTCTCCCCAGCATGGATAGATAGATATGTGGGTCCTTGAATTTAAAAAAAAAAAAAAAAAGAAGAAGAAGAAATGAAATAAGGGTCTGTGTGGAGAATGCTGATTTGGCATTACTCAACATTGGAGAAGATAGATCTCTCCCCGCCGCAGCACTCGCCTCACACAACAAATAATTGTGAAGTAAAGTCTGTGGGGCTCACGGTGCTACATAACATGCACGTACTCTGCAGTCATAACACCTCCTCTCTTGTCCCGTAATGTTCAATTGCCTCAGCTAAGTGGCCATTAATCGCGGCCTGGCTAATGGCCGGAGTCCAGCTCGGCTTTGGTGTGACCCGACTGTTAATGAGGCAGAAAAAAGTGGCTCAAGTCCGCGTGCCAGCCTCCGTGGCCGGCCAAGCCGCCGCGGGCCCCTCTGATGCTGATGTCACCTGATCGGAGAGACCCAGCTTTCGATTGGCTCACCCGGAGGGAGATTTCCGAGCTCACAGCTCATTTCATAAGGATTAAACTCTGGAGGCTTCGAGGGGGTTGAGCTGAGGATTCCTCTGGGGAGGAACGCTCTCTCCTCTGATGGCGGAGGGATTTCTGCAGCTAAGTTGGTGGTAGTGGTGGACTCGGTAATGAGGAGGAGTTGTTCACGGGTAAATCAGCAATGACAATTATAAGGCGGTAATTAACGGGCTTTAGGGGGAGAGCGCCCTCCAGGGAGGAGGAGGGAAAGCTGCAGGCTGAAGGGCGATCGCAGAGTGCACAGTGAGAGTGGTGATGTAAACAAGCCGAGCGACTGTGTGTGTGATGATATAAAGCTGTGTGAGAAACAGCTGGTAGAATAATATGATCTCTGTCTTAGCAGGATTCACTTCAGCAAATCTTCTTTTCACCTGCTCGACACTTCAGCCACGTTTGTTGTGTTCTGGTCCATTTCAGTATCTGGCCCGTATATTACTGGGTGCTGCTTCCACACGGAGAAGATGTTCCAGTTGTCAGGCGAAACCGATGAAAAACAGCTGGAATCTGCCCAGGTGTGGAAATATATGTGCCAAACTCAGACCAAGGATGAGACCACTTACATCTGAGGAGAGAACAAATGCTCCCAGATATTCCTCTCCGCAGAGACATGATGGTCGTGTGTATTAGCATTAGCTTGGACCTACGTCCAAAGGTTCTCCAAGAATCTGCATAAACACACGTTCCATCAACGGGTGAAGCATTCAAGTGCAAATGTGTTTCCAGAGCTGAGAGCAATAAACCTCAGCGAACAGTTCACGTACACGCAAATTTTAGCACGCTAGTTAAAGTAATGCCGTGAATGCTGAATCCATCCAAAGAAAATATTTAGGGAATATTAGGTCAGCCAGCTTGTTCTTGTTTTTTTTTGTGTGTGTGTTTTTTAGCAGTAGAAACCATACTTGGAGGAGAAGGAAGTCTTGACCTGATCTGTTCTCTGTCCTGATTGGGATGAATAGTCTGTCAGTCACACAGCAGCCCCGCCCCCCTAACTCCTCCCCTTCTTCCTGCTCTGTTTTCCTCTAAATGAACATCATGTTGTGATTCAGACTGAGACCAGAAACTTATCAGGGAGGCGGAGGGACATTTTTTACAGTCTAACAGTGTTTATCAGTTGGTTGGAGGTCGTTAATGTTTCAGTGGTCTCATTTTCACAGTTTTTCATACATATACAGGAACCTGTAGAGTCACATTCTTCCATTTAAATTGCTGACAACAGACTGAATGATGTAACTTCGTAAACACGGAGCAGCTTCGTAAATCTGCAGAAAAATTCAGTTTGCATTCAAATCAAAGGAAGATGAAATCCAGCTGAACCCTGAGTGACATTGTTGCTGTAAAGTAAGTTAATTAAACCAAACACCACTCCGTTTCCCCAATTAAGTCAGCATTCACTCATTGTTTTAAAGATTTGTCCTGCAAATGAGTGCAGGGACAAGGTTTGTGGCCTCAACCGGTGAGAGGCTGACGAGCTCTGGATGTTTGAGTGAGCCAACATTTCAGAAGCTAATGAAATATTTTGTCATCCTGCGTCGCCCCCCTGGACTTCCCTTCATACCTTTGCCACTTCACTTCCTCTGCCTCACGAATGCTGGCGCTGCGGGACTTAACAAGCCTGTAAAATCATTAAAATTCAACCAAATGATGAAACACTTGCAGCAAAGCGTCCTTGAAGGGTCGACAGGGCCGGTTCTGAACATGGTGAGGAGAGAAGGAAAAGGAAAAGAGAAAAAAGAAAAGAGCAAGTTTTTTTTTTTTTCTTCACAGAGAATAATGTTAAGCTGCTGCTCACAGCTTAAGGGCCTCTTAAATTGGAAAGGCACTGGCCTATAGAGACATGTACCTGTCAAACAAATACCACACGCCTCTGATTCTCTCTCTTCTCTTTCTCTCCGGCTTCGTTTTCAACTCTCAGATGGTATTCGAGTCAGATTCGGAGTGCCATGGAGATTGTGGGGTTTGAGATGGGGATTCGTCTCTTAGAGGTATCACAGCGCCACCGCTGTCGGAGGAATTAAGAGGCAACCTCAGCGGCCCTCCGGTGATCCGCTCAGAAGACGGTTCTCACGGCCTGGAGGGGCACGGTGGCTGAACATCAGGAGGTCAATCTAAAGGTCATTCAGTTTATCACCATTACAGCATCAGAACCTGATGGTGGCCACGTGGTGGGCTTGGCACTCTAAGGATTGTTTGTTTAACCGCATTTCAATAATTCAATAATTAGATTCATGCATTTGGCTCCATCATTAACTGATATTTCTAAAAACTCAGGGCTTTACCGTGTGAGCTGAATGTGAAGCGCAGACATAAATGAAAAATAAAACAATTCACGGACAGAATCTAACGATAATGATGTTTCACAGCCCACAAATAGGCTTTTTAATCTGCCACACATTTATACGCTTAATTCATTACTGCATGTGATCAGGGTTCAGTTATTTTTATTTGGATCATGCCGTTAATCCTCCTGTTTATACGTACTTTTCACAAGTTTCATATAAAAACACAATCATTAATTATCTTCCTGAAGTTCAACGCTGATCACGGAGATATTTAGCTGATGATGGGCTGCAGCTACAGAAGTTATGGGCCCTAACAGCCGTGGCTAATGGACGATGCTGATGCTGCTCTGGGAGGAACCGGCTGATACGGCACAGATGGTGAAAGTGCACCAGTTCTCCCCTGATCACAGGAGGTGCAGCTGACTGATCCTGGGCGGAAAACCTGAAGCTGGAGGGGAACTGGACCCTGGTTCTCACAGGGTTGGCTCCCAACGGAGGAACACAGCGCAGCCGTTTATTTGCTATGCAGGGCGAAAAATGTAGTCAATAACAAAAAACTAAATGTGCTTTACCACAATCGTTACACCATCAGAGGTTAGCATGAACAGTTACTGTCAAATAAATAAATGAATTCACGTCCTGAGTCACGTGTGTCAGCTGCTGTTGTGGACAGGATGGTTTCTTTTGATCGTACACGGACTCCGGCCGGACAGACCAGAGCAGCTTGTGTTCCCAGCAGACCACAGCGGCCGCCGCTGGCGTCTGACTGCAGATGTCAAAGGACCTGAAGCCCCTCCGATTCAGGGACCGGTCCAGATTGAGGATTCAGAGGTAGAAGCAGCTGTGCAGTGGGCCTCGACCTGCCAGTGTCAGAGACCACCTCTATAGTCTTTGAGGATTTCTCTTTTCACTCAGCTTTTTCAGTCAAGTCCAGTTTAAAACAACAAACAAACAAACAAACAAACAAAAAAATTCCACCAGGGCACCACATGTGGATTAATCTGCCACTACAAGCAATCCCAGCCGTGTTCCATCCTGTTTGAGAAGCATTTGCTGGAACCTAGCGCTGTTTTGGGAGTTTATTGGGTCTTTCCAGTCGTGGCGGTGAGAGACAAACAAACTGCTGCTTTAATTTGATGTGCTGAAAGTAAGAAACAGAAGAAGTAAAACAGAAGGGTCCCAAATTGGAAAAATGTGCCACTCTATTAATTCAGCATTGCGGCCGATCGGATCAGCGAGGTCACCGGAGTTTGTCCCTTTTGATTTCATTTATTAATTACATGACGTGGCTTTTGTTTTATGAGCAGATGCCTCCGTCGGCGCCCTCCTTGTGCATCAGCCCACCGTGAGGCTCCCCGTCGCTCCATCCCTCCGCCGCCTGTCAGTCACGGTTGAGGCCGTCTTCCCTCCCTCCATCAGGGGAATTGACTGTTTGGTCCCCTGACGCTGCCTGTTAGCATTGATTAACCGCTGAGTCACGCTACCTTTCTCAGAGACAATATTTGACGTTTCCTTTTTGTTTGTTGTTTTTTTTTTTACCCATCTTAATTGCGCGTTCATCCCAGCCTCGTACATCATGCAAAATAGTTCCAGTGAAAGCCACACTGCTTTCAGGCCTTGCCCCCCCCCCCCCCCGCCGCCCCCGTGTAAACCCAGAGTGTTTGTTTTGGTTGCGAGCTCTGGGGCAGGAGGGGCAGTTATCGTGCGCTGTGATGGGAAGCTGAGAGCTGAATTAGCACTAATGGCTGCGGCTGAGAGAGCGGGGGATGATTTTATGGACGAAGCCGCGTATTTTCCTTGGATTTAGAGGTCTCTTTGAGAGGGCCGTTAGCGTTCACTGCCGCATTCGCCCGGTCGTTCTCTTTGTTCGACTCCGGCTCAGTCTATTTGCGCAGTGATAAAACAGCAGAGTGATTAAAATGGTGCGATAAAAGCAGCGAGCAGGAGAATGCTGCAGCGGCTGATGTTTATGTGACCACAGAGAGCGTCAAAAGAAGTCAGATTTATTAATCATCCTGCTGCACATCAGGAGGCCTGAACTTATTCCACATACATGCAGCACTGACTGAGTTAATGAGTTCTCCTTAACCCCATTTATTCATTTCAGTAGAATAAGTGTTGGGTTTGGACCGGCGTCTCGGTTCTTACCAGCTGAAGAACCAAGTTGGCGATCTCGTTCCCCAGAGGATGAACTGACACGCTGAACGTGCTCCTGGGATTAATTAGTTAATTCTATCAAAGATGGACCCGGACTGAGGAGATGACTCGGAGGTCTCCTGTTGCTTCCATCGCCACGACGAGCTGCTCTGATTAATTATGAGGAGAAAGCCATGTGATCAGTGATAAATGTGGTAAA
Organism: Echeneis naucrates; assembly: GCF_900963305.1. Lineage (NCBI taxonomy): Eukaryota > Metazoa > Chordata > Actinopteri > Carangiformes > Echeneidae > Echeneis > Echeneis naucrates. Next base: position 1,308,274 of record NC_042520.1, on the reverse strand, counting down.
TCACTCGTGTGATACAACTCCTCGTCATCATGTTGGTGAAGATGCTCCTCAGTTTAAGGCTTAAGGTTTCATGTTTTCTGGTCACCGTCCACTGGAGTGAAATTGCTGACATGGTTTAGGTTGGCTGAACTTGTGTTAGCATGAATTGGTGGAGACTCTATTAACCTATTAAGGTTTTAAAAGGTGAGGAAGATGACATTCACTAAAACCTTTATTACTCAGCCTGTGAAGCAGATAGAGACATAAAATATGAAACCATTTCAGAGGTTGAACCTCTGACTTTTATTTTAAATCACTGGCTTTGGCTTGGATATTACACATAACTATAAAAAACAAGCCCTTTTTTAACATATAATTTAAAAAATGATGAACATGAACTTAAAGCCAATGTCGCATTAAAAGTTATTATTTTAAGTATCTATCTGCATCAGAGTCTTCAAAAGAACGGTTTTAGAGACTGCGCTGCATGAAGTAATGACTTTAAAAACACTGAAATAAACATACTACATTGATTTATCACACTGGATTTCTTCTTCCTGTAAAGAATTCCCGTCGATCACAACCAATTTAATCAGACATATGATGAATTGACTCACTCCACGAGTATAAATCATCAGTTTATGATAGCTGCCTTTTCTTAAATTTATTTAAAAAGAAGGATGAATGTCAGCTCCTGTTACTGATTATTGATTGGAAAGTCTTTGCAAGTCCACTTTAATCGACAGGAAACAAGTAGCAGCCTGGAAGGAAGGAAGTCTGAGCGGTGGTCAACAGACAGATCGGAGCAGGCGTCACGTCCGGGAAGTGAAGATGTGCGATGGAATAAATACATCTTCGTTCCTCTCAGGAGGAGTCACGTGTCGCCAACATATTGTTTATACACACCAATTAGTGTTGAAATATTTCTGACTGAGAAGATGTCCTGAGCCGCCTGAAGCCCCTCGTCGCTGAGCCTCTTCCTCCTTCCAGAAGCTTCTGAGAGAGCAGAGTTGAGCTTTCATGTGCAGCCTCGGGGACGGAGCCGGAGCACAAGTCATTTTTCGTCTTTTAATTGGCGCCTCTACGTGCTCATTAGCTCACAACACTTTAATTTGGTTGGTGGCATGAAGGACCGGCCCCTCCGTATGAGACGATAACTTGATAATGCTGTCAGTAACTAATTAGCACTGATGGCGTCTATCAGGAAAATGCAGCAGGGGCAATTAAAAATGATGCAATATTATTATTATTTTTAGTTTATTTTTGCCAACCTCGCTGACCCAGTTAGCATGGGGGGTCCTGGTGGGCGGGCAGAGCGGCCACACTCTGGAACAATCTTCCTCTGAGTTTATTTTACTTCATATGTGACGTTTTTATTTTTCTGAGCCTTCAGACATATCATTTGGTGAGTGAGCGTATGCAGCACACACACACACACACACTCGGAGGTCAACCTACAGCACGCTGTGTGTTTTCTGGAGCCTTCAGTTGAGCTGACTCGCTGCGAGTGGCTGCCAGCACCTGCAGAGATAATAAATGTCAGAGTTTTAAGGTGCCTGTCCACCTGCTGCAGGTCATTTACAGCACAAACTCAGGAAAACAAAACCCAACATTCAAATCTCAAAGTGCTCACTGTCATGGCAACCCGAAGGACAAATTAATACAGGAGATTCCAGTTGTATTTTTTTTTTTTTTTTTTTTTGTGTGTTGTGTTTCCCCAGTTCCACCAAAAGGATGGCTGCGTTCAATCCATCCACAGCCAAAGGGCGAAGACAACACATTAAACTGTACATTCAGAATTATTTCTGATGAATTGTGCAAAATAAAAATAATTATATGTGTATTTCCACTGAAATCAACATGGACCTTCCTTCAGATCACAGTAGATGAATCCAGAAGTTTGATATTTTGAGGGAAACTGAAAGAATCATCGTCGGAATCTAAATACTGAACAGGAGCTTTTTTTTTAGGGCTCTTATTGCAGCCTGAAGACCCACCTTCGTGTTTACAGCAACCCAAACATCCCTGAATTATTAAAACCACAGCAACATGACCTCTGTCGTATTTTTTCTACTCTGTTGATCTTGTTTCCCAGAGGATGAACCCTGTTGAGTCGCCCCCGACGGTCATTAGGTAAAATACAGCTGTTAGGTTCTTCGGCTTCACTGTACTGAGTCAATGTCCACTTTTATTTACTCCGATAACAACAGCGTGTCCTCTCTTCCTGCCATTTAACTCGCTCACAGGAAGGATCGATGCCGCTCCGGAGCAGGAAAATATCTTATTCCTCGATCTATAAACTTAATTCAATTTAATTGAGTCAATTAATGCTTCGTGTTTGTCACCACAGTTCCTCAATCACTGAATATGGACCCAGGATTTGGGATTAAAGCTGCTTTCTGTGAAAAATGAGCTTCAGATTCAGAATTTAAAGTCTGTGAAGTTCAAACTTTGCCTTTGGCTGCGGGTTTTTACTTTTATATCTGCTTTCCTGCTGATAATTGAACCTGGTTCATGACGAGTTAAAGTTCCATTTTGGCCTCACCTTCTGTGACTTGTGTTGTCTGGATTGTTGGTGTTTAGTCATGTGGCTCCGCTGACGGTGACAGTCGCCCACTTCCTTCACTTCCTGTCACTCGCTCATGCTGTTGTTTGTTTGTTTGTTTTCTAATTACGGACTTTTTTTGACAACTGTGCCAACTCTGCACAGGCATGAAACATACAGCTCTCTGCACACTGCTGCACACAGATAAACACACACTCACACACACTCTGACTATCTCCCATTTGCACTCCATCGTTAATATACACGTGTGCGTAAACACACTCATCCCCTTGTGTGCAATTACCTCTTCTTTACTATTTACCTCACACTGCACGCTAGCTGTTTTTGAAGGGCAGCAGGTAAACAAAACAAGCGCACACACTCTGTAGTGTGCAGACACACACACAGCTCAAATCCCTCAGCGGAGCGTTGGTGATAAACCGGTTGAAGGTGCCTCATGTGGTGCGGTCCCCCTGTAAATGCAGGCTGTTGCATTTCGCTATGCCCACCAACTTCCCACAATGCATCATCACCGGGTGTCAGAGAATGACACCCGAAACCTCAGTTGATGAGTGGCGTCACATGTCAAGTTCGGCGGCGGTGGCAGGTGGCTTCTGGATACGTGGGGTGGGGGGGGGTAACTCCCAGAAGCCATCTCTGGTGGGCTCCTCCCTCTGCAGCCAACGGAGAGGTGAGCTCGCCGTCAGCGCAGATGGAGGCATGTATGAGAGCGTCCTACAGGGAAGGCGGGGCGTTCTGAGGAAGGATGGCGGCGGGGGCCATCAGTCATTTAGGCCTCAGCACAACTGTCAGCGGAGCGATCGCATGCTGACTTTCCAACAGTGCGTGGCGTTAATGTATCCTGTGTATGAATTCACATTCCATCTGCTTTTTTACCTTTTTGTCCTTTTTTGCTGTAAAGCAGACAAAACACACTGTTATGAATAAAAAGGTGTGAGTCCTGACATATTCCCCCGATCTTATGGTCTCACCAAGCCCTAAGAAAACATGATAACATACACCAGCTGTAGATGGGGTCAAAGGTCAAGGGTCAGGGTCTCCTCCTGTGTGATTATAATGGTCTTGATTTCGGCGGGAACTAGGATCACAGAGATCTGCAGACGCTTTAGGCTGAACTCTGATGTGCAGCAGCAGCGGCAGTTTCCTTTTTTGAGGTCAGCGACTTCCACCGAGGCTGAAACACTGATATGCAAACAGATCCTAACAAGACGAAAACCCCCATTAAAGAACAGAAAGATGTCGACGAAAACGTGACCCTTCCGAGGCTCCGCTGGGGAGAACGAGGCACGACAGCCCCGACTGATAACCTCCGGGGCCAAACAGGACAGACAAATAACATGAAGAAGAAGAAGAAGAAGGAGAAGGAGAGGGCAAAAAAAAAAAAAAACTCAGACTGACCAAGATGAAGCTGCCCGGGGACAGAGAGGAAGAGAAAGAGAGATGAAGGGAGGTCGAGCGAGATACATTTATATTATGTGATTAAAGGCGAAGGAGCGGCTGGTCAGCCGGTGACAGACAGAGTGATGTAGTGGGAGTCGAGCGGCGGCTCTATACTCTCTAATTGACCCCGGTTAGGATCCACACACCCTTTCCCCAGCTCACAAAGAGCGCCTAATTGCTGCAGCTGATTGGGTCCTGATAGAATTACATCTGTCAGTGAAGGTCATTAGGCTCAGATTCATCTTCCATCTCGGGGACGAGCAAAGCTGCTTTCCTTATTCTGAGAGCCGTCTTAACGAGCTCGCCGTGAGCTCTTTTGTCAGGGAGAAAATCCCAGATAAAGTGGAGTCCGCCTGCCCACCCGGCTCGGGCGCATCACGTCGAACGCACAGATCTGTATATGTGTGTGAACGCCTCTCTCTTCCCTGACAGTGGAGCGCCGCCGGCTTTGGCCTGAGAGGTCAGGAGGAAGTAGATCTCTGAAGTTAAGGTGTCACCCCCGACCCTCCAATCTGTCTTCTACCGCTGCAGTTTGTGTAATTTAAGAACTCAGATTGCGTTGAAGTCTATGGGAAAATGTCCCTCCTTCTCCCTCAGTAAACATTTTAGTCTCATTCATTGCAACATTTTTTTAGGATTAAATTTGAATTACTGTCAAAGTAAATCGTTCTGCGGTTTCACGTTTTAACCATATTGTCCAGTCTTCACACCACAGATCTCAGTCTGATTAGAATAACTCCTTCATTTCTTTTAATGTTCCCTCTGCTCTGAAAAATGTAGATATTTTAAAGTCGTGTGTTCAAACCAAAAGGTGGCATTCACGCTGGTGTTTGTGTGCGACCGCATGCAGCCCGTTCCATCAGATACTCTTCAGAAGACAAAAGCTGTGAAAACCTGCTGATCCCTCGCAGCTTTGAACAAGGTCGGACTATCTGCCGCAGCTTGTATGAGGGGGAGGTGAGGGGGAAAAATAAAACACAGAGGGAGCGAGAGAAAGAGAAAACACAATGTATGATGGATTTAGTTCTTAGCGGGAGAAGCGGAACATCGATGATGTCCGCTGTCTTTGCCGTGTCCGCTCGCTGGCGATTTTCAGGATTTACTGTGTGAAAGTCTCACAGAGTCAGAGAGAGAGAGGTTTAATCTGGGAGAGGCAGAGAGAGGGTGAGAGAGGGGGAGAGAGAGGCAGAGGGGGAGGAAACCAACGAGAGGCCTGCAAGGAAGCGAGGAGTCAACCAGCATCTCCGTCACTCAGAGCTGCTGCTTCACAGGAAAATGGAAAACCTCTTTCAAGTTTTAATCGTGATAACAACAACAAGAATAATATTAACACAATTAAAACAATCAGAAGCAGAAAACAACATCATTCATCTTCTACCTCTGATCTGGTCACGGGGGGTTCTGCAGCCAATCCCGGCTCTCTCTGGACGAGGGGCGGGGTCACCCTGGGCAGACCAACAACCACTCAGACCTACGGACAGTTTACGAGCCTGCGTAGCTGTACATTATTAATTAAATTAAACATCAGCAGCGTGACAAAGTGATGCCATGAATTTAATTTGGAAACAAACTTTTTCACATCCTCCATGAAACAAAGTTAAACATAAGTTTCATGTGTTTTTCTCCTCATTATGTTCGGAACCTGATGCAAAGACGACCAGCCTGGATGCTCGTATTGGAAACATGGTTGGACATATGTTGGCGCTGTAGTCTTGTGGGCTGAATGGCTTATGCTTTAGGTGTCTGCGTGTGTTTGTGTGTTGTGCTGCCAGCGGCTCGCCGCTCTTCAGTACATTAAAGCCCTCCAGTTGTCCATTAGTGCACCTCTGTCATGTTTAAGAGCGAGAGGTGGGAGCTGCACATTAGCTGAAAGCTAACACGAATGATATAGATGTGCAGGATTTAACCCCTGACCTCTGTTAGCACGCCCACGCTGCCCAGCGGAGCCACCGCCACCGCCTGCTGACGCCCTGGGAGGGAACATGGAGTAATCAAAACAAATGAGTCAGTGAACGGAGGGGAAAACCGGCGCCGTGAGCAGATTTCTAATGACGACTAATATTAGCATAACCTAATATGCTTGTTGATCAAGGGTAAACTTTTGGGGGAGGACATGTTAGGTGCAGAATAAACAAAAGCAGATGCTGCCAAGGCTCCCGCAGCCTTCAGAGGGAGCGGGAAGATGCCGAGGCCATTCTTAATGTGGGCTGAGCCTGCTGCATGGATATGAGGCAATCTGTCGGCTCCGCGCACACTCATCGACTTCAGTTTTATTTCTGCAGAGTTCTCTGAGGCTCCAATTAAATTCAGGGCGAAATGGGAGCGGTTTGAACAATTGCATTAATATATTTATTTTTTCAGCTTTTATCAGAAAAAAAAAACAACAACCCCAATACATTTCTTTCTTTGTTTCTTCTTCCTCCTTCCTGTTTTTCCCCCGGCGCTTAATTGCACGAAACTCCTCAGTGCTCTGGATTACAAGGCCGCCGCTGGAGACCTGTCAGGCTTGTCCCCTAAATATTAAATGAAGACTTAAGTAACAATTGTTGTTCTTTTGCCCATCAAGTATTCATGGTGTCTAAGTGAAGTGCACCATGGGAGATAAGTGGGGGAGAATTCTCTTGGAGGGAAATCTGTTTGCGAGGCAAATAAACCAGACATCAGTTACAGGCACATTCAGCACTTTTTGACCGTATAAATCAGCTTTTACTTGTCTGTCTTTGTTGCTGACTGAGATGAAATGCTCCTGTATGCTTGAGCGATACATGAATGAGGCAAACAAATGAATGTGACACAGGTTAAATTATATTCCCTCATTACACAAATTTGCAAAATTTTTTAAATAAACTTAAGATACTCAATAATAAACCAAATATTTGGACAAGATGTGGGATTTTTTTTTTTTTTTTTATACTGTTTACTGTGCAAATGCAGCAACCAGAAGCAAAGGCACCATTACTCTCTCTCAGTATAACACACACACACAGACACACACATGTATAAGAAAAATACCATCTTCCAAATCTTAGTGAACCACGATGGAGCCCCAGAGAGTCTAATAAGTCAAACGGCAGGCTGAGCCGGCAGTGCATGAATACCAAATGCGGCCTAATTGATTACCTAATTTATGCAATAACCAGTATTTTTTTAATTACAGTTATTTATTGCCAAAGTGTTTACAGGGCCCGTCTGATTCATGGGCGATGTGTTGAGCCACGGGTCAGACTCAGTGGACTCTGTTTATAACAGTGACAGCAGAATTATCACAACTCCACTTCATCACTGCTGAGAGTGAGGGGATTCAGAGCCCTCAGGGCGGAGGATGATGATGAGGTGATCGGAGTTAAAGTCACACATTCTGTTGCTTCTGTCCAACTTACGGATCAATAACACACAACGTCTGATGAGCAGGATTGTACAATGTGTGTTTTTTATTTATCTTTTTTTTCCCACTGGTGCTTTTAGTTTTTTTCGCGATGTGTATTAGCTCCAATCAGCTTTCCTGATCTGTTGTGCGTTCATTGTGTTTCTTTACTCTGATGTAGAACCGTGACTCTAGATGTCAGTACCAGAGATGGAGGATGAGAATGGACGGAAAAACACACAGAAGGAGTCAGAGAGTCGGACTGATCCAGATCGGACAGATCAGCTGATTCTTTTTAAGGAGGAAAAACTCAAAGATACATTTGGCTGATCACCTTCAACCTTCATGATTTCATTCTGATGTTGGGAAGGTGGTTTTGCGTGAGGACCAGCTGACCCAGATCTGATCCTGTTACCTCTGATCATCAGCTAGAAGACTCGACACTCAGTTACAGAGTTATACAGTGTGCACATACACACACGCACAAAATTGTTCCTGCGTCAACAAATTCAGATGCAGAAACAAACAGTGACATCGGAGCGGGGCCTCTGCGGCGCAGGATGTTTGCCGCAGCCAAATGGAGGAGCAAGAGGGAGTGATGTAATAACCGGCTGGTGTCACAGCGTGCTGCCACACGCTGTAAATGCACAGCTCTTGTCCCAGACTTCAACATGCAGCGAGGAGCTGGATGAGCTGGAGACGGACTCGACAGGAAGGGAAGTTATCTTCATGCCCCCTGGGACTGGAGCAACGAGAGAGAAGTCTTCAAGGAAGGCGGGGTGAGTGCATTGTTGTCATGTTGTCGTGTTGTCGAATGTTCTCGGGGTCCAGCTTTGAGAAGAAGAACCCTCCGAAGGAGGAGAGGACCTTCGGACTCTGCTGACCTCTGACCTCCTGAGTTCAGCTACAGCTGCCACTTTCAATTTAAAGCCTTCCCTTTCCTTTCTCGCTGCCTTCCCAGCATGCCCTTCTGCGTGTTGAAGCAGCGGTCAACGCCGAGGCCTGCCCACCGGCCTGTCTGTGTGTCCTTATCACTGTCTGTCTGTCAAATCGGCTGATCAGCGCTGACAAAGAGAACTGCTGGACATCTTTATTTTTTAAAGCTTTTTATCAGCTGAAGCTTTGATGGAAATCAGAGGCAGAAGAGCTGAACATCAAATTATGGGGTTGAATGAATCTCAGACGGTTTGTGGATTAATATTTCATAATTACCAAAAGACGTTTGATCAGCTGATGTCATCAATTTATTAAAATTTATGTTTTAAACATTTTAAAATTTCCAGCATCATTAGAAACATACCGTCATTTGGAAACTTGTCATAACTTCACCTTTCTTTCTTTTCTCCATCTGCATTAGACTCACACAGAGCGCCTTCATGTGGTTAATTATTCATGTTCATGTTTAGTTATCGCTGATTTAGTTGAAACTTTGACATGTGAATCTTCAAACCTTTTCCTCACATTTGCCTTCTTGTCTGTGATTGGGTAGTTGAAGACAGGTGACCTAAAAAAGCAGGTTGTATGATTGTAAAGTGTTTGAAGTGTGGAAGTAAGTAAACTTTTAGATAATAAGAGTTAATAGTAATAAATGTTATTTTCATTGATTCAGCTCAACAGATTTACAGCTTTAAATAAAACTAAAGGACCAGAACATTTATTTTTATATTTGTGACATGAAAGAGCTAAATCTGCCCAAAGCTGACATACTGTGAGAGGTTGTTTTATGATTGCTTCTTTTTTTTCTGTTAATATTTGGCAGTCAGATGATCAGACTTCCTCTGTTGGCCAGTTTCAGTGCGTCATTAGCGCAGCTTTGGATCTGCTCCTCATCCTTCTCTCACTGGACTGGCGATGAGCTTGGGCCTCGATGTCCATTTTGTTTCAAAGGAGACGGGCGCACGGTGATGTAGGAGTGCTGCCATTTTGTTTTTTCCCTCTTTTGCTTTTAATTGCCAGGCGCTGAATGCCGACATCTGTCCCCGCCGGGCAGTTTTGACTGCGAACCAACAGGATTCACTTTTCAAACGAAATCCCCCGATGAGGAAAAGTGAAGATGAGTCAAAAGGAAAAAGGGGGAGAGGAGAGTTGGTGTTGGCGGGCTGATCTGGGCTACATCTCTCTGCTTCAGCACCGTATGAACAGGTACTTGGAATTCCCAATGAGGAGGAACGAGGGAGCGCTTGGATGTAATTTGGGTGATCTGACACATCTGATGAATGGAGAAACAATGCACTTCTCCGCTTAATAAAACAAAAAGAGCTGGAGGTGTGTGCACGCCAGCCTCAGTTTGCCTTCTGTTCTCCTCAGAGGACCGAGAGACACCAATTAACTCCTAAACAGTTGTAATCAGGGGACCTGTAAGATACCGCACAAATTAAATTAAACCGTCCCAAACCATATGCCAATATGTGCCATCTTCAAAGTCTGCTCACACGGGGCTCAGCAGGGCGGGGCAAAAAAAAAAAAAAAAAAAGAGAAGGAAATCAATAACGAGTCAAATTTTAATCTCACATGAATGAGCTTTTTGGTTCGGAGGTCAGGTCCTAATTTCTTCTTTGGTTTGTCATTGTCCAGCAGGGACAGTGATGACAGGGGGAGCCAAAGGGCATCAAACACTGTGACCCCCCCCACACACACACAGAATAACACCTCTCCGGCTGCTTCCCCCACCCCTCACCTGCTGCCACAACGCCGAAGAGGTCAGTCACATCGGGTCGAATGCAACAGCCTTGTTTCATAGATACATATACATATGAACAAAAGTGAGCAGAATAAGTACAGAAAGATTATTTACAGGATAAACACCAGACAATGAATACCACACAGTACAAGATAAACCAGGGAGAAAAAGAAAAGCTCTATGAGGAGAGCACAAATAATAAGGTAAATCAAGATCGCTGCAGGAGAGCAGAACTTTTTGTGTTTTTGTGCTCACTTTGTGAAAAGTTTGTGAGACTAACGTTGGGGATCCCGAGCCTTTTGGCTCTGCAGACACGTTTTCCTGGGAACCAGCCAACATGTATGAAGGGGGGAAGCTTTCTGCCAAGTTCCTGTAATTAAGGCCCTGCTAAAGTCTCGGAATTTCATAAATATTATTCAGCGTTTTGTTTTTTTCGCCTCCTCATGGCCGTGTCCAGATCCAAATATAGCACAGAGTGAACCAATCACACGTCACACAGATGAACGTCCACTCCAGTTCTCTTTTGTAGCTCACTTTTTATTGGGAAAATGTGAACTGTGAAAATGTGAAATGTGAAGGTCACAGTAAATCAAGTTTTTTAGAGTTCATTAACACATTTTAATGACTGATCAGGCCAATCAGAGTCTCGCTGGCAGCACTGCAGGATTCATCCGAAACTCAGACACTGAATTTTATCATTTTTTTGTGTTTAGCACAATTACATTGGCAGCGCTGTCACAGTATGACAGACAAAGTGTTGCATGTACTGTTATAATGACAGACTGATGTCATTCTTGAGCAACACAGACTTTTCAAGTGGGTTCATTTTGATGCCATTAAAGCTTCTGACATCAGGACTCTTAAAGCCGGCTGTCTCTCCGCTGATCCAGACTCTCACGTGTTCTTTTATGCGGGTGACGTAAGGCACTCGGCTTCTTGCACGGCTCCACGAGCTGCAAAGTTTTATTTTAAAGGGAAAATCATCCGAAATCAGACATGCCTTCCTTTTCTTTTTGTTCAGTGCGTCGCCTAAATTTGCTACCTAACACGGGATTACCTGAAGATTGTGATGACTTTATTTGGTAAATTTGACTTTTTTTAAAAAGAACAGCTGTTTTTCTTAAAGAGAGAACCGAACAGTGTTGGGAATGGTTAGTTCTACGGTGTATTAATGGACAGTATCGTGAAATATTTGACCAGAAATTTAAGAGACAAAGTGCGTTTCATCCACGGTGCCATCGATCAGTTGCACAGTTCTTGTGTTTCACCATAACTTGGTGAGCAGGGAAGTAAAGGCTGGGCCTAATAGCCCTGATGAGGATGGACTTGCTAATTTGTTAATGGCTTCTTCTTCCTGTGGGCCATTAGAAAAGCAGCAGCAGCCACCGCTCTTTAAACTGGCACGATGCAAACCTCACTGATCACAATCGGCCTGCTAATGGCCTCTGAGAGGGCCAAAACACATTCAATCACATTCATTCACAGTGAAAGATACAGCAGCGCGTAACACTAACTGGAGCGGATCTGTCGCTCATTCCCCACCGTGTCACATTGCTTTGATTTTGTGCCCGATAGGCAGTCTGTTTTTTTCTGGGCGTGTCACTGGATTGGCTTCAGTCGTTCGCACCGGAAAGTCTCGATCGACCCCGTCGTTAACGGACACTTTACAAACCAAAACCTCAGACTAGACTTGCCGGACATGAACGTGAAACACACAAAGGCTGTGTTCAGGCGTTCTTTTAATGGTGGACAGTTCAGTAAACTTAGAAAGGTCCAAACCTGTGAGCAGCAGATCAGGATTCTGTGCTGATCCCATGTTTTGTTTCCACTTATTTAATCTGTCATTTGTTCTCATTTGGGAACATCACGCTGATACTGAATGCCATCCACAACAGAAGCTGGAGCATCAAAAGAGTCTGTGAGCAGCAGCAGCAGGAAGTAAACAGCTGGTGAACCGACGGAAGTGATGATGATCCTCCATCGAACATAAAGGTCCAGCTTCCTGTATGTTTCTGGCTGGTTCGGTTCATATCAGCCGTTTATCTGGTTTTGGTGTCCACATGGACAGACAGTCTGAGTCCACATTCCCAGAACAGGAAGTTAGACAGATAGATCGGGAGATTGGAAGTGACGTCCAGCAAACCAACAAACCAACCTGGAAGAAAACTGCCGGACTTTGTTGACAGCCAGTCGGTCTTTGTAATATTTTATATCTCAATTAGTTGTTTTTTTTTTTTTTTATCGAACTACATCAGCAGGTTTAAAATGTTTTATTTGATTATTTGCAGTTTAACTGCACCAGGTGTTAATCAGCAGACCGGCTGTGTCCTCTCCAGTCTCCGGACTGCCTCTGCTGCCTGCCGTCCGATCACACATCACTTCCCGACTCCGGGCCTGTCGTTAGCTCCTCGGCATATCAGAGTGGCGTAATGGCACTGCAAAAAGCCTAATTAGATCTAAATTAGCGTCACTTTCTTGACTCAACATTATGGATTGAGGATGAGGGACTAATTACGCTGCTATTAATGCAGAGAGAGGTTAATGACAGGGGAGTTTGTCACCACCAAAACAGAACGAGGAAGGACGTGATCAGCTCGGCTCATTCAGCCGCTGGAACCAGACGACACCCCCCCGCCCCCCGATACCTCCCCTCCTCTTCCTTCCTTCCTCCTCTCTTTCTGCTGAGGTGAGCTGTTCTGCCAGTTTGTGAGCCGGCTGCACTTTCACTCCACTCGTGATCTATGTACACTTTATATGCGGTAAACAAATAATAACTCAGGTTTACAGGCAGTCAGCGGCTCAGTAGATTAAAGCATAACTGCGGTGAACCTCGGGATGCGTGAACACAACATATTCGCCCGTAAATATGTGCGTGACAAATCATCTGGAGGTGTCCCTCCGAACTTTAGATGACATCCATGCACAGGTGGGGCTGTTAGCAGCATCACAACGCTCCATTGTGCCGTGTGTCATGAGGCATTAATGCACAGGACTGAAAACAGCAGAATTAGCTCGTTAGAAGCCTCCCGATAAAATCGTTTCGTTCTTCAGGTCACTTTATTTTTAGAGATTACAAGACGGACCATCTGAAGGCTGTAAGAAGATTTTAATGGTGATCTGGATTCAAGTCACGTGTCAAAGCAGCACAACATCAAACTTCACAATCAGCAAATTAGCCACAGTCAGTGTCAGCTTTGTGTAGTTGACAGCAGAGATTCAGTACCAGGATTCATTCCCTTATTTTTCATTCAATCAACAAACACAAAGGACACAAAGAAAACTTGACCTTGCACACACACACACATGAAAACAGAATCGATTCTGAACTCTGGATAGACAAAATGAGATTCATTCTTCCTCTTGTCATGGAGCTCCAGGTCAAAATAACTAGCCCAACGTTGTTGCTCCACAAACTAACCGGCCTTTGACCCTGTCGTCATCACTGCGACCACTAGATGTCGCCTAGCAACTAAAGATAACTATATGTCATAAGCATACGGGTTTATTTTATTCTTTGTGTGTACAACTTTTACTTTATAGCATTTTGGTGAAGGGAAGAGACGTTTGACTGATACGAGCCGAGATCTGGGAGCAGACGCCGCTCAGCCAACCGCAGCTCTTCCACGTTTCGCCCTTTTCAACGACACTTAATGTGACTCCAGAGAGAAGCAAAATCTCAGACAAAGTATGCAAATGAGTAATTAGTTCAATAACAGTTTCCCCAAAACATCAGCCCTTAAGCAACTGCTCCACATTTGTTATAACAATTACCATATGCAGTGGTGTGGTGATGGATCTGCCACTCGCCGCTGCTGTCGCTGCTAATGCCCTGACCGCAGCGAGCGAATGAGCAAACAGCATGCAAATGGCAGATCGAGGATGGCTTAAAAAAAAAAAAAAAAACACATCCAGCCCAATGTGGCAATCAGCTCATCCTGTATAAGAAGGCAGGAGGAAAAAGAATCCATCTGGGGGAGGAAACTCTGGCTCATCAACCTTGACAGAGAGAGAAATAGCCTATTAAGGAAGACTCTCAATTAACCGACAGATCCTTCACTTTTCCACAACACATCCCAGGGTTCTATTGAGCTGCTAACTGCTTCAAAACAAAGAGAAGTCAACTCAGAGTTTTCTTAAACTGAATTTTAATGAAATAAATTCAGGAAAACACCGCGCATCTCTTCCAGCATTAAAGAATTCTCCTGCTCAGACTTTTTGGTATCTTTTTGTCCTGTCAATCAATCAAGTTTTATAACATTTATTTTGTCACTCTTTTTATTACATAATAATTTATTTCCTAGCTGAATGTATTTATTTATTACTGACAACATTAAATGAATGTCTCCCACTTCCATAAGCCCGTGGCAGGAACTTTCATGGCGTCAGGAGGCTGATTCTTGTTTTGTGTCTCATCAACATGAAGGATGACACTGAACGAAAGTCAAGAGAAAGATGGTGAATAAATATTTTAATTTAGTGTTGGATCATTTATCATTTGGATAAGTGCATCATCGTTGATGCATTTGTATGGAAGCAGATGTGAATGAATCAGTTACTCCAACTCCAACATTCAATCAAACTTTATTTGTATTGTCCTTTCTATCGCTAACATGTAATCTTTTTGTCCTCCTGCTCTAATATGAACTTTTCTGATGTCTTTTTGTGTGAAATTATGGAAGTTAAGCAGAAACTCCAGCTCCATCAATCAATCAAACTTTATTTGGAGAGCTTTTTACATACTGGACAGAGCCACTCACAAAGCTTTGCACATGACTGACAAGCTAATAGAGAAAAGGACAAATCAAGTAAGAACCAGTGAGTGACGGACAGAGAGTCCTTCAGAACTTCACCAAATCTTTTATCTCAGTCTACAAATGGACAAAAATGAATCTCTGTCATCAAACGACAGTTTGTTTGACCTTGCCACGTGATTATGAGAGCAGGCCGCAGCATGGTGGCTGTGTATCTCCATGGTAACAGGCCTCTATCTCTCTCGCTCTTTCTCGAGCTGGCATATGCTAACGACACCGTTGATTTGTCGCCCGTTCTCGCCAACCTTGTAAGGTGACGTCGAGGTGTGGGCCCTGCGTATGGCGGCGGCGGCGGTGGCGGCGGTGGTGGTGGTGGCTGGACTGCTGGTGATAATTAGTCTCTGTAGCAGTGCCGCTCTGACTGGGCGCACATGTTCCAGCTGTCACAGGTGTATTCTGGGAGATGCGGTTCGCTGACAGGCGTGACAGCGCCATCTGGACCTGTCCGTATCGCGGGACGCCAACTCTGCGGTGACAAGCTGCGAGTGGCACCAAGAGACTGTGAGATGAGTGTGCGTGCGTGTGTTTGTTTGTTATTGTCTGCTGTGTGTGTGTGTGTGTGTGTCTGATGCCTTGTCTAACTATTCAGGATGCCAGCAGGAATACATGTTGCATGGTGTGTGAGCAAATGCATGTTTCTCACAAGTCCTGGTGGATGTGAATGTTTGTGGGAATGAAAACGTGTGTGATCGATGCACTTATAGAGTGTGTGTGTAGTGTGTTTGCAGCTGTGTGTTTCCACGCGTACTGTAGGTGGCGAGTCCTTGGATGTGTGTTTTGTACTCAGAGTCTATATCTGGCAGTCCAGCAGGAATTTGAACCGACACGTGTATCCAGAAAACACACATGTGCAGTTCAGTTGCATCTGTGTGCGACTGCATGTGTTTGTGTCTGTGTGTGCCGAATGAATTCATTGTTGTGTGTCTGCGTTCTTCAGCCTTTAATCATCGCATGAAACAAATGATTTTAGTTCAAAACTAAAGGCAGGAAAACTGACCAGATGTCCGGAAGTATCACACTTTTACCGGTAGATGCTAACAACCAACACAACAAGCTGAGTTCATTCAAAGAACCACAAACTAAATCTGTCCTTCCCAGTTTTAGCTACATTACATTACATTACATTAAGGAAAATTCAATCTGCTCTCGTTTGTTAGAGTCAAAGTGTCGCACAGCGTTGATTCTGACTGAGGAAAAGTCAACACATCAGTTGTGTACTCACACACACACACATGCTTCTGTCAGAACTTTTAAAAAGATTAAAAGCTTAATATAGCTTGAAAATAAAGCACAGCTGAAAATATGAATATTTTGGAGGTAAATCAGCGTCGTGATTATTGCTGCTGTTTACTTCCAAAGAAAATGTGAAAATAATACGGACTGGATGACTTCACTTCACCTGACCTTGTCTAACTCCAACATCAGGCCAGAATTCTTTTATTCTGCGCCTGTGAAGTTATCATTTAGCAGAAACCATCAAGAGGCCATTTGATGAAGAAGAACACCTTCAGACCGAGAAGCAGCTCCGAGTCTTTGTTCCTGCAGGAACATGATGATGGACGTGATGCTGCTGCAGCTACAGTGTGTGTTTGTGTGTGCGTGGAGAGATGAAACAGTAGCGCAGATGAAACGCTGCATGTGTGTGTTGGGATTGAGGTGGAGGGGTGATGGAGCGAGGTGTTGCCTGTTACACCGAGCCTCCCTCAGGGCTGGTAGCTCTGGAAGCTCTCTGGAAGCTCACTTCACTCAGATACATGCAGATCAAACGCTGCATTGATCTCACGACACACACACAATCATGCACACACCAGATCTAGCACCAGTTCTACCAACACCCCCGTTCTTTCTACCAAAAGCTGAGTGAAATATAAAACACATGTTAATTATGATCACACCGAGTGTCAGTTTCTGTGAAACTGGAGAAACTCAACTTTTTTTTTTTTACAGCATTGCTGTGATAGACAGATGTATACGTGTACCCATGATGTTAATTCAAAACCACCAGAGAGCAGAAAAGCTTCAAAACACACAGTCCTGATACATTTTTACTTTTCAAAAATGTGGCTGACAAATTGCCAGTTGGATTCTTCTACATCCAGCTGTTACAGAAAAACTGTTTTTCTATCTTTGAGCTCTACATTTGGTCTCCACCGGCTGTGCCCACCAGCTGCTCTCCACCTTTTCTGAAACCAGTGAGAAATCTATTGACCATCACAGAACGCCCCGTAATATTTGTAAAATTTAGTCGGATTATATTGAAATCTATGGGAAAAGGCCTTCCTTACTTACTGACTAGCTTCTCCCTCCAAAAAAAAAACCAAGATGGCTGATGGTGAGGCTTCAAAATGACACCTCACGGGGAGTTTGTTGAAAACAACAATTCTGTCACGTCCGCCCTGATTATTATTTCCCAAAGAAGATCATTTTACTGTACAGTCTTTTTTGCCATCTTTCATTCCTGCTTGAAATTTGGGTCATATCCAGAGTGTTTGCTATGAATTTGGATGTTTGCTTCTCTTCGTCTGGTGTATGTTATTTGACACTGTCCTTGGTGGAGACCTGCTCTGCTCTCGGTAATATCTGTCTGCTGAAGTTGAGCTCATTATCGCCTAAATAACCAATTTAATGACCACAACAAACACGTGGACGCTGATGGTTTTCAGTCGTTATTTCATGATATGAAACACGTCTGTGGCACTGAATGTTTATTTCCTTATTCATCCGTCAGTTCCTTCGTTCCTTCCACCCTCATCGGGAGGTGACCTGAAGAAGGTGATGGCGCTCAGTCCTACAGAAACAATATGAAAAAGAGCTCAGACATCCAGATCAGAGCTGAAGCTCTGCCATTTCATCAGGATGCCTCTTTGGCACCTTCCACTGGACGTTTTCCAGACAGCTCAAACTAGTTGGAGGCCCCCGGGGATTGACCCAGAAGATGCTGGAGACACTTCATATCTCATCTGTACTGGGAACGCCTCGGGGTCCCCTAGGAGGAAGTGGAAAAGGTTGCTTGGGATCGGAGTTTCTTTGAATGCCTTATTTAACCTGCTGCAGATATGCAGTCGAGCCAACAGGTAGTCGGGACGATTTGTCACCAGCGTTGTTTCAAAAAGATAATTTTTGGGATCATTGCGGCAGATTTCTCACTCCACAGTCCAGACTGAGCCACAGTGCCTTTGAGCAAGACTTCATTATTACCTGAGAAAAAGCACCAGCTAGATGACAGGATTGAAAGGATAAACCTCTCCTCAGGGGCTTTAATTGTCTCCAGAGTTGCATGAAAACAACAATCCACACACACACACACACACACACACACACACACACACACAGTAATCTGTATGCTACAGGCAGTGTGTCTCTTTCTGCAGCTTTACCTGCAGTCCTGTTATCCAAAATGGAGATGAGATGGACAACGGATGGAGAAAAAGCTCTCTCTTATTTAATTCAACCAGTTTGTTTATGCATAACAATAGAGTGAAGGGCCCTTGATTTAATTAAAGACCTCCTGGCTGCAATAACACAGGCTTAACATCAGCGACAGACAGAGCAGGATCAGTTTTGTGAGGCTAAACATGCCCTGTAGCAAACTGACAGAGCTAGCTGGGGCTTAATGAACAGCCCGCTCTGCTCAGTATTCCTGCCGCACACGTGAGCTCGCAGATGCTGAATTAAGTTGCTCCAACATTTGCGGTCCAGAGCTGAATATTTCTGCAACTACCGGCCATGAAAGTTTCTGAGCATGCTGACGGACCACAGAGGGGGAATTTAAATAGTAAATTTAGTTGACCTCCACCCTGACCTCACCTCAAGCACCGGGCCAAATTTTCCTCACTGACTTATAAACAATTTTTTTGCTCAGTGGATGAATGCTGCATGTCGGACGGCAATGTTATGCACTTTACAAAACAAATGCACTTCATTTTATAGAATTTCTTTACAGTTTCATTGAATCACGTGAAAAATCTGAATAGTTTCCAGGCGATTTCACTTTCCTTTTCCCCAGAGGATGAACCCTGCACTGGCAGTTTGTTTAGTCCTTGAGTTATGAAAGACTGCTGTCAGGTTTTTCATACGTGATGAGGCTCATTCTGATTAAATATACCCGTCATGTTTCTGTGTCACGGTGAATAAACACAACAATCAGACCGAATGCGCTCACATGAACTCTATTCAGTCAAACAAACACCACGCCAGATTGCCATGAAATACATGAAGGCTGTTAACTCTTCTGAGAGCAAGAGTCTCAGAAAGAGTTTCCATGTAACACCACTTTCAAAATAAAAAGTTTGCAACAACAATCTCGGGACCTAATGAATAGTTTTCTGTGGAAAAGGCGAAGCGCTTCTCTGTCACTGAGGAGACAAACTCTTTAACACGGTTTTTTAGCAGCTTGGCCAAAGCAAGCCAGTTTCAGAAAATGTTTTCCCTTCAATCCTCCAATGCCTATTTTCAATTTTCTGTTTTTTGACTTTCTTTTGTTTGATTTGTATTATTTTTTTCACATTTTGTACTTACACTTTATTTGATATGACTGAACCATTCATGATATATTTAAATAAAAGCACATTGATTATGAAGCCAATTAGATGGTGGAACAATATAAGACATACTGTATATATAACTCATATGTTTTTAGTAAGTTAAGACTTTTGACATGCATTACACAAATATATGCCAGAATACAACATTTAAAATGAATAAAGAAAAAGCAAATGAAAAGACGTATTCTATTTTATGTTTGTGTTTTAATAAACCTGCATACATCGATGAAATGTCAGAAGTTTCAACATCAAAAATCCATCTTATACATGTATCCAAATTTAATGTGTCACTAACAGATGATGTCTGTGTGTTCGAAGCTTTAGTGTCAGGTCCAGATGTTGGAACATGTTACATGACAAGAAACTTTAAAGTTGAAAGTAAAACTTTATTAACAAGTTGACACGAAGGTCTAAGCAGCACACTGCACACAGGGATTATCAAAGACACAGAGATAGAGACTGTCTGCATCACTGCACAGTTAGATGTATTTTCATTTCAGACTAGATTTCCAATCAGAGCCATCTGCCTTTCCAAACCTCTTCGCTGTGTATTTAGACTTCGTTTTGAAGAGCTCGGCTGCTCTCGTGTGAAACTCCTGCACGTCTCTGAAGGATTATCGCACACTTGTGTGTGAGGTAACACCCCTTGACGATCCTGAGCGCCCCTCCAAGCCTGACTACAAGAAGTTGTTGCAAACCAAAACTTCAGCAAAAAACCAAAAACCTTTTTTTGTGTGTGTGTGTGTCTTCCTGCCGCTTTTTTATCTCACCGTCACATGATGTTTTTTTTTTTTTTTCCAAGTTTTTAATCTCTCAGCAGGAAGTGACTCGCCCTCCACCTATCTAATCGTCCACAAGAGCCCCGTGAACCCCCCAACACAGCCCCATCATCCCAGCTGGCCTCGGGCTCCAGAGGCTCCACTCTTCATCCTTCTCGTCTCTTTGATGAAGAGGAAGTGGATCAGCAATCAGGGTGCTAAACATAGCGTGACCCCAGAATACACACTACACACACACACACACACACAGACACACACTCACCCTGCGGTGTCTCCCAGGCCTCCCAAATCCTCTGATTCGTTCTGTTTTGTTGTTTTTTTTTCAGGCGGGCAGTGAAGTACTCGCACCCCGACACATCAAAGACACACTGCATGACTTCCTGTTTGTGTGTGTTTTGTTATTAGAAAGCTCATAAAGCAAGTGTTGCATGTAGATGTTTAATATTTGCATGCGTTTGTGTGCATTTGTGATGTAGGGTTTGTTTACAGAAGTCTTGAGCTTTGACACGGGTGAGCAACATTGTCTTACACACACACACTGATGTTTTGACCCACAATAAACAGAGAAAAAAATACACTTTAACTAATTAAATGTATGCAACAGTTAAAGTATGTATTAAATTGCATCAGGTCCACGTCCTGGGCCACCAATATGTCATGTGGACTTTGTTAATCCAGATGGATCACGCTGCTGTGCTTCTGCTTTAGAGATAACATTTTGATCACTGAATCAGACTCATTACCTGTTTGTCATGACGCCCGTCAGTGGGCGGGGCCTATAAGGAAGTAGATAATTCAGTTCGATCTGAACATCACGCTGCGTTCATCACCGTCAGCTCCAGCTCGCACAACAATTCCCGTTAAATTAATTTGACTGTTGAGGACAAACTCCAAAGCTGGCAAACAGCAAAAAAAAAGTAGAGGAGAAAAGATGAGGCTCCTTTTTCACAGCGCCTGCAGAGTCAGGAGCCGTGGGAGGACTCAAACAAGTGTGACATGCATCAAAGGTCCTCAACTGAAGCTAAACTGAGAGAGTCCACGGTTGTATGGTTCGCATCTTAACCAGGACAGCCGGGGGCGCCGATCGATGGACACTTGTCCTTGATGGATATGAGAGAAAGTGATGGAGCCGTGGAGAGACGACTATGTCCCAAGTTCAACAGATTTCACAACCAGGACTTAGAGAAGAAGGGTGTGACTTACTGAGCCCTGTAAAAAACAAGCAAACAAACACAAAACTAAGTCTGGGTGCTCCATGCTGGGGTTACTTTACTTTTCAATATTTTATTTGAACTTCTCAACTCCTGTGCAAAAATCTCAAACACACTGTTTAGCCGATGAAATCTGGGAAAATTACTGTTTTTGTGTTCACTTTGGAAAGCAATACACAATTAAATGCAAATCAGTGTTGTTTTTCTGTCCTTTGTGAAAAAAAAAATCTTCATCCATTGAAGCCTTTATGTCTAATTAACACTTCCTGTGATCTGTTGTTTCACTGCTTGGTGAATGACTCTGCTTTATGTCGACAGCTGAGTTTTTTTAACAGTTATAAAACCCTTTTTGTGTTTTAAGTTTGGTCCGTTGAGTGGAATGAAGATCCAGGACATTAAACGTCTGTTATTGTTAAAGGTAAACCTCCACGTGGTCTTTGATTCGAAGCCAGGTCTAGTTCCTATTTTAATACAGAGTAAGAATATCGAAGAGTTCAGTCCATGGAGAAAGCAAACCTTTCCCAAGTTTCATTACACACCAGTTTTGGAAATAATATGGAAACAAAATGAACCAACAGAGAGCCAAAAGATTACAGGTGAGACTATGAAGACTCCACACGCTCATTGATCATGTCCCCTGAAAGATCCCTCGAACTTTCTCAGTGTTAACCTGAAATCTGCTTGATGCTCATGGAGAAGTCTGACGGAGGAGATGTAAAACTTCACAAATATCTAATATATCCGGACTTCAGATAAAATTAGGTGAACATGTAAAATACGAGACCATTTAAGTTCGTCTGCCGCGGGAAAAGAAGAAGCAAACACAGTGACATCAAAGTGCATTGCCATCAGCTTTCATCGCATCAGCTCAGCTTCGTCGTTGTGAACATATTGTTTAATATGAAACCGGTCCGTGGCGGGAAAAAGGTTAGAGCACGAACCAGATGGCCGTATTGAACCCAGCGCAGGAGTTCATGCAGGCGTCGTTTCCGATGTGTTTTTATTTTGTCCACCTTAATCTGCACTGAGCACCTGCTGAGCTCTGAGACTGAAACCACACTTACTGATTTTCTAATAAATTCATCCGCTTGCTGACAGAAAAAAAAAAAAAACATCTTTTAATGAGAGATATATCCAAATAAGTAGTGATGGTGAGACAAACTGACACAGAGTCTTGACTTGATTAAAGCAAAAGCTTTTTAGTTATATAACAGAAGCAGACTGAGGAAGTGAAATGAAAGACATGCAGCCTCATTAAAGATGACAACTTCACCAAACATCATATTACCCTTAATCTATGTGAGGGGTCAGAGGTCAGTCAGTGTTCAGCTGTCTGCCTGACTTTAATGGACTCACAGCAGATGAGAGACAACACAAAGTTATGCAACCTGACTGATTCTGGGAACGAGTCCCATTAAAGGTTTTGTGACTCTTTGAAGAGCTCAAATCTGTCAGTCGTGTTTTGGTGGCGTGATGGAGGTAAATCCTACTGAGGGCAGTGTGGTTTGTGTTTCAGAAGTTGTTCAAAGGGTTTTAGGACGTGAGCTTCCATCAAGACAAACTCAGGACTGAAGCTAGAAAGCAGGCGGCGGTTAGTGACACGGAACGACTTGAGCACTCAGCACTTTAAGTTACCTGACGACTTTGTGTTGCCTTCGTCAAATGTAGTCCATGTTTGTGTTATGTGACAGAACTGTTTTTGTAGAAATGTAATGCTGTAATGGTGTGTTTATCTGTTGTTGTGAAGCAATGATGCCTAAGACAAATTTGCCTTTGGGGACAGTAAAGTTTACTCTTCTCTTCTCCACTAAAGAAGTCAAACCTGGACCCACAGAGTTTTGTTCTTTGTTTGTTCTCCCCCGTAGCTGATGTGGTGGAGAGAACAAGAAGGCCAACGCTTATAGTCATCCTGTACAAAAAGCATTCCAAATCACTTTCATTGATGTTCTTGACTTTAGTTTGAATTACTACCTGCAAGGCCACAACACATATATATCAATGCTGGCAGTATAAATAATTTTTCAAAGCTACAGTTCACGCCAATACAATCCCCTGCACACCAGAACTCTGAACCCGGGCTGCAGTCGATGCACGTGCAGCAGATTGTTGCATGTTTTGCTTCAGAAGTGGTAAAAATTTAATCCAGTGAGTGGGGACGCACTGTTTGTCTCTTTTGGTTTGCAGACGCAGAAGTGTCAGTGCTTGTTTGTGTTTTTGTTTTTGCATTTGGTTTGGTTACAGTTCACAATTCACACAATAAAAAAACACAGGGTGAGATTATTATTATTTTTTGGTATTTGTTTTTGTTTTACTTTTTTTGTGCTGATTATCCTTTTGGGTTTACACAAAAGTTGTTCTGTTGAACTGGGCTAAAAGTTTAATCCTCAGATCAACATTTTTCTGATTTGCAGGGAATCCTGGGATGGTTTGAGCCGTGAAGGATCCACCTGTCTGCCGTCAAAGAAAAACTGACATTGAAGGAGCCTTCGACGTCTTCAGATGCAGCCTGTGAAAGCGGGGGCCCCTGAACTGACTGAACTGGCACTCAGCCTTCCTCTACAGCGTGGCCCGTCAGGCGCTCTCCCCTCGTCCATATAAAACCGGAGCTCATAAACTCCACCTCCACTACCTGCCTGGCAGCAAACAGCAGGAGAGAGTTCGAACTTTTTATCTCTCTAATGGGGGAATTTGAAACGAGCGTTGGCTCCTGGTGGAGTGAGACCAGAAGGATTGCAACTACTGAAGGATAGAAAAGAGCCAGATACATAAATTGAGGTACTTTCCAAAGTAATATTCAAATCAGTCCTCCATGTTTGACTTAACCCCCTTTTGACCCGCAGGAGAGCTTTTCCTTATTTTCATGCTTTTGTCTTCCTTCATAGCTTTTAAATTTCTTGTATGTAATTGTACATTCACGTGGTTCACGCTCACAGCGTCACAACAGATGCTTTGCTGAACTTTGGCTCCTCTTATCTTTGTTCTTTTACCTGCAGCCGTCCTGAATCTGCTTCTTTTCCCATGTACATTATCTCATATCCTTTTCCTCACCTCTTCCATCTGTGCAGTATTTAAATGTACAGCTCCAACTCTGCCGAGGAGCGCAGACATACATTATGTGTGTGTCTCTGTGTGTGTCTCCCCTATTAGCAATAGCCGTCACTCAGCCTCCAGGGAGCGGGAGTCCCTGATGATGAAGCCATCCATTATTTACTGAGAGGTCTAACAGGCACACAAACACATGCGCGCACACGCACGCGAAGGAAAAATCAATTATTTTAGTGGGAATTATTGAGACGCTGCTCTGAATGTTAACAAGCAGCAGAGAGCTGGGACCGACCTACAGAGAATCCATAAGACGGATGCTCTTTGGAGGAACGTGTGCACAAATGGAAATACTCTGTGAGGCGGAAAAAAGTTTTTAAACAGATATCGACCGAAGTGCAAAGATGGAGGTGAAAGGACAGAAAACAGGAAACTCCTATGTGATGACCGTCAGGGGCCGAGTCAAGAGATGGCTCCGTATTGAAGTCTGTCGATGTTCAAAAATGTTCTCCGCCCTTCATTCTAATGCCCAAATGAAGCATGTTCTTTTTAGAATTGTTGGGCTCCTGCACTTTTCAGGAGTTACACAGAAAATCACAAGCTGATTTTTGTGTACTGTGCTGCTACGACAGTGATGCGTTGACTGCCGGTTGGTTTCGTGTGTTGCCAGCACACTATTAATAAATCCAGTAAAGGCACAGACATGTTCAGTCGTTTGAGTTATTCTCAACATAACACTGATGCAGTTTTATTGAAGCAAACAGTTCAACTGTTTATGTTCATTACAAAAATACCAAGACCACAAAAGTTTGGAAGGAGAACAATTTCAGCTGTTTTCCACTTTCCTTCTTTCAAAGGTCGATTCATTCCTCCAGCTGGAGTTACAGAAAATGGTTGGAACTGGATTTTACTTTGCTCCACATTGTAGTGGACACACTTCCTGTCAGGTGTCACTTCTCCGTGGCTTCATCCCTGTTTCAGTTTTCCATATGTCCTCGTCTGTTGACTCTGAGACGGGGACGGCCGATCCGGTCATTCATTATTCATTTTCCAGTAGCCGATGAATAATCAGATTACAGATGATGAACACGCTGAATTATTCAGGATGCTGTGATTAGGCCTGAGGATGCAGCTGTGGTGGGGTGGGGGGGAGCACAAACCGGTCCCTGGGGCGCCAAAGTCCACTGCCGCCACCTCTCCACCTCTTTGAACCAGATCCTTCGGCTCCGGTCTGTTTTTCAGTTCAGTGGGTTAGTGGCCTGAGCTCGCTTTCACCTGCTGTGGGTGGTGAAATGATTAATGTGGTGATTGACAGTGGTGAGTTATGTCACAATGTGAGAGCTATAAAATAAGTCCCCACTCCTCCCCGAAGAGTTTGTGTTGATTTTGTAAACCTGTTTCATGTAGACAGGACTCACAGTTGGAGCTGGTCTCTAGTGGTCTTTAGAGGAACTGCAGGTTTTGGCACTCACAACACCAGGACACTCTCTGCAGCACCTGCTGCCCGACACAAACAAGGGACGACAACGACAACACAAACGCCAGGGGCCCCAGACAGAAACTTCAGATCAGCTCTAAAACAACCCAAACACATGAGAGGAATTTCTTTTTTTCTTGTTTTCTTGTTTTCTGAGCTTCGATCCTGATTTACATCAAACAGAAACTTTACTGAATGGAATAAATAACCTCTGAGGTATGAAAAGAGGCAGCTGAGGGTTCATAAGGCTACAGAGATAAAAGATCGTTTTCATTTCTCCTCTTCTGAAGTTGGCGCTTCATCCTCAGATGGGGCGTGATGTTTACGTACAGTGACAGAGAAGGAGACCATCAGGCGGCGGAGGGCCTGCAGCTTGTTGTTGGATTTAACATGACGGACAGATCGTCTGTCAATCAGCCCGGTCTCTTATCCAGGCTGACGACATTACACCAACATCTCACTTCCCTTCAATCTAATTCAACTGATTTCCTCATCCATCACAGAGCTTTCTTTTTTCATAAGGACTTTAATCATATTTCCTGTTATGCTGTGATGTCGTCAGCCTTTTGAGGCACTTTGCATTTTAAATTATATGAAAAGAAAATGGAAATCGCGTGTTAGAACTTCATCCTCCCGCCCACTCGTGACATGCAAACTATTGCATGGCGGTGTCAGCTGCGCCCACTTTTGAGCCTCATGGCAGGCGTCTGTTAGCACTTAGCCCGGTTCCTGACCTCTGCAGCTTCCTTTGTATGAAAAGGAGACAACGTCTCCCAGACACAGAGAAGGCTAAGTTTCTCTAAAGAAATTAAAAAGCACTTAAATTGACATTCTTCTTCTGTTAACAGACTGATGGACTGAAGTGGCAATTCAGCCTGATTGGCAGATTTGGCTTCAGCTACTTTCCATTATACGTGAGTTTAGAGTCGGTTTCAGGAAATGACCAATCAAGGAAATTTTGTGTGCCAGATCTCATAACTTGACAGTCTTTGTTCCAGAGTCCTTAAGAAAGAGCATCTGAGGAGAGAGACATTTGACATTAGACATTTGAAAGTGGAAGGGAGGAGATCCAGACCATCAGTGGATATAAGAAGCCTTAAAACACTCCCTGTTTGTTTCCATCTCACTACGTTTTGTTGGCGTCTGTTCCGACTGAATCAGCGGGGATAGGAATGTGTGTATGTGTGTGTGGTTAGCTTAGCACTGTTAGCAAACACAGCCTGGGTAAATATGACACGAATTCACCGTTCTGCAGACTTTGTGCGACTGTGAATAAACACAACTGTTGTCCAGGTTGAGTCACTCTGACACCAAAAGCAGCTGACAAATAAAAAATGCTCAAATCCTCTAAATTTGACAAAAGTCCATTAAGTGCTGAGTACATCATGACTTCAGAGTGTTTTGTATTGTCAGGGATAGTGACCTGGTAAACCAGAAGCTGCAGAATGTAGCTCATAATAACGAGCTCCAGACATTAAAGGTCCATATTTTACACTTAAGCACTCTTTTATTTTCTTCTTGCATCCATAAAAATAGATATATTTGTGGCTGTGTAGTTTATTCTCTGCAGCTTTAGATGAGCCAGAGGAGCTGATCTACTCTCCTAAATCACTGATTGTGTTTTATTTGATCTGATAAAAGTATAGATCTGTGATAATATCTGTGTCACAGCTGTTACATAATTATGAACATCCAATTCACAAATATTTCCAGCCACGCTACAGTACTGATTGTTGTGTTTTTAGCTCTATTAAATAAATAAATATGTTGGAAATCTAATAAATGATCTAATTACTCCACAGTGTATGATCCAGGCAGCCAATCCAAAGCCGGATTTCCACACAGACTGTAATATTACCCAGAAAACCACAGGGGAGGAAGTCCGCTGTGTGTCGTGCAAGTCCCACAACGGGAGAACAACACTAAGAGAGGCAATTGTATCAGAGCCGATGAGGCGTTCATGCACGTCCACATCAGATCCATGCATGAGCAGCATGAAGAGCATATGGAGACAAACACGAACACACTCACACTGCCGTATGATGCTGCAGTCAAAACAAACAAGCAGCACAAATCAGTCCACATCCAGACCATTACATTTGTTCCTCATCTGTCCCCTCGTGACATTCTTCTCTGGACAGACAGGACAGCCGATAACTGCAAGTGAATCAGTGAAGTAAGATCTTCAGATCAGCTCTAGAACAAACCAAAACACATGAGAGGAACTTTTCTTTGGCTATTCTGCTTCAGGAAAAGAAGGAAACATTCAACGAGAACAGACTTCACATATATAATCATCTGATCCTGAATGTTTGGAGACTTTTTTAAAAATGACAACTTTAGAGGGAAAAGCAGAAAAAGGATGGAAAGTCACGAAAGCCTTGATGGGCGTCTAAAAGGGTTAAGTCAAACAAACGTCTGCACACAGATCAATAAATCTGTTAGCTCCCACTGTAAAATAAAATAAATGTTTGATTTAGCCAAAAAGAAGGCGGTAAGAAGGAGTACAGAGCTGCGTGTGAGATCCAAACTGCTGACCTCTGCTGTCGATGCTTTCAATCCACAGATGTGCACAGGTGCTGCACGACTGCACAGGAAGCCCACGGGCAATATTTGCATGATAGAACCTGAAGCAGCTGGTGGATCTACGTGTACCTTCAGATAAAATCCACTCTGATATCTGAGACGCATTTGGACTTCCACTCTTAAATTTCAAGTTTGAATGCGTATTTTATCTAAAAAAAAAAAAAAAATCAATGAGATTGTTTTACTTCTGAAACATTTCTGTGTTATCTTTCAGCCTCTCTGTGTATTACCAGATTTGTCGAAATGTGGTGATGTGTTGTGCGTTTTATGTGCTGTGTTGTGAGATGTAGGCTCCCCAGAGTTGCATGTGAGTGTGCGTGTTTTTAATGAATCAAACTAAGTGAAAGGGAGAACACGTTCTGTTTTATTGCTATGTTCTTTATTTACCTCCTAATTTTCTGTTATCATCCTTCTTACTGATCTGCTTTCTTTTGTTTTCACAGAACGTACGTCCCTCAAAGCAACTTGAGGGGCCAATCAAAGGTGAAAGTTCATCGTCATTTGTTATGGTTGAATGTGTTACGGCCCACAATCCACCTCTGCCTCGTGCTCAGGGGGGCTGAGATGTTTTTCGAAGCAACGCCTCCGCCACCGTCCGACGTCTCTCTGCCTGCCCAGACGCTGAACTAGGTCAGCCGTTTAGAGCACCTCAGGCAGACTGCCATCGTCAAATACTAAAATCAGTGCTCGGCCAAGGGTGCGCTTCATTTCTGTGCCAGCGAGACCTCGAGGGCCCCAAACTTATTCCCCCTCCCCCGCTGCTTAGTAGCATTCGCATGAAAACGCTTCGGGATGAATTTAACTGTCAAAGCTTCTTGGTGCTCACCAAAGTACAGTCCAATGCAGACAACCACCTCCTGGTTCTGCACACACACACACACACACACACTCTGGGTTCGCTGGCAGGGCAGATGAATGTTTTCGTTTCGGTGTCCGACCCAGAAATTTGTGTATTCGGGACGTAGAAGCAGCTTTGAGCTGATCCCACATCAGGTTCTTCAGGAGTCACATCCAAAGAACCAAACCGACGATCTGCGTTCTGCTCGGCGTGAAAACAGACAAACACCAGAGTCTCTGCAGGGGGTCAGTCAAAGTCAAACGGAGGTGTGGACTATAACAGCATTTCCCATAATGCACCTCCACTCTCCAACCACCATCTCATGCATTCCCTTCAGTTCCTAACCCCAGAAGGAGGAGTTGAGTCTAACGTATATGAACCGGCCTGACTATCAGTCTTCAAACTTCTTACTCGCTGCTCATTTTCTTTAATATACATTATTAAAACACATGAACATGTAACCGCCCTCGTTACTGATTTCATAATGATGACATTTGATTTTTGACTACCGCGCTGAAAATTCAGAGATCTGGTCAGCTGAGTTTAGACTCTGGCTCCAAATGATTTCGCCACACAACATGGCGGTTGTTTGTGTGATATCATTGATTTTTATGCAGTTGGAGGAAACTGGACTTTGAGGCTAAAGGGTTAGATTTCATAAAGAATATATTTATAACAATTTTATAAGAATCAACAATAGGTTGTTTGTCCTGTTCCAGTGTTTTCATGTTACCTCCAGCTCTCCATCATGTGAAGAGTTATGCCTTCAGGTACTCTCATTTCTCAGGCATCTCCCGGCACAGAGTTTAAAACACAGCGAGCCAAACGCCAACTGTGATGGATCGTCCGTCTGCAGTAGGATTCTTGTCTGCAAGGTGATTTTTGTGGGAATAAACTGAACCAGCTGCTTCCTGGAAGGAGGGAAATCAATCTCAAACTAGTCAGATGTGATAAAAAAATCTGCACCGCTGAGAGAGTGGTAAAAAAAAACAACAACACAGTGGTGCTGTGTGATAGCTGGCAGTTAAAGCGACTTTACATATTATGTGTGAGTGGCGTCACGCCGCTGTCGGAGCTGGTCTCGTCTCTGCGTTTACTCCAGCGCCTCCTGTGATCATCCGGCGCTGGTTCATCCTGCTTGTTATCAAATTAGACTCAACGCCTCCTTCAGGGGGAAATAAATTGAAATCTTTTTTTTTTGCTCCATCTTCTTCTTTCTGTGTCTTTTTCTTTCGTTGAAGTAAATCAGCGATTGCACGGAAAAGCCCCGGGGACGTCATAATAATCAAATTACTCTCGGGTGATCTGAAGGAGGCTGATAATCGGCATCGACGGCGGGCTGGAGGGCCCCCAGAACCCCCCCACTCCCCCCCCAAGCACTGAAACACACAATCAAACACCCAAACACACGCACATCACATTCGCACTGCAGCACCAATCCCTGGAAACATTATTGTTTTTCATGTCGACATATGGAAAACATTTTTTTCCTTCTTTGCAGCATTTTTATGACAGAAATGCATTCTGGGATCAAACTCCGCCCACCACCAGAATCCAAAAATTGTCCTCCCATGTTCATCGCTCTGGCCACCTCAGTCCCTCCTTTCCTTATCCCCTCAGCTACGTCACCTTCCCTCCTCACTGTTCTTTAATAATTCCATCCTCTCTCCCCACCTTGTTCACTCTTTCCATACCTTCTTCCTAATCCCTTCGTCCTTCCTTCATCACTTCCTGCCTCCACCTTCCCATCTTATTTTTTTCTTTCCTTTCCTTTCCTCCTGCTGTCTTTCCTCACAGTGCAAATGGGAAATGTGTCTCAGGTGGAGAAGAAGTGCAATTAATATGTTTTTAAAAAGCAATTAGAGAGCAGACACCGTTTTTTTTTTTTTTTTTTTTTTTGGGGGGGGGGGGGGGTTCATATCAACGGATGAAGTGACCCAAAGCTCAGAGGTTCAGTTCTGCTCTCAGCAGTTTTTGGGTTTTTGTCTGAGGATGAAATGGGACAATGTGGTGAAAGAATTGGTGATCGTGTGCCGTAAGTTTTGACGAGCTGTCACTTTGGCGTCCATGTTGACGGTTACAGCTGACAAACCTCATGTCGAGTGTCTCTCTGCAAAAAACCTGTTGATGACATTTTGACATAAAACTGATGGTCTCCATTATCATATTAATGTCTAAATTAAATCTATTTGTGGCATGGACATGACATTAAGGTTTTCAGAGCATTTAATGACTTTATTTTTGGAAAAGCGTAGGAGAGAATGAGGTCAGACTGAGGACATCCTGCTTCAGGTTCAGTGTCCAGGCCGCCTTAAATATATATTTTTAATTCTGATGGGTTACATCGGCTTTTCTCCTCAACCTCTTTCTTTCCCCTTTCCCATCTTACTTGGTCTCTTTATCCTCCCTCATTTGTACTTCCTGCAGCTTCACCAAGAAACTTTTTAATTTGGCTTTTGAGGGTTAAATTAAATTGGAAGGAAGACATTTGTTTGAAAGTAAAGTTTTTTAAACCCAGCAGATCTCCGAAGAACCTTTGGCATGGTTTTTACAAACAGTTTCAAAAGATATTGTGTTATTTCAGAGTCTTGAGCAGCAGCTGGTAAATCTGTTAAAAACCCCATTTCCTGACTCAAAGAGTTGAGTTATTTTTGCTGCGATTGCTGAAACGGGCTCTGGGTCTGTTTCTGGTTGCAGCTGAGGCCTGAACCTGTGGCCGCAGAGCACTGTGATAATTTTTCAGGTGTTTTTCAGTGACAGAGCCGGTGCGTCGCTGGTGTCGACGTGGCTAACAGATGGCTCGATCTGTTTTAATTTATTTTGAGTAAAGGTTAAACAGCATAAAAAATAGACTGGACCATCTGTTCACACGCAGTGTCTGACCAGCAGATACATACGGAACATAAAGGCCTTCATTCACACACACACAAACAAAATCATTACACCTGAAACACGTTAGAAATATTTAAAACAAAACAAAAAACAGGTGCATCCTCTGCAAATAAAAGTTTATTTTTTCTTTGTGTCAGCTGAAGCCTCAAAGCTCCAAAATATAGTTCAAAGAAAAATATTGTTTCATTATCTTTTTTATAATGAATGCCTGCTGATGAAATCATGAAATTAGACACTGAGACCATAAACAAAGGGAGAGGTAGAAACATTTTCCCATATACTTCAATAAGATTTTACTTCTTTTGATCATTAGAGGGAATAAAGGTTCAAGGCTCTCCGGCACTGACTTTACTTTTCAAAATACGAACAAAGGACTTGAGGGCACTGACGGGTGCCATGGTAACCAGGTCCCTTCACCTATCAGTGGTCATAATTTATATGACGGACAAAACTATAACAATAAAACGGATACTTCTGTAATAAAGGCCGATGTGTGGGGGGGCATCATAATCCTGTAGTCCTCCTCCTCCTCCTCTTGGTCACCCTCCATTGCCGTCTTCTCGAACTTCTCTGCCAGGGATTTAGCCTAAAAACCCCACCGTAGAGTCTTTTCATGCCTCTTTCTCTCTGTTGTCGCCTTTTCTCTTCCCGTGCTGCTTTATCGCAGCACAATAACACACATCCTGTTGGAAGTGAAACAAATTGCTGTTTTAATGGGATTATTTTCAAAACGACACAAAACACTCTGTTTTCTGGCACGCCTGGATTGTCATTTGAATTCATACAAACTTTATCCAACCCAGTCTCTTTTGTTGTTTCTGTAGATAGACTTAAGGCTAAAGCATATGTGTGTGTGTTGGGGGGGGGCATGTGCTCTCGCCAGCCAAACGAGTTGCTTAAGGACGTCTCCAAACTGATTTTTTCAGTGAGAGAAAGTGAAAATAAA
This sequence comes from Echeneis naucrates, assembly GCF_900963305.1. Lineage (NCBI taxonomy): Eukaryota > Metazoa > Chordata > Actinopteri > Carangiformes > Echeneidae > Echeneis > Echeneis naucrates. The sequence continues at coordinate 1,275,119 of NC_042520.1, read as the reverse complement.
ATCCATTAAGAAGTAAATAAGTTATTTTTCTTCCCACTGCCCCCCCCCCAACAGACAGCCGTGCCTAAACCCATCGCTGAGCCCTCCTAATCTCCTAATAAGATTATAAAAGTGAAAATTTGTTTGTACATGTAGTAGCTGCAGATAATTACATGTCTCGTCACATTGCGGCGCCGCCCTGAAATCTGGCCCAGATCGTTCCGGCCGCAGATTGTGTCGGGATGAGATTTCAGAGAGTTCAATTCGGAGACTAAAAGGCCGCCCACGCTTTCCCTTAATCTCCCCACTTTCTTCTATCCTTCCACTTTATCTTTCCTATTTCCTCATTAGCTTCTCCCTTCTTCCTTCCCCACCTTCTCATCTCATATCTTTAAATATATTTATACTTCCTGCTTTCCTTCCTCCCTTCCTTCCTTCCTCCTTCAACTACCCATTCACTTCCTTCTCCACCCTCAGCTCAGCTCAGCTCGGTCTACCAGCTTATATCCTTTCTTGCCTCCTCATTTCCTCTTTGTTTACTTTCCTATCTGTTCCATTTCCTTCCCCGTCCTTACCTCCTGTCATCTTTGCTTCTGTTAATTCCTCGCTGCTTCCACACCTGTAAGGCAGAAGTTAGAGACCGGACCTACAATGCAGACCAGAGACAAAACAGGTAGCGAGAGGAAGTTTAATAAGAGTCTGCGTCGCCACACAGAAAGGCAGACGGCACAAAAACACGAGGCGGAATCTGGCGTCTAAAAACAGACGAGGGTCAGAACCAGACGAGCATAGAGGAGACTGAGGCGGGGGAAGAGCAGGGCAGGAGACGGCAGGAACCAACAGGAAGCAATACTAGGAATGCTACGAAGGAACTGTAACCGTGGAGGGGTTACAATGAATTGGTGTTGAGTGATGCTTGTTTTAACACTTTACCCCTTTTTTTTTTTTGTTTGTTTGTTGTTTTCTCCGCCTCGCTCACCGGATCTTTTCTTATCCTTTTGTGGGTGTTAACGTGGCTGACAGCTGAGCGACTTCCTGTCAGGAAAAATGCTGTCGATTCCAAATTTTGATGGAAACAAGTCTTAAGGGAATAAACAAATCTGATGCTCTCATAAAAGTCTTAATGTTGCTCTAAAAGAGTTAACCTCTTCCATTTTCTTTGCCACAACTTTACATCCTCCTTTTTCTTACGTCTAAACACACACCTGGTTAACTTAATGCTTCCTTCCGAACCTTCCTTTCAGAATCCAATGTTTTCTAACTGCCCCATTATTGGAGATGTTGCTAATCTTTCCTTCAGTCTGTCACAGAAGTCAGATTCGTGTATTAATGGAAGAAAAGCTAAACAAAACAGGAAATCACAGGAATTGCGATTCACACAATTGTGAAGAAATTCACAGGACTGCTCTCTTCGATGCAGCAGCATCGAACCCTGACACATAAGTGCCGTGTATGTGTGTTTAAATAAGGCCATTATATGCAGCAGATGCAATTCAAATGTCTCCCGGGCTGCAACGCCAATTCCAGGTTCACAGTCTATCAATTCACATCAAAAGCGAGACCAATTTTACAAACGGAGGCTTGTGTGTCCACATGTCCTTGAATAATAACAGCATCAATATTCAATGTCTCCAGTGCTGCCAGCAAACTCAGACTACAGAAACAGCGGCGGCGTCCTGAGAGGACGTGGGAAAAGCTGCTCAAACACCACGTTGGAGATAATTTCATGGGAAAGAGCGTACGTGTGTTTTTCCTTTTTTTTCCATTTTCATTTTCAGACTGATATTGACAGAAGATGCTGCATGTTTGATTCATGAAAGAAACCCGACAGACGAGATCAAAGCCTCCATTTTGCTGCAGATGAGGTCAACAACTAGTGAGCAGTTACACACGCCGGGAGGGTTGTGTGTCTGCATTGTGCGTTTGAAAGCATCATCATCAACGGGCTTCAACAGGAGCGAAATCAAGTCCGCCACGTGTCATTTATCTACTTTCAGAATATGTGACGGAAATAAATACTGGTGATTTCAAAAAACGCGCTGGAGGCCAAAAGTATGTGGACACTTGATCTGATGATACTTCGCAGTGCCGTTTCTAAAAACCAGCTCGTCAGACATTCGTCCTTCGTTTACCGGACAGCGATACAACTCTGTCATAGCCAAACTTATCCAACATTCCTCCGCATGCCAAACGCTGAGAGACCACCAGAGGAGTGCACCTTAATGTCAGTCTGGTCAGTTCAGCCAAGTTTTTGGCTCATCATTTAAACTTCAGAGCTCATCTTATACGCAAACAGAAATCTATGACGACAACAAACAGAGCTAGTTGTTGTGCTAATCCCTTTGTCTTCTATTGTGTGTTGTGTTAAACTGGACCAACTGACTCCCAAAACTTAAATTGTATATCTACAATTACACACAGCGTGGCAAATAATGATTGTGTTCATGTTTGGCGAATAAACTGATTACTTTCTCCACTAAAGTTAGCGTAGCATCAAACCAATAATAAGCAGCTCAAAGATTCAAAAACCTAAAAATTAAATATCTCTGAGAAGCTGAAACCAACGTCTTTGACATTTTTCCATGAAAAAAATAATTTTCAAAGTTTATCAGAATGGTTGCTGATTAATTTCCTGTCATCAGTTGACTGAATACCTGCTGCGTGGTGAATGTAAATGCTAACGAAGGCTGAGCGGAGACTGCTGGAGAAAATACTAAGTAGTGAAGAAGATGGAACTTTCTTTTAGGATTCACTTTGTTTTGATCCAACTTCTCCTGAGTTTCATTGTTCATTTATCAGTCTTGAAGCATGGGGGTGAGGGGGTGTATTAGCAGGGTTGGTAATCATAAACCATGTCAGGATAAATGCACAAGTGCATTCACTTTTGCAAATGAGGCAACTTCCGGCGCCAGACTCGCTCTCTCCGTGCTAACGTTAGCTCAGCCTGGTTGATTGATGACACGCTGATCTCAGGCTGAAAATGAGGAGCTTCACGTTCTGACCACAGAAAATAAAGCACATAAAAAGCTGTTTCTTCTGCTCTGATAGCATCATTCAACAGACCAGAAGAGAAGCAGCAGCAGCAGGAGGAGGAGGAGCGGACAGTAATTTCATCTTATTTCAGCTGAAGAAAGCACTTCCAAAATGAAAAAGTCCCAACACTCAATGAAGACAGTGAGTCTCACCTCCACGCTCAGACCAACAGACAGACAGACTGATAGATATGAAGTCCATCCACTTCACAACTGCCAGGACTTAAAAGTCCTGCTGCTTAAGTTCTTCGCCCAGATTTGGAGGAGTCCAGGACCTCCAGGGTCAGGACTGTTTTACTGTCTTCAACGTCAGGTCAGAGTGGGGAATCAGCCCTCATCCCGCTGTAGTATCTGTGTTGGATGTCGGAACAGTGACTTCCTGGTTGTTGTATTGTTGGTCCACGTTTCATCAGGTGGACAAACGGCAGAAGGAACACCAGCAGCTCCAGAGCTTCAGAAACACTTTGGGCAGTGAAGCCCAAACTGGGAAAGAGGCTCATCCAAGATCTCCGCCCAGAAGAGCGCGGTCCAACTTTGATCGACAAACGTGCTGTCAGCTGTTCAGTCGCTGAGGCTGGAGTGTGACGGGATGCCAGCTCCCGCTGTGATACAGCCTGTCAGTACACGCTCTTTACTGCAGCCATCGGTGCTCCCGCCAAAACTCTTGAGAGTCTCTGCTGTGGCTTCTTCAGGATAGCACACAGTGGGAGGTACCACTGTGCTGCTCTCAGGGCTGCTTTAACATCACGAAGACCGACTGACTGTGTAATCAACGGCCAACAACGTGCTGCCATTCGCTGCTTTCCAATCTTTTTTGCTTGTGGTCTCCATTCCCTCGGAGGCATCTCAGTGTGAAACATCTTGAAGAGAGAGATGGAGGTCTGGAGGGTTCAGTTTCAGCTGACAGGCCTGAAGGTCAGACTGAATGGGTGAATGTGAGCCGAGGACATCCACTCTTTGACCCAAATGTCTGCTCCCGGCTCGCTGTTCTTAATTCGAAGCCCGTTATTAGATCTGTGGAAACTGCTCGGCTCTATGACCGACCTGGGAACATTTCAGCTGTGTTTTCCTGCAGCAGCTGAATCCAGTCAGAGTTGGCTCGGCCTGCTTTTGCCTTTTATCGCTTCTTCAGCCGCCGGGTACAGAAGTGAGTCCTTCCTTTTTTTTCAATGTGCTTCAGGTTTTTCGGCTCCTTGGTTTGCAGCCTGCAGGTGAAGCGTCAGGGACCGCCGCTGCTCTTTCTACAGCGCAATCATCATCACACGAGGTGTGTTTGGGATTTTTTTAGTCTTGTGTTTCTGTTTCACCTCCAGCCTGAACTGATGCTCACAAATTATTCATGTGGTGTCACGTCAAGGAGCTGCAGCAGCATCGGCCGGCGGGGACAGCCGCAGTGTGAGTGTGTGTGTGCAAGCATCATGTATATTATGCAAGTTAGTGTATTGTGTGCGATTCAGTGTTATCCGAGTGTGTGTGTGTTGTGATTCCCACTCCAAATCAAAGTCCCTGACAGCTGCCTTAATGCCAGCTGCCTCTCAGGTGATGAAGGGCCTGCTGCTCGTCGCCACGGATACCTCCATCACCGCCAACCCCTCCAATCACCCCCCCGCTCCCATCCTCCTCCACCACCACCACCCCTCCCCTGCTGATGCCGAATCAATCACTCCATCCGGTCACAGCTCTGTATCCCTGACACTGGCATGTATAATTAAAGTTTATTCCCCTGGACCTCCCAGTTCAGCTTCCTGCAGCAGCCCGCTGCTGCCACAGTAGAAGAAGAAGAAGAAGGAGAAGATAAATATAAAATGGGCATCCATATTTCAGATGAGAGTGAATGCAAGTGGGGAAACTGGAGCGCAGAGAGGCTCCTCAGGACAGAGTCTCCTGTTTGTCAGTGAATAATTGATCCCTCGGATAAACAGCACTGAATCCAGAAAGATGTTGATCGTCAGTGAAGCTTCATCACTTTACGCACATTTACACAAAAAGTAAAAAAAAAAAAAAAAGGAAATAGCCAAAATCAAAAGTGTAAACCTTTCAGTCCTGCTGCAGTTGCCAGGATACAGTACCTGAAACTGTAAAATGTCAATGACGCCGCAAGCAAACAATAAACAATCTGCTGGATTTGTTTCAGATACAGAAACCTTCCGGCTGCTGAGAGATGTTAGCGATTCATCGCTGCACTCAAATCCAAATTAAAGAATCAAATATTGGATATGTGATTTTCTGCTGTGGTGTGGAGTGATGGCAGTTTTTGTCTTGTTTCCTGGTTGAAATTCGTTTTAAAACCGTCAGCTCAGGCAGCGTCTTTATTGCGGCACATTTGTAATTAGCTGAGATTTAGACTTGGTGACTTTTAGAAAGGAGAAAAAACATGGATCTGACAGAATTTTCTCTTTGTTTGTTTCATTTTTTTTTTTTTTTCCTAAAAATGTTGTCTGCTTCAGAATCGGCATCACAAAACAAAGATTTCTGTTCAGCTTACCTCTGAAAACAAGGAAAAACTAATATTTACGCTGACAGTTTCTCTATATTCTCAGTAAAAACGCTGTAAAGTGAAACAACCGAAGAAAAGTTCCAGATATGTGTTCGGGTTTTTTCTCTTTCATGAGTTTGAAGTTGTTTTTGTCTGGGGATTATTTTTGTCGAGCCACTTTATTCAAGGTTACAACCAAGAACTTTTCGTTCTTACAGTGAAAATGATGATTTTCAGACAATCACGCCAAACTTCAATTTGTCTTGTATCATTTATTTCCATGTGAATTAGTTTTCAGCACTGACAGACCTGAATAATAGCCGACAGTGTGTGTGTGTGTGTGTGTGTGTGTGTGTGTGTGTGTGTGTGTGTGTGTGTGTGCGTGTGTGCGTGTGTGCGTGTGCGAAGGTGTTTCAAAGTGAAAGTGACTCATTCATTGAACCTCAGACCTCAGCTTTCTTTACAAACACACACACACACACACACACACACAAGCACACACTCCATCCCCACGAAATGAAAGAACAAAGACTGATTTCCTCATTAAGAGTGTTTTTAATGCATGGAGAGATAATTTATTCATGAAAATTAACAAATGATTCATTCCGGCAGAAACTTTCAGCAGACATTGTTTTCAGATATGTTTTATTATTGTTATTATTAAACTCTCATTGCAGCACAACTTTATCGCAGCAGCATTATGTATGCACAGCTGATTAAAAGCGTTTTGATCACCTCTGAAAATTACAATTTTAGCAGGTAGTGCCGCTAATTAGCAAATGCTGCTGAACATTCGTCCTTTAGTTTTTTTGTTTTTTTTTTTTGTTTGGTGTTGGGTTGCACATTCTCATCTCAGTCTCATCTTATTTGATTTGATTGTTTTGGGTTTTGTTTGGGTTTTTTCTATTGCTTTTTTTTATATAAAAAAATTGTGGTTGTTTGTCAAATCAAACTAAGCTAAGCTGTTCCAAACGTTTCCAGTTGGGAGGAAATCCCGCTTTGACCGTGGGAGATGGCCTGACTGTAACTGACTGCACAGTACATCGCAGAATTAATGTTTTTTTGACGTTATTTCAGTTTCAACAAGCTGTTATTATTCTGTGAATGTGTGCTTCAACATGTGCGCTCGCCTAACGAGGCTAAAACAGACTCTGATCTGATGTCTCTCAGAGACTTTGAGGAGCTTGTGTTGGGTTTTGGTCTCTTTGAATAAATCTGATACGGATCAGATCAAAGTCTAGTTCCTCCATGGAGCAGTTCTGGAATGCCAGTCCACATGTCGAAGTTGTTTATGGAGTCCCCGTCTACAGTTTCTAGTCAGAACATCATCTTTATCGGATAGACTGCCAATATTCCTGCAGAACAAACAAGGACCATCACTAATGGATCGGATCCTTTTAACTATTAGTTTAACTTGTTCCAGGCTTGACATCCGGAGCAGGAAGTGTGAAATATGTGCAGGCAGTTTGTCAGATTGGTGGGTGGTCGAGGTGTTGTTCGTGTTTCATGGTTTCCTCTCTTTCCCTGTACTTTTTGTTCTGCTCCTGTTTCCGCACTCGGCGGACTAAAATGTCTCCTGGCAGCAACAGTCAACTGCAACTCAACTCCTGAAACTCAGAAAACTCTTAACTGCCTTTAATTCAAAGGACGCTCTTTATCTTGTCTCCTCATCGTTCCCTTTAAATCATCACCACCAAGTGTCTCCTGACTGTCTAAAGACAAAAACATGTTTTTCTCTTTTTGTTTTAATGAGTATTTTTCATTGTTTCTTTTTTTTTTCCTGGAACTGATCTCGAACATCTCAGTCTAGATGACACTGAATGGTTCGAGGCGGAAAAGCACAGGAGAAATAAAAGTGTTAGTTTGCAGAACAGCGAGGCCTCAAAGAGTTCGTAGAGAGTGCAGCGCCATGTAAGAGAACCTTTGATGGATATTAACACAGAAAGGCTGAGCCGGGTTAATCCCGCCTTTTGTTCGGCGGCGGCAGCCGTCGAGTCGACCGATAGCGTCGGCTGAGGGGGAACTTCAAAGGTGGAGGACTCGGACCCTCCGTCTGCAACCGCTCCAGAGCGACAGTGAAGACGATGACCTGGAGCGACCTCACCGCCGACAGACAGCACAGCAGAGAACTGAACAGTCACTCTTCACTTTTCAGCGGCTGACCGACTCGACTTCATCTGCAGATTTTCAAAAGCATTTTCTAAATGTTTCAAAAAGCTTGAGAAAAGTCATTTTTGTGAAGAGGCGTTGATTTACTGATAATGCAGTCCAATGTATGAGAACACTGACACACCGTCAAATACAAGAACACAACTCATTAACCAAGAGTTGTGTTTTTGCATTTTAAATATGTCAACACCCAACGAAGACTTCTTTAGCGTGCACCGCACTTTTATTATTTCACTGATGAAATCATCACGACAAACTAAATGTCCACACATGGATGGAGCCCGGTGACCTACCAAGACTGAAATGAAATTGAAATAAACACAGATATCGATGCAGATGGACTATGAGGATAAATAATAAATCGATCAGTGACATGGATGTCATGTCTGCACACAAAAACACACAATTCTTTTGTGTTTATGCTCATGTTTTTGCATGAGATGGATAAAAGTTTTTTGAGGACATTCTTTGTCTTACAGCAGCTCAACACTCACAGATAGATTTATAAATAGATGCCTTATTATTCCTGATGAGGAATTTAAGATCATCGTCCCTACGACAGCGGATACAACAATTACACAAGCTATATTAAAGGATACACAACTGTTTTGATCTCTGAGCTCCACGCTCTTATTTTTAATTTATGAATGTCACATGCATTCTTGCGTTGCCAGTGTGGTGTCACTTAATATCGACTGCTATCAGAAATTAGCATATATTAACATGAATTGGTACAGAACAGGATTTTATTTTCAGTTCAGTGTTTGCTGTTTTCTTTTCCGTTTCTTTTCACAGCTCAGGATCTCTATCTATAACAACTAATTTTTGCCTGAGGCACATTTTCTTTTTTTGTCCAATTCTGTGAACATAATCAGAGGGTCATTTAAAAACAATCAGTAAAATTGCTTTTGGAATTGACTTGTTTTAATTTACTATTCACACATGTTAACGTGGCCTGAGGTCACATGTAGTTGCTGATGATCTGGCAGAAAGATGATGTGATATTGCTGCTCCTTATATTCCAAACAAAGGATCTGGAATTTGTTTCTGCTCTGATTTTATTGTGAAAAGCCATGATTCCCATTTTTCTGCCTGATTGATTCCTCTTTCGGACCTTACTTTGAAAAGCACTCTGCTGACTTCTGTTCTGACGCTGACAGGAAACAAACAGCGAAGAATGATGTATAAATGTGAGAAAACAGGGATGGTCTAATCCACACTGAGGCCTCAGTCCTGGTTTGGGTCCCTCTCCCTGCTCACTGTGGTAGAAAAATAAAAGTTTATCACTTCAATCACCGGAAATTCAAACATCTGTTAGATTATGTCAGAAGTCGTTTGTATTACAGACAGATTGCTTTCCTTTTTGCACTTTCTTCATTATATCTGAGTGTTTCTGTGTCACCGAGGTCATAATTCTCTCCGTTTTCCTTTTCGGCTGTCTGTCAACACACACACACAAACACACACACACACTCACTCTCGGTCTGTTGGGTGTATTGCCCCAGTCATGATTTTTGCAAATGAAGCTTGGCTGCAAATCACAGCAGCTCAGGCCTGAATCAGCAGCTCTTTGGTGAGTGCTGATTTCCAGACGCTGCATGTTCTCGCAGATCTGACAGAGCGCGCTCTGCACTGTTAGGACTGACTTAGTGTTCGTCTGTCGTGAGCAAAGACAGCAGCACATAAATACTCACTGGGGGGGGGGAGAACCAGAGCCTGTGTTTCCATGGCGACTGTGATGGTTGTTGACCCCCCTGCAAACTACTCTTAACTCCCACATTATCCTCCTGAACAGAAACACCGGTGGATTTTTGAAAGTTTTATCCTCTCTGACTGCGGCCTTCTCACCTCGACAACGTTTCTTTTTGGGGTTTTTTGTGGACTGTTTTTAATGACAGTCTCAGAAACAGACTCAGACTGTCTGAGAATCGTACGTGACAAAGCGGGGGGCCCGAAATGAACTGGAAGCCTCCTCTGTAGAGATAGTAATGATGTGTCGGCTGCTGCCAGTTACCAGAAGAAAAAGAAGAAGAATCTTTATTGTCATTGTACACACACTGAGGTCAGTGCACAAACAACGAAATTACATTTACATTTACAATTTACAAGCTAACAAGCAGCATGAACAAATGAAATATGCTAACGGAGCTGCTGCATCTGATATCTCTTACAATCAGGGAGTCACAGTAAAAGTGCTCCCTGCGTTTTTTCACTCTATAAAACTATGTTAAAGTAAATATCAAACCTTTTTACATCACTGAAAACTTTAATAAACGTGTTTTCCTCCACTCCTTGCCTTGGGACATAATCCAGCCAGAAATTATGTTTCCTACAAATCAAATTTGTTGTTCAAGTGCAGTTGTACAGAAACCTAATTTCGAACAAATTGGGCCGGTTTATTCCCTGCAGTGTATCTTACTGTGTTAGCTGTAATGCTAGCTAGGACGTAGCATCGACTGTGTCTGTAGGAGAAGCTTTGTGCCCGGATTTGTCTCTGATTGATTTCAGAGCTCAGCAGGAGATCCGGTTCCCTCCGCTTCCTACTGGAATTTGTCTTGATGACTGATTCTGCAGAGGCTGTGGTCTCTGGGAGCACAGACACATTACTGGGGAGTGACAACCTGTGGCGGGCGCCGTCTAAACGTTGCAGCTCCCTCACGTTAGCGTCTCGTTGAGGCCTTGTCTGGACTTTGTGGCGGCGCTGACATCCCAGAGGCAGTGGCGTTATCTTAATTCATGTCTTCTTTCTCCAGCTTTCTGACATTCTGGCACTCTTAAGAAAATGACCACAGTCGAGATCCGGGTTTTGTTAAACAGGAAGTGAACCAGCAACAGGAAAACTGGGCTGGTTTGGGCGAGGAAGGAGTCAGACACTAAAGGGACAGCAGCTGCACTGACTCCAATCCACTGTTATGCTCAGTGTTGTATCAGGTGATCTCAGGTGTTGTGTATTCATGTTTGACACCGCTGTGTGTTAAGTCTCCTGGGGTTGTTTCATAATCTTGAGATTCTGTATCTGAAATGTTTCTCAAGACATTTTTCTCCGAGCAGAAATATACTGAAATAAGACCCGTTAATGTCATAGAAACAAAATGGGAAAAAGGCAATAGTGTGAAAGTGTGAAATGTAATGTCAGCCAATACTCGAGTGATGCAGTGTTTGCAAAGCATATCTCCGGGAGCACCTCACCTCCGTGTGGAGGGTTTTAATCACAGTCCCTCAGTCAGTTTTCTCACTGTGCTACCAAAAGCGTGTCAAGGTGCTAGAACATTATTATGGGACCACCACAGGAGCCGACAAAAGCAATTGCAAAGCTCCTTTGACCCTAATTCTGTTCGCTGAGTCCCAGACTGCCAACCAATTCTAAAGATGGGAAAAATCCTCTCCTCGGATCTCGGATTAGTAAATCCTTTAAACAACTGCTGAATCAGAAGAAAGTAACCTTTCATCGGCGAGGCAGCACTCAAAAGAACAGAGATCCAGAGGTGTGTTCAGAGGGAGATAAAACTGCATAAGACCAGCTAAACTCAAGTGTGAAGCGAAAATGGCAACTGATGAGCAAGACTGAAAAGGCATCAAATCTGAGGCAGGACAGCAACAACAAAAAGAGAAATGTGGAGTGTTTTGACACGACTGACACCGGACAGCTAGAGAAGCTTAACCCGTCTTACTTACAGGCTTGATGGAAACAAATTCAAACACAGATTCCAGACTGATCGGGGGGGTAAAGTCCTGGCCCAGGATAAACGCCTGAAACATTGTGATACCTAAGGGTCTCCCAAAGCTGGTGATCTGTCTGTCTTGTCTGTATTTTGGCCTCACACGAGATGGATAGAACCCATTCTTAATTCCAGGCCACGCCCAGACCAAAGAGCAATACTTTTATTAAGATCTGAGCCAAACGCTTAAACTACAAACACGGATGTTGTCGCTTTTTAACAAATCCTTGAACTCAAATTCCCCAAAACAGGAGACGACAAGCTTTTTGTCTCTGTTGAGGATTTTCGAATAAGAAAATGAGTGGTGAGACTTATGTAAAATATTATAATGCCACCTGAGGAAGACGTGTGATTTCAAGCTACATAAATCAAGTTGATTTTGCCTCGCTGAACTGAAAAAAGGTTGTGTTTGGAGAAAAAGTAGAAATTTTCTGATATCAGAGTGAAATATGAGAACCTTTAAATCGTGTACGCAGCTCGTCTGTCTCCGAACGCCTCCGGAAGCATCTCCTTGTTATATGAAAGTATATAAACCTCATTTTAGGGCAGGCAGGAGGACAGGTATCTGCACCTTCACTCATACAAACCCGACATACCTGCTGATTTAAGTGATCGTTGCTTTCTGATTGGCCGTCTCACCTCGAAGGCTAAAGCGTCTGCCGAGGCTGCTGTGTTGTTTCCCCGCAGATCTGCAGCCGAGGAGGAGGAAGAAGAGGAGAAGCATCACTGGTTTCTCTTCTGGGAAGCTCTTGTCTGTTAATTAGCGATGAGCAGATGGAAGGAAGTCCACATCTCGCTGGGGATCAATTCTGCCCGCAAAGCAGTAACAGCAGCAGCGGTGGTGGCAACCTCAGTTTATTTATTTCTTAACTCAGCAACGGCCGGGCAGTGTCGCCTCCCTAACGTGCAGGCAGGAGGAAGAGGAGGAGGAGGAGGAGGAACGGAGCCCGGGAGAGTTTGGAAGAAGAGTCTTAGACACACACAAGATGTGAGGAGCGCCTCATTTTTGGAGATTTCCTCAGAGAGCCCTGAAAGGAGCGGCGTTCAGCTGGCAGTGGAGTGTTGAGTTTAGTTACTTATCATTACTTTGTTTACAGCCATCTGTTTACACACATATCCTCCTCATTTCATCCTCTCGTGTCGCTCAGCACTCTGTATGCTGCGAGCTGTAACCCGACGGCCTCCTGCCAAAAGTGAAGCCTCCCCAACAGCTGTGGTGGTGGCGTTGTGGTAGAGACGGATGCTGATCTTCCTCCTTCCGGCGGCGGACGAAACGAACTCTGCTGTGAACAACGAGCGAATCTGCAGGATCGTCTGATCTATGTCGTCAATCCAGTTGGCAACTTGCCTCACATGCCCAAAGCAGGACGACTGTTCAGGGGTGTCATCCTTAAACTATAAATATCTCTTTTCAAAATAAAGCAAGAACATGAAGGTACCACAATATGACTCCTTCGTGTTCTTGGATTTTTTTACAGTCTCCTGATGCTATTAGAGAGAAAGAAGATTTATGACATTTGTGCAATTCTGTCACTTTCGTCCATGTTCACGGCTCGATGCAGGCGAAGGAAGCTAAGTGACCATATGGGAGCCGTTAGCAACAGTTATTTTTATTCTTCTCCACAACTCACTGCTGACTTCTGACTTCTCTGATCACTTCAAAATCACTTGCTGACATTTACATGTATTCATTTGTAAGTGCAGCAGCCTCCAGCTGCCGGCAGGTATATTACAGTCATCAACCGTTTTATATTTGTTATTAAATACGAAATGGTTCATCCTTCCTACCTGCCAGCCTCTTGTACCGGCACAGCTTCCTGTTAGAGCTTTCAAAATAAAGTGAAATTTGTTGTGCGATCAGGTTCTGTTTGTCTAATCACCACCGAAGGAAGTTGTCAAAGTTTATGGAGCAGAAAGCAAGTTTGTTTCTGCACAAATACAATAAGCTAATCACTTTGTGTGAGTGTGTCTGTGTGTGTGTGTGTGCATGTGTTTGTGTGTGTAATCAGGACTGACAGTGAGTCTCATAAATGGCAGGATAACAGCTCACTGTACTGATCCTGCTGAGTTAATTAGATTTTGATTTAAAAAATAAAAAAATAAAAACTTGTAGTGATTATAAAATAGAAAAAGAGTGGCGTAAAAATAGTCTCCAGGGTAGAAGAGTGAAATGTCAACAGCTGATTGGCATTCTGGGTGGGGGGTGTGGGGGGGTAACAACACCTACAGCTCACCGAGAGACGAAATAATACACATCATTTCAGACTGTTTGGCCTGAAAACAGTACGCAGCAAAAATAAGTGGACACCGAAGAGTTTATCTGACACTGACTATAGACAGCAAGGCCCCCTGCTGTGTCCACTTACCTTTGGCCATGTCATTCAGTTTTAAAGCTGTTTTTGTCGTGTTGAGACAAGAAAGCAGCAAACACAACACAAACAATGCACGTAAAGCTGGAAGAAGAAGTTTTCCCTTCATTAGGACTAAAGGGAACCAGGACCAGGACCGACTTCAGAGCACTCTGAAGTCATCCATTAGAACGCCAGGCTTCATTAGTGCTTCATTAGTCTGGACGTCAACTTCCACTAATGCTGAGTCCAACCTCGTTGGATATCTGTTGTTTCACGTTCTTTTTCTCTCCCCTTCATCGCACAACCACACTCGTATTAAACCAACACGACCTCCTAAAAACTATATCTGTAAATGCAGAAGATAGATAAAGTGTGTATAAAGATAAAGATGGATATTTTATTTGGCAGATTACTGAGTTACAACAGCAGCAACCTCATTTAGTCGTCGCACGCACAACAAAGGAGAAACAAATGAGGATAAAAATGATAAAAATAATCAGAATTTAGTTTGTTAAAAAGTAGCTGCCTCAGTGTGGTCATGGTGGGACCTGACGAACCAAAGGTACGTCAGGTGAAATCCCTCCACCTTTCCAGCTTTTGAGCCACCGATGAATGAAACTGCAAAATGTGGTTAAGCCGGTTTAATTCCATGTAGACGCCGTATTTAAACGGTATCATGAGTGAAGGAAGGAGGGAAAAATTAAAAAAAAAGGAAGCACAGTGGTCGCTCGCACGATTTACGACCTCACTGGCGTCTGTTGACACGCCGCCTACGCCCTCTTCAATTAGGAGCCACTCAGCTGGAAAAGGAGGAAAGGGGGGAGCAGCGGGAACGTAAAAGGACGAGGAGGTGGCACTGGGGTTTGCACTGGGGAGGGTTCGGGGGGGGCAAGTCGAAGGTCCCAGGGGCCGTCCCAGCATCCCTCGCCATATGTTTTCACTTAGTCAATCATGTTGACACTTCTGGAACAATCTGCTGGTGACGACCCGCCTTGACACTGCACAGCCGTCATCAGTCTCTGAAACAAGATTTCATTTCCTCTCTGTCCACTCAAATGGGCGCCAAGGAAAATAATCCAGTTTGTATTCTACAGGACGGAAAATGGACCCGAAACACACAAACAAATCTTCATGATCGTTACAGGTTATTAATTAATGACCCTCATGTTTCCTGGAGTCCGTAACGTCACACACACACACACACACAAACACACACTCTGCCTGCAGTCAGAACATCAGCATCATAACTGAGTCAACCGTGTCATGTCTGTTTTTGTATCAATGAGAATAAATATCTTTAAATGAAGACATAATCATTTATGAAATGTTTATATCCTGTCAGTAGATTGAATACAATCTGACTTCCTCTTCCTACCGCTGGAGTCGCCCCCTGATGGTGATCGGAAAGAATGCAGATTTCACTTCACAGACTCAGAATCGATGTCCTGTTTGATAGACAGTCAGAAAAAAGCCTCTGTGGCTGCTCAGGTTGGAGACTTATTCATCAGCTTAAACTCAACTAATTTAGATCTGCTGGGTAAAACGATGCTTTAAATCACAGACATTCAAAGTTTAAGTGTTCTTAAGTGAAATTTCTAAATACTGAAAAACGTCCTGCGACCTCACTCCTCTGATGGATTCATCCAATATAAAAGATGGAGACTCGTCTTTGATATAAAAGTGCCCCCAAAGCAAACACAGGATTCCCCTTGTGTTGCAGGTCAGGAGACCTCCGAGACCTGGAAGATATTTGAGAGTTTAAAAGGACTGAGATGTAAGCGGGGCCAAGACCGCTGAGCCCCCGTCTGAGCAAACAGTTCAAACTGTGGTGGAAGTCAGTAAAGAGAAGGAAATCAGCGCAGCCCCTCGTCACCGATGTCGGTGTTGGCAACACACAGCTGAGCTCGATGTTAACGTTTACGGAGTGAAAAATGTAAAGGAGCCTGACTGTTTCACGGAAGAGCTCAAAATAATAATAATAATGATAATTATACTAATTTAGAAAAAGGCAGCGTCATTGCGGCTCCCTGGTACGTTCAGAATCACCACTCAATTTACGCAACGAGGCCGTTCCCTCCTGAGACGACGACTGCAGGGAACAAATTATCTGTCTGCTGATGACCACGGGGCTGACGGTGACAGTTTTTATATTTATGGACTGAAAACAATGAGGAAAAACACAGAGAGCTCTAAAGCCTAACGCTGCAAAACCACCAGGGAATGACTGACACACACACGGGAAGAAGACGTTAACACACAGAGACAGCAGCAGCCTGCAGGTACCAGGTAGAGAAGAAGAAGAATTAGCTCCCAGACGTTTTAATTACAGATGATATCGCTCTCCTGACCCGTCTGCTGCATACTTTTATCTACACAGGTAAGATATCCTGGGTGCATTGAAGTCTATGGGAAACCGTCCCGAGTTCTCCCTTGATTTGTTACCTTCGTTAACATTTTCCTGGTGATGGGTCGAGTTCCAACTGAACACAGAGAGCACGTAGGCCAGACTGAAATGAGTCTGAGTAGCTGCACCGTTAGCTGGTCAGCTGGGCTGCTGCTGTGGCTCTTTATGTGACAACACAGGTCTGATTTAATCCCCGTGGTCTCCATCAGTGCTGCCATATTATTATTTTTTTTTTAGAGCAAGTTGGGGATGAATTGGTCCACAAAGGATTTGGCTTTTGTCCAGCAAAAGGACAGACGTCTCAGCTGCTGCAGAGGGAGTCTTCAGAAAGGGACAGTCCCCTCTCAACACTGTGGCACAATCAGATCTGAAAGTGTTCAAAACCACCTTTGGAACGACTGTTAAAGCCTTCATCGGGGATTTAGTGTGATTCTCACATCTTTATCCTCTGACCTTTGAGTCCAACTGTAGCAACAATCTCCACAGAAGAGACCTGGTGCCGTGTTCGCCTGATTATAACCTCTCTGACATTGTGACAATCAGATGAAGGTCTTAACGCAGCCATGCACTGAATTTCCCTTTAATCTGGTTCAAATCTAATTATTGGGGGTGTGTGTAAATGAGCTGACTGTCAGGGTCAGAAGTTTAACCACATAAACTACGGATGAAATTAAATTAAACTCTGAACAGACTGAAGAAGTCAAATCTGAGAGAATTTGGAAAAGTGATAGTGAATTAACATGACATTAACACATGAAAGCGGCGCAGAGAGCGGATAATCGCCTCCACACTGAGACAGATCGTATCTGGATTCATGTCACAAGTTCCTCTGATGCTCAGGCTGCTTTTTAGATTTAAGTCAGGCTTTTATTTTAAAGAGAAGAAGAAGAAGAGGAGTTGATCAGTGAGTGGGGATTTAATCAGTCTGGAGAGTTTTCAATGTTTTATTGAAGACACATGCAGCAGGTCCAGTCAGAATGTTTCCTGACTTCATGCTCTCTCTCCTCTTTTCTCCTCCTTTCATGTTTCATAACCGTCCTCATCTCTTTTTAATAAAGATTACTCCTCATCTGTTGTTCATTTTGTTGTAAATAGAACAGAGCCTAAAGTTATAGTTTCCCCAGTTTAATCTGATGAACTGTTTTGGTGAATCACTCCAGAGGGTTTTATTCTTTGGATTATTTTTGCTCATCATTTCGTCAAGTGTTAACTTTTGATTCACCCCAAATAGACCTGAAAACAGAACTTCTGTTTAAAAGTCCGGAGAGTCAGAGCGGCTCTGTTGCTCCGTTTTATCAGCGGTGTAACTCACTGCCGTTCTAATCAATAAAGTTATTTCCAGGTGTTCGTGGTTCAGAACGTCTTTGCTGAAAACAGATTTTATCCTGCTGAGAAGAGGAGAGCAGCCAGAGGTCGAACCGGATCACTCAATAACACACACACACAGTTGACTAATACAGCTGATTAGGATTAATAATTCATGAGTGGTCCGAACATGCTTCTGCTGCTGGAGTCGGTCCAGTTGTTGTTCTCTTTATCAGTGACTCATGTTCTGCACCTTAAAGAGTTTAAAGACACACTGCCTGATTATCTTATGGAAATCTGACATTGCTCCTTTTTCATGGTTGAAAAACAAAATCACAAATTACCTTTTCATATAAATAGCAGCAGAGAGTAATGTCCAGAGACCACGGGGCAGAATCGATACTCTCACTTCTGATGAAGGGGTATTTAAAATGCAATGTTGAGTTCAGGGAGAGGGCACGAACACAAAAATGAGGGCACAATTAACTGCACTGTAAAAACAAACCTGGCTGGAAATTTCTCATAAATTCCGCTGAATGTTTCGACGGGAGGATGAAGTTGAAATCTCAAAGCACAGGAGAAGTTTGGATTTTGGAGTTTTGAAGTCTTCTGCCATCGCACACTCTGATTTCATGCAGTGTTGTAAAATGTCCTCATCTTTTTCTTTCATCACTTTGATGTATAATTTATGTTTGTGTTTGAAGATCTGCTCTGTCATCTACCTGAACCACAGGTAGATATCTGAAATCAAAAATGAACTTTTTTTTTTTAACATCTCAGTGTATTTGCACTTCCTCACTTTTTTTGGAGAAAATTTGGAGGAGAAGGTGGAGCTGAGGAGGAGTGCGGGGTGGAGCTGACACCTGTCAATCACACTGTAGCCCTGCCCCAAACCCAGCCTTTAAAAAATTAACATCATGTTTTGTTGAAGACTGTAAACTAGAGACTGAGGCCATAAAACCATAAATTCATCAGGAAAACATTTACTAATTAATCAGGGTGGAGGAGATATTTTCCCATCGACTTCAATACAATGAATTTGAGAGTCGCCCCCTGATGGTCAGTAGATGGAATGAAGGTTTAAGCCTCCTCAGCATCGTCTTCACTGTACAGCCGCAGAGTCTTACCAACACTTCACATTAAATGTGGAGCAGAGAACCATCAGGTATGTTTGGACTGTGACGGACCTGATCAGTGGACAGCTGGACCAACGAGACGCGCTGACTCACCACGTAAGGAGAGAGCCGGGGGGAGGTCACGGCAGATCTGAAATCAATGCCAGGTTGCGTTTAGCAAGAGCTACTTGGTTGCATAATGAGAGTCAAAAGCTTTGGCACTCAAAGGTCAGTCTCCATGGAGACGCACACCAATCTGCCCCGAGGCTTTAATTGGGAGCAGTGGGCCGAGTGATGTATCACACCAGCAGAGCTCCATCAGCCTGCTGCACTAACTCCCATCCAGCTGTTCTGCACCTTTATTTCTCCAGGGAGGACCGCCGACCCGCTGCCTGCTCGCACTGAGTTCTGATCAGAAAAGCTTAAGGAGGATTCTCACATTCATGAAGATACAGAACGGTGAGGTGACACAAAGTCGTCTGAGTGGAGTTCGAGGTGAATCGGCATGAACGACAGTTTCCTGCTTTTATCTGACACCTTTTGATTTCCATTAAACAAGCTGGAGTTTCGAATCCATCCGGGCTTCCAAAAACATCAGACTTTCTTCAAACTGCAGCACGCGTGATGCTCGTATGTTCGCTTCAGAAAAGGGAGTCGACTCTTTTATCCACTTCAAACATCCTGAAACTGCGCGTAGACTGTAAATACATTTTTCACAGATATCGCTTTTGAGAGGTTTGGAAACTCAGTCAGCTGCTCCGCCGATGCCATCTTGGCGGTGTCTGGCTCCACTTGTTAACTCTTAGCTAATCTGAAAAGAGATCAGATAAAGAAATGTCAGAATAATTTTATATGCTTAACATCACAAAATGCTTTAAATTAAAAAAAAAAAGCAAACTGTGTGAATTTAACGTGACTGAACTGTTTTCAGTTCACAAAAACATTTTTTCTTCTTAAATCCAACAGACTTCTTCAGACTTTCCAGTGTAGAATAGTTTTGAAGCTGCGAGTCAGATCGCTTTCTGGCTGCCATTTTGGCAGCAACTGATGCTGAATAACGATCAAAACAGGCCACACATCCATTCCACATCAGCTGGATAGTTCTTCTGACATTTTTCACTTCCACGTTGGCGTAATTTTTCGGTCACACCCACAACATGAACTCTAACAGGAAATATCAGATCAGATCGGCTTTCCAGCTCCCGAAGACGATCATTTTGCTGTTAAAATGAGCAAATCAAACCGATCAGCCGCTGAGTGTCTGCAGTCAGCTGCTGTGTCGTTGTTTTAGGTGCTTCGGTGACGACGTACGTGATTTTACTTTTAGTCTTCTCATCACTTGACTCAGATCTTTTTTTCTTTAGGTGCACTTTGAAACAGACTCGGATCCTCCTGAGGTCCTCCCTTATTGTGCACGGACGATAAAAGTTTTGACTGCTGTTTGAAATTTTTACTTACACAGCAAAAGTTATAAAAAGCGTCCTTTAAAAAATGCTTGAGTGAAAAGCACTTGGCCTCTTCGCTGCGAGTTCAAGATTCATCCAGTCTTTGAGTGAAAATGAAGAGAGCTTTGGTGTGTCTCCTCTCAGCAGCATTCCAGATTTACAGGAATTTATTTGCAGACAGAAAACTTTAAAACAGACAGCAGATCCAAAAAGCACTGTCTGATTCCCGTCATGACAAAACAGACGAACAAATGAGGATGCTTTTGTGTCTTTAGTAGAAACACACAGTTCAACAAATGAAAATCTAAATAAAATTACACCAGTCGGCTTTTGCTTTTCGTCTTTGAGTAAAAACAAAACTGTAGTATTTGTTTATTCACTAAATGTATCCAAGAACACAGTTTGGTGTTGTATAAACCAGCAGTCCCCACCCTTTGTTGCGTCACGGACCGGTTTAATGTCAGACAATATTTTCACGGACTGGCCTTTAAGGTGTGGCGGATAAATGCAACAAACTAAAATGATACGATCGGCATAAAAACAGCTGTTTTCTAAATTTCATAATAAACGTGAATCCACTGTGCACTCGTATGGAACTTTATTAGCAGCGCCCTCCTAACATCCTCTCTGACCCCTGACCCCTGACCCTGAACCTAAATGCAGCTTTCTCAGGCTCTTCTTCTGTCTCCTCACTGGGCCACTGGTCCACACAGAAATTGTCCTTTTTTAATCATTTCGCTAGCTTGTGGGTTTAATTTTAGCAGTCATGCATCATAGACGGATATAATGGAGAGTCATTTTTCAAAATAAAACATAGTTCAGATTCAGATAATAAATAAAACATAAATAATGTAAGTTTTTTATTCTTCTGTGCAGCCCGGTTCAAAAGACCCACGGACCGGTACCGGTGGTTGGGGACTGCTGGTATAAACGATGAGCCCAACTTCAGTCAATAAGGTGATGACAACCAAAATGTTCTTCGTCTCGATTAAAACTAACCATTTTTGTATATATTTAACATTATAAATTCAAGAAGTTGAAAAGAATATATTCGACTGCTTGGCTTGGATAACTGTTACATATCAGCCAGGATGGAACCACAACACAACTGTGTCGACAAAAAAATGAGAAGGTTTCGATGAATTTAAATAAAAGTTGAGCAGCAGATTTCTGATTGGGGAAACAAAAGTTGTTCCAACCATTTATTTTTTATTATTTTTTTTCTCAAATAAGGAAATAAAGGCGTTCTTTCACCAATTACTCCAGACAAGGTTAATGAAATATTGAAAAAAATACGAAGTAAAAGCTGTGAAATTGTTCCAATGAGCCATTTGAAGACTGTTAAAGAGTGTTTGTGGTCAATAAAACAAAACAAGCGTTTTATTGAGTTCAGGTGAGATTAAAAAACATTAGCAGGAGTTCTAAAAATAAATAACGACAGAAGAACAACAATCTGAGCAGAAGCAGAGCTGTTTCTGTTCTGACTGGCTGTACTGGGAAGCTCCCAGTGTGTGTCTGTGTGTGTGCGCTGCAGGTAAAAGGGAATTGGTGAAGCAGAAATCGGGGTGAAAGAAATGACATTCCATGCTGTCGGGCAGATAATCAGACACGGGGAGTTCATTTCAAATGAAAGTGAAGTTTCTTTTTAAGCTCAGAGAAGAAGAAGCACTTTCATTCAGATCTCCGCTCCTTGACCTTTGACTGACACCAAAAAAAGAATCAAACGTCAGTATTAAAAGTCTTCGGTATTAATTCCACTTGATGGCACAATTAAATGTTTTCATGCAGACTACAGAGTTTTCCGTTGACAAAGAAGAGCAGTGAACTTTCCACATCAAGCGAGCAATTACTGATAGATTTTAGATTTTAGAGAGCTGTATCATCTCTGGATTTCTGTAAGATGAGGGGAGTCTCTCAAAGCTCTTTAAACACAGAATCTGATGATCGTCACTTGAAAAATGCTGTAGATGATCGTTATTATCGTTGGTCAGGTGTGGCGGGTTGTAAACAGCAGAATGAGCTGCTCTCTGGCTGAGCCTGTCAGAGGACGGGAGGCTCATCAGTGTGGTTTGATGAAAACATGGCGACTGAGGCGGACAGGAAGTGAAGCTGCACGCCGTCAGTTTTCTGCTCTGATCAACATCCAGTGTTCCTCCACTGCTGTCCGGTCTAATCACCACGGTGACGCAGTCTGAGGCCTGTCGGCCCAGCCTGGCTCAGCAGCGGCCATGATGGCGTTGGCGTTGGAGCAGGAAGCGGGTTTACGCCTTAATCCAAATGGTGGATCCATCCAGAGCAACGCGGCCACGGGTGTAGCAGCCAGTTAGAGTCCCGCAATCTGCAAGAGGCGAGGCGTTCAATTCCAGCACCAGGAGGTGTATCTGATGACAGATTTGATTCTGTGACCCCCCCCGCCGCATGCGGTTAGAGCGAGAGAGCGACAGCGGCAGTGATGGCTCCGAGGCATCAGGCAGACTCAACCAGCGTGCAGCTGCTCTCATTTCTCCACTCAGAAATGGAGAGTGGGTGGAGGGGGCGGTGGCTGTCCATACCCCCCCACCACCAGCTGCCCCCCCCTCGCTCTCTCTGTGCTCACTCATCACCACTTATCACTGAAATGCAGCTCAGTGCTGCTCTGTCACACAAAACACACACACACACACAAATACTGACGGAGTTTCCAATGAAATTCAAGAGCAGATACTTACAGATTCATGCATGTCCTTGCATACTATCTGCTACACACACGCACATTCATTCACAACACACACTGATAACACAAAGAATTGTGAACCGGCACTTCAGTCTCACAATGATTTACAGCTGTGTGAGTCTGTCAGAGTCTCGGTGGGTTTTTAGATATCTATAAATTAAAATACCTCCAAAATTTGCTCACATTTAAAGAGATGAGTTGTGTTTTAACAATGAACGCACATCATTGTTGAACGTCAGTGTTGTCATTGTATTTCTGTCTGCTGTAAACAGAGAGGGTGTTTCCATCTTTCCTCTTTTCACCAAATATCGCTTCCTTCACTGAACGTCTCTGACTTCTGATGATCTGATCACATGATCTGATCCCGTCATTTCCTGTTCGGACGTTTTTAAGTCTCCTGATTGGCCGATTCTGCTGCAGCTATTTTTTCTGATTATCAAATAAGAACAAATAGAGATCACATTCAAAACTGTTACATAAACCCCTTATGTAACTCAGGTTGGTGGAGAGTCTGCTCCTCTGGAGGGGTGTGTGTTTTGTGTGTTTGTGTGTTTGTGTGTGTGTGAAGCACACTTTCAACATGACTGTTCTCTTGCAAAGAGAAAACGCTGGAGTGAACTGTTGCACCTGTATTCAACACAACCATCATTCATGCAGTTGAGAGTTTTGATGATAAAGATGCTAAAGTGATAGTTAGATAGAATATAATTGTGTGTGTGTTTTATTGTGTGTCCTTTTAACACTCGATAAAAGTCCTCTACTGTTCTCACAACAGTTTACTTTCACCACAGAAATGATGGAATGAAGCAATGAACAGATTCCTGAACTGTCAGGTGTGCAGACTCGTCAGCTGTGTGTAACACTGTGTGTGTGGTCCTTGTGTGCGCTTTGAGAGTCGAAATCGGTGAACAGATATCACATAAGGCGACGGATGAAGCATCAGAAACTGGAGACAAGTCGAAGGAAACAAGAGCAGAGAAACTGCAGCCTGCCGACTGACAGATGAAGGGGCAGACGTGTGTGTGTGTGTGTGTGTGTGTGTGTGAAGCTCAGAAGTGGGATGATGAGGACTTCAGGTGAGCGACAGTATGTCATCATGACATGTCAGTCGGTTTGTGAGCTGATGTTTTGAAGCCTCAACATTATCAAATCATAAGAAACCATATCAGGAGAAGGTGGAGCTGACCTGTTCTCTACTTGTTCCTGATTGGGTGGTACAGCCTGTCAATCCCACAGTAGCCCCGCCCCTAACCCCTCCCCTCCTTCCTGCTGTGTTTCCCTCTGAATGGGACTTCATTTAAAAAAGAACATCATGTAAACTAGAGACTGAGACCATAAACTCATCAGGAGAACGTTTACTGAGCTGATAAACTTCATAGACCTTGATACGATCTGAGTTCTTTTTACAGCAAGTGGAGTCGCCCCCTTATGGTCATCAGATAGAATGACTGGTAGGAGGTTCCATCAGACTTCAGACCCATCGAATTAACATCTGAAAAACAGAAATAAAACAGGTATTTTCTTTCATCACTATATTAAAATATATTATTAAATGAATTGCCACATCTCCTACACTGATTTCAAGCCTGGCCCAGCTGGATCTGGTCTTCCTGAACCCCCCCGGAGTGTGTCAGAGAGGGCGAGACACAAATACAGAAACACACGAAGTCTTTAAACTTTTGTTTTCTTCTTCGTCTTCTCTGGAACTGTTATTACTTCTGATTTGTTTTTCTGCTTTTGTCTGCTGCTGTTTCATTTCTTCAGTGTTTTCATACACATAAAATCTGTTTTCTTCTTCTGATACAACAAAGCCACAGCACCGCTGTTGGTCTTCCCTCCACCTGACTCCCTGTCGGCAGTGTGATAGTGCGACGTGCTGGTGTCAGCGAGGCCTTGGCTGGATTAGTGGAGGTGTCAGTCAGACAGATATTGGCTCATTGATATTCGTCTTCAGACTGAAGGGATCTCTCTCTGCTGCCCGATCCGTCCGACTGTTTAAAGTGGTCAAAATATTTATTGAGTGTTTATGATATTTATTTATTTTCTGCTCCTTATCAGGCTTTGCCGGTGGCATCGGTGGTGGCAAGAAATGCAGAATGAGGAGTGTTTTTTAAAATGTGTGTTTAAACATTCTCACTGCTTTAAGCACTTATCTTTATTCCTCAGGTTGCGTGCGCTCAAATGGACCGGCAATATGTAATTGGGCACTCAGTGTGTGTGTGTGTGTGTGTGTCCATTAAAATGTCTGAGATGGTTACTTGTTTGTGAGTCTATACTTGTGTATGGAAGTTGTGTATTTCAGTGGGTGTGCTGTTTTTTCAAAAATACCTCAATGATTAACTGCTGGATTGGGAGTTGTGGAGGCGGGAGAGGGAGAGGAGGAGCATGCGGTGCAGGAGAAAGGGCAGCAGGAACATGACGGAAGGACATCAGGTCAAAAAAGGAAACTACACACTACACACCAACAAAACAAACGAAGTTGAATGGACAAATTTCCTGTGAAATGTTTCTAAACTTGTGGCTTCCTGTGGAATCACAACATTTAAAGTGCAAACCAACTGCGATGTCAAATATTTCTGAAACCAGCAGAAACTGTCATGTTTTATTGAGGTGTGCAGTGAAGTCGGCCTTTGACCCTTTTGGATATAAAATCAGCACTAATTGACTGCAGTACAAATATCTGAGACGTCACAATAAAACAACAAAAGGAAGCAGGAGATGAACAACAGGGGGAGGCGAGAGGAAGACAGAAATGTTGAAGAAGTTTAACCCTGACAACGGTAACGGTGATGATGATGATGATGAATTTCCGACCATCAGTCTCCAGTTTCTTCAGCTGAAACCTTTGATCACATTAAGAATTGATGGGCCACTGATATTAAGTGTTGGCTCTAAATGGACACGATGGCAACGAAAATAAAACCAGAGCAGAGAATGTAATATCTGAAATAAGATGAATGTGGAGGAGGAAGAACATCGACAGGAAGCCAAACTGAAATCAATCAGAGGTCATCTGGAAACACAAGGAGAGGAAGACAAACAGCAGCCTGCCTGCTGGATGAAGGCATCTTTTAATTCTTCAGAATCATCATCGTCAAAATATTCATGTTCTTCATCACAACCTCCATCATCATCATCAGCCTGAGGTGATCAATTACAACATCTTCCCTAATTTTTCTTATTTCATGAACGAAATTAAGAAAAAAATAAATTACAAAACAGGAAGAGGAAGAAACGAAGCGACTGTAATCAGCCATCATCTCATCTCTGTATAATGTTCATTATGACCTTCATGCTCGTCTTTATTATTGTCATCAGCGCTGCAGTTATGGCCGCCGCTATAATCAGAATCATCATCATCATCATCATCATCTTCGCTGTCACCTGGCCTTCATCATCATCTTCATTAGCATCATCACGGTCGTTTCCATTAGCAGCGTTATCACCGTGGTGACCTGCTCCCCCGCCTCCCTCACCTCAGCACCATGGACAGTGACAGGTTGGTGTTCAGAACCACGGACAGCTCCACTGTCACTTCATGGTCCCCACATGGAGCAGAAGACAAGACTGTGTGTGTGTGTGTGTGTGTGTGTGTGTGTGTGTGGAGGAGGCCCTCATTCATCACTATGTGTTTAAACAGGGAGCCATTCTGACTGCTGGCTAAGCAGGAGAGAAAATTAAAAACATTCATTTACACACCAATCCACCCACACACACACACACACAGAAGTACTCTTTTAGTCACTCTCTCTTCATGCCAAACCAGGAGTCAATCAGCACTATCACCACAAACACACTAACACCAACATTAAGCAGCACGTCTGCAGTTTCCCGTCCGGCTCCAGTCGGCCCAGCTGCTGCTCCGATGACGCTTCCCCGAACAGCAGCTCTCAGCGGGTCAGGAAACATCTCATCGGCGGGCTCCTGCGGAGCAACAGTGCTGTTGGTGCTTCATAGTGGCAATAATCTGCATTAACAGCTGTCTGTGACCAGCCAAACACACACAGAGGCATCAGACTGTGTGTGTGTTCTGTTTGAAAAGCTGTGTTAGAGTTTAATTAGCCCTGGCTGAACCTGCAGAATGTGATGACCAGTGATCTGATCTCACCTTGAATCCTCTGACAGACATGCAGGATAATTTCCACCTCATCAAAATACAGGCCATGAATATTATAATCTGTAAAAGTAATTTAAAGGTCATCGACCCCTCTCTGACACACATTGAATGACTTAAGATGTACCTTTATCCCTTGCATGTATTAAGTGTTATAATGGTCTGTAAAAAGGAAACATTTTGCACCCGAGAGATAGCAGCTGTGAAAAAGTAGATATGATTCTGAACCTAATAGATTAACATTTAGCTCCTTAACGGGGGAACATTTCAAACCCAACAGGTAACATTTTGAACCCAGCCGAAGGACGCATCGTCACGCTGTCTCTGCTCATCCTCCAGGTCAGAGATCAAACCCTCATTTAACATTCGCAGTTTGTTTCCTTTTAATAAATCAGCAACCTCCCCCCTTCTGTTGGACACACACCAACTACGATTCACAGCTGTGCTTCTATGTTCTGTTAATAGACCCGTAGTAATAATAACAATCAGCAAATTTGCCGCACAGTCTTCTTCTTTTCATCAGAGGAGGAATAAGAGATGATGCAGAAGTGGAGGTAAACAGCTGGTGTCTTCATTAACGGTAATTCTTGGTTAGCAACGTAACTGCGGCCCTGAGTTCCTCAAAAGAAGTCTGACTGTATTGAAATTGATCGTTTTGCTGATGTTTGTTTGGCGTTTCAGGTCAAGTCAACTGTAACACGAAGAAAGATCCTGGAGGGAGAGAACTGGAGGCTTCAAAACAGCAGCTTCCGAACTGACAGGTGTCGTCACGTTAGGTTGACAAAAAAAAATGACCTTTGTGTGGGAGTCACACAATGAACTTCCTGTTTCCATCAGCCAAAGAGGTGGCTGAAGGAAAGCTCGCCAACATGTGTAAAAGGGGATCAGCTTCCTGCTTCTTCATTTCCAATTTCATCTTTTTCCCTTTTCAGTTTTTTCTCTCGTCATATCAAGCATCCCTTTATCTTGTTTGTCCTCTTCTTTCCTCGTAGTTTATTTTCCTTCTGTCCTTTTCACTCTCTTCCTCTTCCATAAATCTTTTACTTCCTGTCTCACCTTGTAATCAGTCGCTCATTGTTTATCCACGTTTGCATGAAGGTTGCCACACGAAACCCTCTGTTCCTTTAAGACCACCTCCATCTGGACATCGTGTCTGCTTCCTCCCAAATAGCATAAAAGACAAGATTGATCTCAGAAAAAAGAAGAGTCGCTCGCAAAAAGAAAAAAAAAAGAAATCTGGCTCTGAATCACGCAGCGTGTAGAGACGGGATTCCAAAAAACAGGAAATCCTCACAGAGAAAAGACAAAATGATCACAGCAGGTGCACTAAAGTGTTTTCTATTTATTCCATTATTTATTTATTTCATTCATTTTCAGATTGGAGGAATTTTCGACTAAACTGAAATATTTCAATTTCCCATTTGGAAAGTAGGAGGCAAGAAACAACCGCCCCCACAAACACACACACACACACACAGTCCAGGACAAAAAATATATAAAACCCAGAAAGTCATTAGATCCTTCTGTTTCTACAGCTTAAAAAAAAAATAAAGAAACTTTGATCTACAGTGTTTCAGGACTTTTACGTCTGTACGGAACAGAGAGAGACGGATGACAGCCAAGGACCTTCACAACACTCTGAATGATAAACACTGGATGTTAATCTATAAGGTCAATACAACAACTCCAATCATAACTGAAGGATGGATTTGCATTATTGGTGAATTTTGTCTGTCAGATGTAACCTGGAAGGAATGAATTTTTGGTCTTGAATAAGCACAGTCACTTCATACAGACTGTTTTGTTGTCTTTATATTTTCTGCTCGGTCAACAATTCCAACAAGATGCCAACTTGTAAGGAACCTCAGCAGGAGATGAATAAGTCTGCCAAAAATAGATATAAACTGAAGAACAACCCTGATTTTGTTTTAACAACACACACGACAAACACAAGACAATACACAAATCTGCACAAACTGAAACTCTCCGTTTAGGGATCGACTGAAACAACAAAATGACAATCAGATTGTCTTCATCCTCAAACAAACCAGGCAACTCTCTATAATGTGAAGCAGCTCACAACAAAAGGCCAGACAGGAAGGACGGTTGGTGAAATTAGAAGTTGCCGTTGGTTCCTGCTAAAGACGGACTGAGTCATCTGCTCTCAGATCAAACGCCTCTTCTCTTCTGATGCCTTTATATCGGCGGTCATGACCCGAACTGGCGTCGTTTGCAGATGTGTGAGTGAGAAGCTTTTTCGTTCTTCTGAAATGTTGACACATTATTTAAAACTCCAATTAGCATCGCGTCCCACAGCTCTCAGCATTAACTCCGTCCTCGTTACTTCAGTCCTTCCCGCCTGACACGCAGAGCTGTTTGTTTGCAGTTTCATTTTATCTGCCTGGCATTATTTTCCAATTCTACCCCCACCACCGACAGTACAGTTTTGTTTGTTGTTGTTGTTGTGGCAGTGTGTTTCTGCGTTGGAAGTTAATGACGAGGAGCTGCCATTTTCCCGCTTTAACTAACACCGACGTGCAGGATTGGCTGTTTTTCGGCTTCCTTTGTTTCTCATGATTGACTGATTCAGATGAGGAGCTTATCTAAGAAAATCAATCGTGCTAACTGAAGCTTCTGTTCCTCAAAAAGGCCACAAACACATCAAGAATTCCAGTGAAAGGGAAGTTGGACGTCCATTCCGTCTTATTTCACCCTGTGGCTTTCTAATGAGATGATGCGCTCTGCAGCTCGGAGCTTCTCATCTTCAGACGTTTCCTGTGTGAGAAAGGCACGTTCATCTCCTTCAAAGATGCAGCAAAACTGGAGGAAAAATGCACAATGAGCGGCTCTCTTTTGTCTCTCCCTCCGCACTTCCTGCCAGCAGACAAAAGAAGATCTCAAACGCGGCTCAGTAATGGCGTGCTGCGAGGCAGAGGAGGACAAGCGGCGGGATATTTCTGAGTAAAAGCTGAGTACACTATCTTCTTAACAAGGAGCCATAATGGATGAGGCTGCGACCTGAAACGGACAGGTAATCAGTCTGCCATCCAGTCAATCAATCAACGCTCAGTGTGTGATTAGAGGCCGCTGCCTCCTCGTTGTGTTAATGTGATGAATGTTAAAAAGCCGGGCGTTTCTGTTTCAGATTTCAGATTTTTTTTCCTCTGTCTTTAGTTGGCTGTCTGTGTCTGTTCTGCCGTAAAGGTCCGTATCGTCAGGAATGACAGCCTCTTGGCTCCGATCAAAGGTCTCAGGCCACAGCACACCCTGTGGTGGGGTGGCAGCTGAGTGACCCTTCTCCTAAATAAATAAGTCTATTTTGTCCATAACTCATTTTAAAATCAAATAAATATTCTGCCCATAGAGTCGCTCACGTGTTGTGACTCGTCCTTTGGCCTTTGTGCGATGCCAGATGTCAGTGATTAACACTGTGGGAGGAACTGACGGACAAAACCATGAAAATCAGGCAGGATGTGATAAACCCAAATTTTCCTTGAGACCTAACAGGTGTGTACGTTACACAATCAGGCAGCTGTACCTCTTTGGTTTACTAATGCCGCACCGGCCGTTGTCTCCGAGGAGCGCTTAAGAGAATAAAAGCTTTGAACCGGTTTCACTTTCAGAAATCAGCCTCTTTTGTGGAGGGGAGCGTTGTGACAGAGCGGATTATCAACAGCAAACACCGCGGCCTCCGCGGGAGCATCACAAACATTTCCATCTCCCATTTTCCTCTCATCTTCCTGCGTCTCACTGCTGTCACGGCTCTCAAAACAATCAGCTTCAATCACTCTTTTTTCCATTTGTGTTGACAATTTTAACAAATTGTGCCCTTTTTGATGATTGCCTAATTATTCCCTTTCATTTCTGTTGCATATCTAATTCAACAACTCCTTCATCTTTTCCTCTCCAGCTACGTTTGTCTCTGTTCTGCCTGTCAGCCCGACTCAGACATGGCGACACGTCTGATTTTTTATTGGTTGAACATGGATTTGGTTTGACATGCTTGTCTCTAAAGCCGTCTGTTTGTTGTTTTCTTTCAGCGGAACATGAGGCTCTTTAATTCGTGTCACCTTCCTGCTTCTTTGGCCAGTTTTCCAAGTGTCTCCCTTTCTCCTTAAGATTATTCAGAAGAAGTCTGAAGAAACCTGGAGCTCAACTTGTCATCTGCATGAATGCACAGATCCCACCTTAAATTCTGTGGCCGGGGAAAATTTACATGAGGACTTTGTCCAATTATTCTCTCCCTGGCAATATGAACAGTGTGAGCGTCACGCATGGTCAGGCCGGTGGTGTCAGACATTCCTCTCTCTCTCTGTCAGTTTATGGAGCTGCTCTACAGGCCAAACAGGTTTTTGGCCTCCAAGGACGCCCACAAAGGCAATGGCGCTGTCAGCTTCTGTCACACAGCAGAATGTGATATTCCAACTCGGTAACTGGAACCTGTTCACCTGCTGAAATCATTAAAAAGTATACTGTTTAGCATGAGCCAAGATGTTGGTGCTGGTCTGGGATCTGTGCAGAGCAGCCAGGTCCTCCACAACAAACCTTTCTGAGCTGTCATATTGAAATACAAAGAAAAAAAAATAAAAAGAGGAAACACAAACTGTTGACACAAGATTGTAAGGACAGTTATCCGTATTTCAGCGGTCAGGCTAAAGTGCATTCTGAAGTGTTTCATGTTAAAAATAGAAACGATTTTTAATCCGGATGCACCTGAGAATACATATCACATGACCGTTCATGCAAACAGGAAGCAGATACCTGATATACGCGGGATCTGGATCCTCCAGTGAGAAACATCTTTCAGCTTCCAGGCTCATGTTCCCACTGAGGAAGTGGTTGTGTGTGTGTGTGTGTGTGTGTGTGTGTGTGTGTGTGTGGGTTCCAGTTCCAGTTCCCAAGAAGCTTTTAAGTTAAAGGACAGTTTATTACAAACTGCTCCGTTTGGCTGTATTTTATCCGGAAACTGAGGCCCGTCATGTCGAGGAATCGCTAACAGCAAAGGCAGCCAGATAATCAGAAACAACTGGACTCTTTGAACACCTTTATCATTGTTGTCTTTGTTTTTTTCAGAGCAGTATTTTTACTTCAAGGCGAGTGTTGATGAGCGGGCAGCAGGAGTTAACCTTTTCCTGCAAACATGACTCTCCAGCAGCTTCAGGAACAAAAAGGCACGGTGATCTGCTCTGACTTAACAATAAGACCCGAAAGCACTGATGGAAAAATTTAGCTTCAAATGGCTTTTGAGCTCAGCGGCCCACGCCGGCCCTGTGAGTGCTCCCCGAGGGATAGCAGGATGAGCCAGGCGGCGGACGGAATCGACAGAAGCAGCAGCCTGTCTGATCTACCTTTGTACCTCTGAGTCAGAGCTCAGCAGGTCCTAGTGGTCAGTTAGCAACTGTTGCCACAGGGTCAGCGGAGAGAACCGCACGGCGGCGGTCGACAGCGGCGTTCTTGGTTTCCGCTCAGGAAGAGTCCTCTTCAGTCCTTCACTAAGAGTGTCCTTGAAAGAGTCGGAGCTGCAGGATAATGAAGTCTAACCGTCTGCAGCGGGAACGTTTGTTTGAGTAAACAGCTAATCTCTTTGGTGGGGAAACAATATTTAGTTGGAATATTTTCCTACTTTTACTCTTTTTCAGTATTTTGAAGTTGCTGTTTTCTAAAACGTCTCCAGGTTTGTCCCTCATGTGGAGCAGGTGGATCACCTGAGACACTGACGACGAGCTCCGCTAAAAAAAAAAAACATCACGGCGGTCTTCGGCATTAAAAGGTGCAGACTGTCAAACATAAACATTCTTCGCGGGGTATTAACAGCATTCAGGGCCAACTCATGAAAATGTAGATAACTGTGAACATTATTGTATCAAACATTCATGGTTCTAGATGATGAACCCCCAACTTCACTGATCCTGACTTTTTTTTTTTTTGACAGTTTTCAGTGAAGTATATTCATTAAACATCTATCATCTATCTCATGACCATCAGGGGGCGGCTCCACTGGTTATAGAAATGTAGTCGGATTGTGTTGAAGTGTATGGGAAAATGGCCCTATTTGATGCATGTATGCCCTCAGACTTCGAGTCTTCTTCAGTAAAACGCTCGTGTTTGAAACCTTCTCCTCCAAATCCGTCGTCTTCAGGTATCAAAACAGTGAAAAAACAGTGAATCCAAATCATAAACTTTGGAATGTGACACCACGTCGTACCGCCACAAATGGGTTTCATTTTCAGACACACAGCAAAGCTGCATGTCTGTGAACAGTCTGAGCCTGGAAGAAGGCGTGTTGTAGCCGAGGGAGGTGTTACTCCTGTGTGAGACTGTGCTGTTCATTTCTTTTAATGAAAGAATTAAATGAACCTTGCTGGCAGAGTAACAAGTGAACACGACTCTAAAATGACCACATTTCTCTGGCAGAGACTGTGGGCGCTGAAACAGGAAACAACCACGAGCCTCCATTTGTAACAAATAACAACAACAACAACTAATATGTGTTATTGCCACTATTATTTCTGTATTGTGCAGTTGCAGCCTAACCGCTGACATAAGCATCCAATCATTATTTCTAATGAATCTCACCTTTTTTCTGCCAGCGATGTTCACATGAGCACCCATCCAATCATTTATCTTTTGTGTGGTTGGTAGAAAAAATAAAAAACAAAAATAAAAAAATAGAAAAGCCTCCTGGAGGTCATTATTTTCCATTATTGCAATATGAGGGATTATTGTCCTCCCGCAATTACCTTCCCTCCTCCAGAGGCTTTGTCACTGGGAATGATTGGCCTCTAATATTAACCCAAATGCATTTAATCAGCCAGTGCAGGTTCCTTGTGCCGTATAATCACACTTGCAATTAAAAATGTATTACCTCTCTGCCTGTTAGGCCGGACCAAGCTGCCGGAGCACCGGTCAGCCTGGGCCAGCCTAATTAGCATTATTTTAGCACAGAGCATCGCTGCATCCATGCTGCTGCCAGCCAGCCAGCTGCCGGATCCTCTTCTGCTCGTGCTGTTTAGTCAAACATGCAAATGTACTGTACAGGCAGGAGAATGAGACAGAATGGAAACGGGGCAGAGCCTCTCCCCGGGCTGCTGAATGGAGGTCAGGCGGTGTCACTTTGTGGAGTTAAATGAGGTGCTGAGCAGGAACAGCTGAGTCACTGAGAAAAAAAAAAAAACCTGCAGATGCTCAGACTTTGCTGCACTTGTTTTCACTTAGTTTGTGGAGTTTGGCAGAGAAGTGTGTGAACCGTGGAGCCGGGCAGAATCGCCAGGCCGTCAGGCAGATGAGATACATTTCATTGGTCCTGTGGACAGCAGCTCTCTGCATTTGGTTGTTGTACCTACTGTAACTCCTCCTGCGTGCTCATTAGCCTGCATCTCTGCTCCCCGCTTGTCTTTTTTCCTCGGCATCACAGGCCTGACACTTTCCCATCCTAAGTAACAGTCTCCTCGTTTTGCTGCCCACTCTCTCGCCAGGTTAGTTCGTTATGATCTGCTTTATAAACTTTGGACAAAGTCTATTATTGTTTCTCCAACTTCCTTTAAATTCCAGGTGGACTTGCGCCTTGGTCTGATTTCTAATTTAATGGCAAATTAACTGACCCTCCCAGAGGGGACGCTGGGACGGCAGGAGGTGGCGACGGGAGCGTGAGCACAGCAGACACACAAACACAAACACAAACACAAGTGGCACAGTGGTGCAAAAGCAAATAGAAATGGGAGGAAGAACTTGCATCTGACGTCATCCTTCCCTCTGAGAGCTGCGGGTGGTGCTGGAGGTGGATGTCCACAAAAAGCATTTTATTTTCCTTTAAAGGCTGCAGCAAAAGAGAGAATAAATTATGTTCAGTATATTTGCTTAACTGCCAGCTCCTGGCGCTGAAAGTTGTGTGCGTGCGTTTGTGTGTGTCGCTGTGTGTAATTTGTGTCATGTCTGTCTGGAAGTCTTAATTGTGACCTGCCAGGAGACGGAGGATGAAAATTAGCTTCCGGCTAATCTCGGTATAATCCATTATATCGTGACATTTATGTTTAATTTGTAAATATTGTGGAAGGAAACAGGCATTTAGAGATTTACATGTTTGAATGCAGAACGAACAATAAAGAGCATTTCCTTTAGATGACGGACGATGATTGGTGGAGGTCGGAGGTCAAGGGAAGGAGGCGTGGAGGACAGCACGAGGACATCTGGTGGGCAGAGAGTGGCAGGACACGCTTAACTCATCTTCAGTCAGTCAGTGAGAAAAAATCAATCTCTGTTTTTTTTTTTGCGGGGATGATTGACGGAGGATTTGCAGCCGCCTCTCGTCATACAGAAGCCTCCTGTGTGGTCAAACTGCTCACTGTTAATCACAGCAATAAGATAAGCATAATTGGATATCTGACTTCCAGCTGAGCGTGAGTGCATGTACAGACAACATATTGATTTCCACTGTCTTCATAATTAAAATAATTTAGCTTCACTAAAGAAACACTGCAGCTCGTGTTGGCTCACTGGTGTGATAATTATGGTGTGTGTTATGTTCTATAAGGACAGCGGTCCCGCCTCTGATATTCCC
Organism: Echeneis naucrates; assembly: GCF_900963305.1. Lineage (NCBI taxonomy): Eukaryota > Metazoa > Chordata > Actinopteri > Carangiformes > Echeneidae > Echeneis > Echeneis naucrates. The sequence goes on along the minus strand of NC_042520.1, from coordinate 1,239,740 downwards.
CCCACTGAACAAACAGCTCTCTCCGAATCACGCCATCAGTCTCTGCTGGGTGTGAAATGTGATGATGGCAACCTGCTGCTGGGATTTCTATTGGATTATGGTCATTGGCTTCCAGCAGCCGGCAGGCGGCCGTCAGGAGAGGATGAATTCTTTGTCGACTGAACTTTTGAGTTTGGAACTGTTAAAGGGGAAGTTCTACACGATTAATGATGAAACGTCAAGTCTGACTAAATTGTCTATAAAAGTGAACGTAGACTTTGGATCTGAAGGTCGTTATCAAGGGGGGGCGGGGCTACTCAGTGACTGACAGACTGTTCCAACCAATCAGGGTAGATTACAGAGTAATCCTCCTCCCAATATGGTTTCTTCTGGTTCCAACAAACCGAATGGTGACGGCCCAATCACTCAACATTTGCTTGTTTTGTTCTGTTTTGTTTTCTGGGTGGAGCCTCTGAGTTTCCCTTTCTCCCTGCCGTCCTTGATGTGGGCTTTGGATTCAGTTACCAGATGTAATTTGTTTTTACTTTGTACATCAGACTTCAGTGCGATCCAGCAGGGAACACAGTTTTGTCCCAACAAGCCCTCATCCTTCTCTGAGACGGCGGGATCTTCAGAGCGAACAAATGGAGCCTTTTCTCTCCAGCCTGGCTGCATTTTCTCTGGTATTAATCTCCCGCTGTCCTCGTCACAGTCTGTGGTGTGTCTGTACTAACGAGCTCGTGTTAGCGAGGCCACTTGAGCAACAGCTGATCGTACGTGGCAGAGTCTGCTTTTGTTTTTTACATTTTTTCTTTCCCTCCATGAAGCAGAAAATGTGGGCTGCAGTGAGCCGAGAGCAGACGGCCATATCCTAATCAGTTGTGATAGTCTGATAATTAATGGGATTTGTTAATTGGGTCTGGCCTCCCCAGGGATGTTTCCTGTGAATATTCATGGAACGTGTCAACTAACCTTCCTCCTCGCCATCACTTCTGCAACCTCAAACCCGCTGATTTAGTTTCCTGTCATTTTTTTTTCATCCCTCCACAACAAAATCTGCCGCTGATTACCCAGGCAATCAGCACCTTCTGAATGTTTAACACTGCGCTACATGGGCACACGATTCCCACAATGCTCCTCTCTGTCAGGAAGCCAGGCTGCCACCACTGTGCACGCTGGAGTCATAATAACGTTGGCGACATCAGCGCAAGGCTCCACTCAGGTTTGTTTTCCTCTCAAACAAGGTGTCCCCTCCAGTTTCGCCTCGCCGGGCTGACAGGTGGAGAGACGCCATCTGAGAACTTCACACACACAGACATTGTTAGCCTATTTGCTAACTCGCCGTTATCGACAGTTACAGGAGTAGCTGGGACAAATACTGACACAGCGTTTACAGGAGAGTCCGTCAGTGTCAGGTGGCCACCGTCTGTGAGGCATTCAAGAGCCTCGTTGTTCTGCCTGCAGCCCACAGAGGGGAGACTTCCTCTGAAACTCACCCACTGACCTGAAAAACATTAAAACAACAACAGCATTAAAGAAACTGCATGAACACAGAACTAATATGTTAACTCAGTTCCCCTTAACATCATCATCATCATCATCTCCACAGGAAAACTCAGATTTACATACAGAAACATTTGGGAGGTCAATAAATCAAAGAAGTCGTGGCTGTTATGAAGATGTGATGATCAAGGATGAAGGATTTGATGATTGGTGAAATATAAACTGATTGTTAAACTGTTAAACGTTGTGAAATTGAATAAGATTAGTGACAGTGAGGACAGAATTCAAACTTTTTGCATGAAGAACACGAAAAATAAAACATTGGAATTGAATCATGCAAGTGAGGAAAATATACAAAATGTTAAAATAAATTCTTTGAACTGAACCACATTTGTGTTCACGCTGTCTTTATATTCCAGAAAAGAAAAGTGCAGTGAAATGATCCTTTAACGGTTTGAGTTGCTCTCCTCTCTTCATCCTGCTCCTGCTCCTCTGGGACACAGCTGACTTGTCCTTGGAAACGTGGAAACATGGAACCCCCGCTTCCCTTCCTGTGCCCTTGCTGACGTTGACTCGGTGCTGATGTCCTGACCGCGTTGTTCTGTCCCAGACTCTATATCAGTCCTGTTTCTAAAAGCGTCTTCAGCTCACACTGTGGGGGGGTGTTCCTGGTTGCCCCCGCCCCTCCCACTGCCCCAGCACAGCTGCTGTTTGGTGGGGGGGAAGCAGAGGATGGGCTCCTCTGTGCCCCACCCTGCAGGAGCTGATGGATCACCTGTCGGGGGGAGACTTGCTGTGTTTGGGATGGGGACACTCAATGATGAGGACGAAGGTTCGTCCCGTCCTGGACGACCTGCCACTTGGAGGGATTTCATGTTTTCTTCTTCTACAGATAAAAGAATTTGGTTGTATTGAATCTGCTCTGTATTAAACTCAACTGTTTACAATAAATCACCTCAGTGAGTCACACTGTTGCATTGAGTGACGTCCTCTCTCATCCTCATGAAAACACACTGTTGTTTATTTTAACGCACACACACACACACACACACACACACACACACCATCCAGCCGCCCTAAACACTCACTATAGCACAAAATGTAGATTCAGCCACCGGAGAAAACATTCCAGTTCATTTCTTGCTGTTTGGGTGATAAAAACTAATCATAACTAAATTTTTCTGTGATATATTTCTTATTAGGGACAGCTCAAACACTATGAAGGGCTGTTTAGGGCTCAGCCTGTTATCCATGAACACGTCGGCACAGTCAGCATCTTGGCGGGTGCAAAAACTTACACCAGGCTCCGAGGTTCTGGTCACCAGCGAATTTTTTCATTCATGACATCTTCAGCTGGGAGAAAAATGGACCTCATCACTCTAAACATGCAGGAGGTCAATCCCATGGATGAAATGCTCCCGTGTCAGATTCATGTTAATGAAGTGGCTGAACAGTTTTAACAGAGGACCTGTTCATCTATCTCAGTGTGATCCTTATAAATGAAGGTAAAGTAAAATGATTTATTTTCACAGTAGTTTTTTTAGGCACATTCGTCGCTGATGAGTTCAGCTCGCAGCAGCACTCAAACAATTTTCTCACATTAATGCTCCATGCTGAGTGATTTAGAGCATTAAAGGCAGGAGGCAAAAAAACAAGACCGAAATGGAATCATTGTCGTCTCACCGCAACGTTGTGAGTCAATGAGGAGTCATGGTGCGAGGAGGGGAAGGAAGGAAGTGAAGGAAGCTCCACAGAAAATCGTCTTCAGAGAAAGTCAGTGTGTGAAATAATCATGTCAGAAGCAGCAGCAGGAAGAAGAGGAGGAAAGTTATTTCTTATTTCATCCCTGAACAAAGTATTTATGGACTCTTTTCAGCCAGCAGTCTCTTTGGAGGAATGACCTTTGACCCTTGTTCGCATGTGAAGCATCATGCTGATGTTGTTTTAATTGTGCGTGTTGCATTTCAAATCTAAAAGAAAAATATTAACAATAAACTGTTTTGTATTCCTGCTGCTTGTTCACAGAGACTTTTATCAGAGCCATAAATCACATTACACAAAAACACTTTCATAAAAGAGTTTTTTCAAAATTATTTTTCCGTCACTTTTATCCATTTTATTTTAACAAATTAAACCAAACTGTTGTAAAATCTGTTGTGCGTTGACTTGGAACAGTTGAAACAGTTGATTCTATCTTAACGATACATATTTTAGTTATTTGTCTCGGCAGATGCTTTGTGACTATACTTGACTCCTTTAACATATTTAATTACACATGGTCATGTTTTCGCTTTTCCAGCGCAGCTCATATTCAGGCAGAATTATGTACAGACATAACACATAAAACATAAAATAAGTAAGGAAATTTAATTGCAGTGTGACCAGAATAACTTCACTGTTTACAGCAATTATTTGTTCAAAGCAAATTAAACTACAGCGACTACAATAGCTTTGCTTTAGCACAGATTGCTGTAATAGATCCATATTGAAGTGTAAATGTAAGTATTTCACAACGTGAGATTCACATCTGCTGAAGAACATATGATGTAAAAGTTTTTTGTTTTTTTTTATGTATAAAAAACAGAATCTGACCTACAAAGTGACTAAACGCAGCATTTCAACAGGAGACACAAACATAAATGCACAACGCAAAAAGATAATCATTGTTGAATTGCAAAGAAATGTGTGTCTCCAGACACACAGCAACTCTTTCACATCTTATCATTCTACATCTTTTTTTTCCCAAATTGACAACTCACACAGTACGAAGCGCCTTTCTGTGTTTTAGATTTCGCTCCACGTTTTGCCTGACGCTGAAGCTGCTGACACCGTGAAGACGCCGGCTACGAACTCTGAGCTAAAATTCAAATCTCAAACGGCAGCAAGTTAATCACTGTGGAGGTGATGTCACAGGTGTGGCCACACACGATGTTGCTAAAGGTCTGTCAGCATTAATTCTACTTTTGTTGGAGTCATGTTGATGAACACTCGGCCAGTTTTGGTGTGTAATCCCATCACATGGTGCGGGACGTTAATCTGTGTCTCTGGTTTCATGAGACCCAACGTGGCTGCCGAAGCGCCGCCGTCTCCAGGAGTTCATTGTGCACTGTGACAAAAGACTCCGCATATTTAATGCAAAGCTGCATCTTCGCGCTGACAAACTTGACATGACAGTAAAATGAGACTTTCCCGGGCCTCATCAGCCCTGCGGAGGTTTGAATAAAACAAAACGGCAGCCTTGAAACAAACAGGATAATTATGGCCTCGGGTGCCGCGCGCCTGTCTGTCTTCCTGTTGCTTTTGTTCCACAAACACTGAACCGGAAAGAGTTGCCTCTCGTCGCCTCGGAGCCGCTCTCTGTGGCAGATATTAAGACTCTGACAGATAAAAATGAAGCCCCCCCCAGTCCCAATACAACCAGCCTGCACTCTTACAAAAGTGAGACTACAGAAAATTGTGGGTTATGTAACTGCCTGAAAACATCAAGCAAAGTGAAGGCGGGCGGAGAGGTGGAGGCAGAGCTCCATTGTAACCAGGACAGTTGTCTGGTTTCTACAGTTTCCATACATCATTTTTTGCTGATGGTGCATGTTTCTGTGCTTTCACGGGAAATAACTGCACACGAAACAACGTGTAGTTCACAAATAACAAGGACATTTTCTCTCATTTCACGAAACACATTCCTTCAAAGAAGGATAAACAAAAGAATCATTTTTCCAGCAATCAAATATTTGCTCATCTCATGTCATCCTGAAGTTGACCTTTGATCTCTTCATGTCATCCTGAAATTGTGTCACGATATGATAAAGTTCATCAGTGAATGTTTGTGGCCAAGCTGAAGAGCTGCTCTCAGGGAATGATCGGCAGATGGACAGGTGGATTCAAAACGTGGGGCTGGAGGCCCCGGCTGTCGTCTTTGGTTCCTGAGAGTCAAACCTGCCAGCAGCTCTGAGCGTCTTTCATCAAACTTTTTAGAACAAGCTTTGTTTAACAAAGTGTGCTGTGTCATTAGTTGACTGTAATGCTGGAAACAACAATTATGTATTATATGAAACCAGTTTCAGCTAAAATAAATGACATATTACCTGGAAGAATGAATCAGCTATCAAACTCCTCCCTTTTGACCCATCACTGTTTATCTTACATTTCAGGACAGTTAATGTGCATTATGGAAAACAAGCAGACAGGAAACATCGACTGAGACATTTAGCTGCACCCGCTAGCAGCTCATTAGCAGCCTGCTAACTTCAAATTTCTTCCAGATTTGGTCGCACACTTTTTCTAAAACACTTTTTTTTTTTTTTTTGGTGCACCAGAGAAGCCCAGAGAGCTTTGAGCGAGAAGGCAGCTGATGAATTAAAGAGGAACTTCCTCCCTTTGAACATGAACACAGACAGCAGTTTACAACGTATTTGCTTGCACTTAGTGCCTGAATGAATCATTCACTCATATAATTTATTGACTGGCACCTTTAAATGATGAATGACCGGCACGGAGCCTTTGGCAACAGTCAGAATCCTCAGAGGGGGAACAAGAAACATGGAAGCTGGAAAATAAGAAAAGCATGCTGCCATAAATAAAACAGCAGTAATCACATATTGTTGTCACAAATCCCAGAACAAAGACGGGCGTCCATCTTCTCTAAAACCCAGCGGAAAAACAACAGTCACCCAGTGAGAAACAGCCATATGCCTCAGACACACCTTGGCAGTTCCTGTAATTATGTTTTATCCTCTAACTGTATTCTCCTGCTGATGATGGAGACAGTTGTTCATTTTCTTTGTTCACCAAAATAATGTGCTTTTGTAACGTATACGAGCAGAGAAAGAGGCAGTCGGCTGTTTAGGGAATCCCCCGTTTTCCTTTGAAAAGCACCAAATGATCAGTTTCATCTCTGAGGCCGGTGCAGGTGACCCCCCCCCCCCCGGTCAGTAATCTGGGGTCGCTGGACTTTGCCATGGATCTTTGAAGACTTTTAACTTCTTGTTCTCATCAGCACATTGGTGCCACCTGGTTCGTCATCAGCAGAGTCTCTAAATCCGCCTGAGCTCAGGTGTGAACGAGAAGTTCCTATTTTACACCAAACTGCTGCAGTTGCTGCAGAGGTCACCCACACGATAAATGAGCCACATGCAGATCGCCGTCGGAGGTAAATACTGTTTTTAATCTTCTGCTTTTCTGTTTGCCAGCTACAACAAGTAGCTCCAGGACGAAGAATAAACATATCGGGCCTCACGGCTACGAGCTTGTTTTGCCCTTTCTGTTCTTTCCTGAGCTGTCGTATTCAAGCTGCTCACTGCTGAGATGCTGCTTGCTTTGCACAATTCTGGTGAGGACTATTCCGTCTCAGTCAAAGCTGTCAGGGTGATAAAAGAGCAAAAACAGAAGCTTTTCCTTGTATGTTGTCGCTTTCGTCTTCTGCATGCCTATTTATTATCCATCACTGCTGCTGGTTTCCTCTGCAGCAGCACGGCAGGCGCTGACCTCGTCCTCTGAACCGAACCCGGGAACCCCGGCTCTAACGGCGGGTTAGCCTCCACTGAGCCTCCCAGAATACCTAGCAATTTATAGGTGACAGAAAAACAGAAGACATCTATTCATGAAACAGTCATAAATAAAACATGGATGGGGGGGCGGGGGGGTTGGAACAGGGATTATTTCTGCAGATGGAAGGAGCCTGTCGTCTGCAGGCTGTCATACACTAACTGGGCTAATGTTGGTGACAACGTTTGGCATCTGCCTCCTGCATCTCCATACCACGCTGCATTTTTTCCACCCCCTTTCTTACTTTGAGATGTATTTCCTTCCGTCTGTGGAGTAACATCATTGTAAAGCAGCTGGGAGACGGCTGTTTAATGTGCTCAGTAGTTTCCATCCCGGGGGAGATGCACCGCTGACGATCGCTATGTGCAAACTTCCAGCTGCAGCCGGCAGACTGATAATAAAACCGTGACAAAGTGAAGGATTAATGCACTGGGCTGTTTCTGTTTCCTCCGTGAATCACTCCCACTCATTATTTTTTACCTGTTATTATAGAAACTGCCTCTTAAATGTGTCTTCTACTCCGCTGCTGTTTGTCACATTTGCGCCGAGTTAACTTTGAGAAATGTTCTGTTTTCTTCGTAAAAGGACGAAGATGCTGCTCTCTGGCTGTAGATCGTTAATTCCTGCGTTTTCAAACCAATTAAGGATTTATTTGTTCATTCTGGGTTTTTTATTGTTTTTGAGCATTTTTAATCTTAAAATCTTTATACTTCTTGTCTTGACATTCATGAACAGGGAGCTCAAACTTTGGCTGCTGCTGCTGTTTTTTAGAGTAAAGCTTTAGTTTATTATTATTTTTTTAAGAGGCGTCTCACTGTGAATACTTAAACAAGAGTGAAAACTGAAGGGGGCTGACTGGAGGCCAGCACTCTGCTGGTTCATTCTGTGTCTGAAAACATGGTGCTTTTGGGTTTTCCTTGTTAAAGCTTAAATAATAAACCTAACCAGCTGAATAAATTAGGTCATTGGCTGGTTTGATTGCAGGTGGAAGAGAATGACCCTTTCCCAATAAACTTTTAATTTACATAACCAGGTGACCTTTTTCTCTGGTGCAGCCCCCCCAGGGAAGAGCTTTTCATTTTGCTGGCAATTGTGTTTCTAAGCTGTGTTTAGCATTACAGCCTGATATTATTAAAGGGGCCATTTGTACATTTCTCTGTCCCCGAGTGGAGCAGGTGGTGGTGGTGGAGTTTCAGACCACCAAATTAATACACCCTCACCTAATAACACCAGCTGGTCAACATGATAACTTACATATGACTAGTGTTTCTGCTGCAGCAAGAAATGTTAACCCTTTAATGTCCTCACTAAGAAAAAAGCTATGGAAAAATAATTTCTTGTCATTTTTATTTCCTTGGAGCAATAATAACAAAAAAAAACAAAAAAAAACGCTTGAGCAGGACATTAAAGGGTTAATTGGCACCAGATTTATTTTGATTGGTCGTACCTGTGAGGAACAATATTTCATCTAATGAATAGCTCCAACACGATGAATGATAATGAAGTTGAACCTTAAACTTCAGACCTGCAAGTCTGGTTTTGGATAAATGAAAATAAAGGCCTGATCTCGGACACCAACGTGTTTCCTCCAGACAATGGAAAGACACGTGGACAGCAGGAGACAGATGAGACCAGACCAGTTCAGCTTTATGTCTATAGTTTGTTTACTCATTATAAATATCCTTTATGCACCTTAAAATCAGATACAACAGACCTCGTTTATCTTCCTACACCTCTGATCTCATTGATATTTCCACAGTGTGTTGTTATAGATTGTAGCCTTACCTTTGTGTAATTTGGTCCTGAAACTTTGACCCAGGTGGAGTCTTGTCTGCTGGTAATGATTCACAAACCAGATGGATTACTTTGAATCAACAGGCTCGATCTGAAGTCGGTGCCACTGCGACAATGAAGCTCTTTCTTCACCGACACTTTTATAGTCTGAGCTCAAAACAAACTTCAAAGATCCCTCGTTCCTGGATGAGTTCTCTGGGAAGGTCCCCGAGGTCAGATGGCCGCCTCCATTTCACTCCACGCTCGGGGGGCCGCCGGGGCTGGCCGGGGGCCAACAGGAGGGAGAGCGAGGTGGCGGCCAGGCTGAGGAGAAGAAGCTCATCCATAACACTAATTGGACAGAACGGCAGCTGGAGGCCTCGGGGTAATCAAAGCATCAGAGCCACCATCACGCCTGGCTCGATTTTCTTTTTCTTTCTTTCTTTTATTTATTTATTTATTTTTTTTGTGATGGAGGCGGCTGTCAGTGGCCAAACCCGAGCCCATAAAGGCGCTGAGAGCAGCCGATTGGTCGACTGTCACCGCCATCGATTGGCCCACCAGGTTGGTCTTCTCTTTACCGAGAACCAACAGCCCCCACCCCCAGTGTAACGCTCCGATCAGCAGAAGGAATTAAACTTTGCTCATATCTAAACTTAAGGACGCTATTTAGTATTAAGTATTTAGCTAAGAATTGTTTTGCTGCTCGAACCTTCCACCAACTTAAAACGTTTATCTGACAGAACCTGGAAGTGAAGCACAAATATTTATATGCAGATCCCTGTTGGTGGTCTAACATGGCGTCTGTGATGTGATGTTGCTGATGAATCATTGTGAATCCACCCGCTGAATGTAGTTGACCCCATCATTGATTGGCGACAGCTGATGGTGAAAAGGACTATTATAAGGTTATTGTGGTGAAAACACACACGACATTGAAACAATAATTAAATTCCAACAACGGGTGTGTGTGTTTGCTTGTGGGGAGAAGAACCCCTCAGGGCTTTGGCGGTTATAAGCCGCTGACCACCGACGCTCTCAGGCAGTTCGCCTTCCTTAGTTTTCTTTCATTTGTATTTTCATTGTAAAGACACTTATCTCTTTCTTTTTTTTTTTTTTTGTAATTATGAAAAAGGTCGACATGTCCGGCGCTGCTCGATGTCTATGTGATGGAAAACAACATGGTGTTCAGCCTGGTGCAGCTGCCAGTTGTTCGTGCCTCTGGTTAGCACTGCGTTGTAAAGTCAGTGGAAATTCGATAAACGAAGTCAGACATGCAGCCCCGCTCTCTCTCCTCCTCCCGCTTGGTCCTTGCTTGGCCGTCTGCTGGGTGGTGTTGCCAGTATCGATCTTGAGGGCCTGATTTGTAATGGTCCGGCTTTAATTAGGATGGAAGTAATTTTTCATTTTAACTATCTTCCAGGACGTTGACCTGCCTGTGAGCGGCTCTCCAACCCGGCTGTGTCATTGTCTCATCCTGCCACCTTCATTTGTTTTTATTAGCTTGTCCTGAATTATCTGCTCTGATACCTCGTCATCTTTCGCCTCACACGTCGTTCCATCAGACATTAGGACCTGACGGCTTTCCAGTGTTTTCCTAATGTTCCTTCCAGCTCAGTCTGCCGCAGCATCTTTCAGTGCTGCAGGACTCCTGCAGAGTTTCTGGCTCTGAGGCCATCCAGCTGGACCCCCTCCTCCCCCTTCGATGAAGAGAGATCCTGGACAGCCCGTCGGTCGGCCGCGGTGGTTGGCAGAGTGAAGTGGCTGGCTGTAGAATACTCAAATCTGTTCCACATTACTCTCTGTCGCATTTCCTGTTTTCCTCTGCATGTGTGGGAATCGGAGAGAGCGCAACATGCGGCGACGCCAACAGCAGCCGTCGCCGCCGGCTATGCCTCACTAGCGTCAAGCGCTAATGGAAAAACTGGCCTCCGACGCTGCAGCACACCAGCTCTGCAGCTGTTGGTTGAAACCTGCGTTCACATTAAATATACTGGCAGGATTCAGCAGCTCGAACACTTTTTATTCTTTGTGCCTCGTATGTAAAAATCCAGCTGTCATCTCACCCTGAATGAGGAAGTATTTTGGCAGAATGTGTATGAGCAGCAGTTATTTCAGGAAACCAGGTGTTTGTTTTACCATCAGCGGCCCGGACTGTTGAATCCAGGCAGGCTAGCTCCGTGTATTCATGCTGTAAACACCATATTCTGACCCGCCTCAGCAGAAATCCACATTCATCAGACCAGCTTTCAAGTCTCCCGCCTTGGTCGGTCTGTGTTTGCCTGAGTGGAAATGAAACTTGTTGACGTCCATCCACTTCATGTGATGCTAGAAATTAGCAATCTCATAAACGGATCATTGATTTCATATTTGTGTGTTTTGTAAACAACAAGTGAAAGAGTTGTTTTTAATGATCTGATTAATAAACTCTCCTCTGGTACTACCCTCAGGAAAAACTTTAACTTCTCAACATTTCATTGATCCAAAATTTTTATTTTCCAATATTTAATTAGACTTTCGTGGTTCTGTTAACGGAGATTTTTATAAGCTTTCCCTCCTGCTGGATGTGATTTCTTGCAGTGATCATCACTTCAGCTGCACCCATCATTGTCTTTATTGAGTGCTGAAGTCAATAAAGTGACAAAAGGGGCTGAACACTGGAGACAGCTGTTGGTAGATGAAGTACTCCAGTTTAATGCTGGTCTTGTTTCTCAAAGACTGATCAGTAAACTTGTGTTAATGCTAATATTAGCTGATGACAAAATGGCAACTTTAGCCGATGAAAAGAGTCGATCCAAATAGAAGTTTCTCTCAGACCGGTCAGCAAACATGCAATGTTAGCTACGTAGCTATAGCCAGGGGGATGAAAAAACACAGCTGAGCTAGCTTTAAGTTTCAGTTTTAGCATTGTTATCTGTTTAATTAACCAGTCTCAGCAAGAGCGGGTGATGCTAATGTTAGCTCTGTATGTGAGCCCACCCACGAGTTTGCATTGCTCACTTTTCGAGAGTTCAGCTTTTTGCTGCCGATTGAAACAACAAAAGTTGGAAAAAAGTTTTGCTCAGCAAATCCTCCAGCCGCGCAGCCACAGTGACACATTCACATGTCGAGCTGATTTAAGAGGTGATTGTTTTGCTGTTTGTTTCGCTGCTCGCCTCAAATGAGAGTTTGACAGTAGCAGGATTTAGTAGAGTCCCAGAAGTGGTGTGAAAAGTCCTTGGCTTAATCTGATTTTAAGAGCAATGAGATTGTTTAATTACCAAAAGGAAAATCCCTCATCATTCCTCCACTCTTATCTTTTTCTTTATGTCAGATGTAACGTTGTGGATTTAAATTTGAGATCCACAAATGGCCTCGACTCAGCTAAGCTCAAAGAAAAGCAGCGTTCACTGTTTATCAGAGACATGAAATGACTCTCAAGCATACAATTACAAACTGTATGACTTTATGGATTAATGTCTGCCGAGGCTGTGACTGTGCTTGGTCAGGGAGACTCGAGCAGAAGCCATTAAACAGCTTTTTTACAGAAGTGAATTAATGTCAGAATTAGGCGAGGAGGTTCTCTCTTCCCTTCATGTATCTCCCAGAGAACATCTCAGCACACTGAGCTGCTTCTGCGTACAAAATAAACACCACAGATACAAAACTATCTGAAGAAGAAAAGAAAAAGCCTCCTCCGGCAGAAACTGCTTTGTCCAAACTTCAGCAGTAAAAGCTCACTGTAAAAGTCACAACACGAGAATAACAACGTCCCGATGTTGAGTTGCTCCCTTACCGTCTGCATGAAGACACTCCGGAGCTTCGGTTCTTTCTATCCATCCAAACATTTTCCTTCCACTCATCCTGCAGAGATTACAGCTAACCGGTTCCAATGCTGAATGGCTTTAAACTTGAAGATTAGGTGAGAATCTCAGGATAACCAAGAGAGGAAATTTTCATGTCATCCCACGAACAGCAGGTCTATCGGCGTGACTCGCTGATCTGCTGTGTGACAGCGGACAAACAGGAGGTGACACCTGTAAGTGGCGAGGTGACGAGATGCAATCGAAACTCTCAGGAAATCAAACCGGGGCCTGATGGAGAGTTTTGTCTAACTGTCAGGGAACAACTTGACAGCTTCAAATTCCAGAGGTGCCAGTCTCTCCGACAAGTGAGCTGAACATGTCATTAACTTTTCAGAGGCCAGACACTTTTCTCTCCTGTCTCCCCTCTGCCACGCTACGTTAGAGCGACTCCAAACCAGCACATCTTTGTCCTCGCAAAACTCTGCAGATGAAACTGCAAAATACTACGACACCAAAAGAAATCACTCTCATCACGCCACACAATCCAACGAGCCACAATCAAAGTTTCTGACTATTCAGATGCTGCTCTGTACATGTTTTCTTGTTCTTCCTCTTCCTTCTGCTGTTACAGTTTAAAAAATCTTCCTCGATGTCTCCTCGGGTCTGAAAGACACGTGTAACCAAGCGAAGAGAAACGTTAAAGCGACAGATTATCAGGCGCTGGAGTTCAGTTCTGGAGAAAAGCACTGATAACAAAATAAAAAAATAATAAAACCTCCACTGAACTCTTTTTTATGAATTGTTATCCCGTCCCTCCAGGGCATGGGCCGATGCAGTAGAGAACACAGAGTGCATGCTGGGAGATGAGTGCTCTTACACGGTACGCATTATGAGCAGCAGATTGTTAAGTGTCAAGCTCCTGGTGAGCCGAGTTAAAAGGCGACAAAAAAAAAAAAAAAAGCAGCATGAGCTTCAAAATGGAGGAAAAACGCCGTCACATCTGGATGCTCGCGCTCATCCGGCCCTGTATTTAACAACGCCAGCGCATCTGCTGACATTTAAAGATAGAGAATTTATTTTAAAGCTGGTGTTGAGACAGACCATGTGTGGAGGTCTCACATGGCAGCTGGCACCCCCAGGAGCAATTTACTTGAATTTATTCAGTTATGGTGTTTACAGTGAGAGAAGAGAGCAGATCTCACAGAGCCAACTGCAGCTCAGGGTCAGGCTGAAAGCACGGTTCCATAGTGTAGTGGTCATCACGTCTGCTTTACACGCAGAAGGTCCTGGGTTCAATCCCCAGTGGAACCATGATCATTTATTATATGGGACAGCTGAACATCACAAACAGACCATGCAGCAGAGGAAGAAGGTGCCGTGGTCTTCCTTTAGCTCATGTGGATGGTCCACAGTGGGGACGACATCACCCAGCTCCAACCCCGCAGCTCTGTGGAGGTTCCCGGGCTGCAGTGGTCCAAGGAAGGAAACCCACTGGACCACATGGCGAGAGCAGCAGGCAAGGTTCCATAGTGTCGTGGTTGTCATGTCTGATTCCCACGCAGAAGAGCTTTGGTTCAATTCCCCATGAAACCATGAGATTGCACAGACGCGAATCTCTCTCTTGTCCTGACCACCAGATATGAGAAAAAATTCTGTGCTTTGAGGTTTGTTTTTTTTTTTTGTGCAAGTCTGACGTTGAGAAAATATGAAATATGAAAAATAGGAATTATACGAGAGGATCTTTCACTGGAAGGTTCCATAGTGTAGTGGTCATCACGTCTGCTTTACACGCAGAACGTCCTGGGTTCAATCCCCAGTGGAACCATGAAACTAGACAGACACAAATCTCTCCTTACCAACAACAAGCGACAGCTTTGACTTTGTTTATGTAACGCTGACATGGAGAAGAGATGACAGAACACTAGATTATTGGACACCTCTGCATCTTAAGGTTCCATAGTGTAGTGGTCATCACGTCTGCTTTACACGCAGAAGGTCCTGGGTTCAATCCCCAGTGGAACCATGAAACTAGACAGACACAAATCTCTCCTTACCAACAACAAGCGACAGCTTTGACTTTGTTTATGTAACGCTGACATGGAGAAGAGATGACAGACCACTAGATTATTGGACACCTCTGTATCTTAAGGTTCCATAGTGTAGTGGTCATCACGTCTGCTTTACACGCAGAAGGTCCTGGGTTCAATCCCCAGTGGAACCATTAGCTGCAACATTTTAGGGATTTCCATGTAGTAATTGGTGAACTGTTTGTGTGTCTGTCCACCCTGGACACTGCCGGGATGTGTTGGCTGGGACAGTATACAGCCCCATCGTGACCCCATATGGATTATCGTCCAGGCCACACACTCAAAGAAGGCAAACCAAAAAGGTTTTTTTGTAAAAACACACACAGTCAGTGACTTCTGACAGTCTTTGTTGTGTGTGTGAGACGCAGGAAGATGAAAAGCAGATGTGTGTTTGTGTTCGCGCTCGTCCTTCACCCTCTTTGCTTTGTTTTCTACGTCCTCACCTGAAAACACAGAGCTCGGGGAATGATACCGCCGTCAATATTCATTTTAAACGTGCAGAAAAAGCAGGCGTGTGACTGCAGCTGAGGAATGGCTTCATTCTCCTGGCTCGGGGCTGTGGAAATGGCAGCTGCGTCGGGGTAAATCCTGGACTGGAAGACATAACGGCAGGAACATGGGGGCCCAGCACCACGATGGGAGAGGTGCTCAGTGTTAATACCTTCATTTGTTTTTGGTGCAGGAGGGAAGGGCTCCAATAAAAGCAGCTTTCACCTGCAGCTGATGGCAGGAAGCTAATAAAACATTGGCCATTGTGATCTATCCGCCACATTAAAATGTCACTCCCTCATTGTGCGAGGCACAGTCATTGCAGGTCAGAGCCGCCACAGCAAATAACCCCCATACAGTGTCAGCAGGAATTAACAGCCAGGCAAATAATCAGCAGCTTTATACGTGCTGTTCCACACACACAGCCTTCTGTCTTCCCTCTGCCTGAAAACGGGCCCAACAGTCTCTGTTTGTTGGAGGTAATTACTCTATTCAACCACCACTGTACAAAAACAGCCCGCTTTTCAACTGCACTCATCAGTTCATTCTTTTAAACCTGCTGTTGGCTCAACCTTCGTGATCCAGTTTCATTTTATCTAAAAACATACGAAACAGCATCAGGCTGCCATTCGGGGGGAAAAGACGCAGATTAACCTGATTAATACCAACAAATGTTTCAGGATACTTCACTGACTTAATATTAACGTGTTGGTGTTCAAAATTCATCAATTCAGCAGGAGTGGAGAGAAGATTGTTCTCTGCAGGTTTGCCGTTTGATCCATTATTAATGGAGAAATATCGATTAGCACAACTTGTACAATTTGCAAAGTCTCATAAATGTAGACAAATAAAAAAGAGAAAGTTGAGTTTACAACATCATGAATGTTCTCCACCAAGACAGCAGGGATTATTAAACACACAGATATCGAGCCGCAGAGCTCCACTTCAGGCATTTCGTGTTGGTTACCTTCTCATCTCCCCTGTCAGGACTCCCAGGAGCTTCCAGGCTGGCCTTCACTGCCGTTCAAAGCGCTTCTATGCAGGCTCTCCGCATTTTATGGGTCCGCGTTGGACTCGGGTTAATGATGACCGCCTCTAATTCCTCCTATAAACTATTTTTACAGCTGCTACTCCGCTCTCTGCTGACTGGCGCTCACATGAGTTAGCAGCTCGCTTGCACACACGCAGTCGTGTTAATTCCCTCCATAAAGTGTAAAGGAGTTTCTCATCAGTCCATAGAGGTGTTATACATCAGTTCTATGTACAGCTGTTCATGTCTGATGTTATCGAGCCGCCGTTTCTCACACGAGCAGCAGATTTGTGTTCGGCGAAGAACTGAGGTTAGCAGGCTACACCACAAAACACTCACATTCTTTTCCATTCTTTCCTTTATTCTATAAAGAGATATCATTTTACCTTCACAATAAGACCCTGAAGGTCTCACTGCAGACAATGACCTTCAGTCATTACGAAGCGATGTAAACATATTATTTTTGCTGTACCGGTTTCCAAACATTGAGAAGGTGTGAAAAAGGGAGAGAAGCAGGTTTTACAGGAATTCTTTGCTCTTCGGTATCAGCTTTGTTCGTCTGCTGGATATTTGCCTCTCTTTGGTGTCAGGGAGGGCAGAAAGGATAAGAGAAGTGCGTTCAACAACCTTTTGGTGTCCAGGTGATACTAATCAGGTAAACGGGGTGTTCAAAGTTGACAACAGGAGCCAATCAGTGGTGAGAGGAAGGAAGTGAGGTAGGTGAAGAAAGGAAAAGGAAACATCATCACAACCAAGTCTTTAAATCTGCGGTCCAATTCAACGCCAACCTGAAGAAACCATGTTTGGAGGAGGAATGGGGACGGGATCTGCCCCCCCCAGCTCCTCGTTGGTCAGCTGCTGTGAAATTCAACCGCTGACTTCACATTAGAATCCCACCAGTAACCAATAAGACGCTCAAGCTGTGATTTACCCATCGTGTCATTAGCTGCTGATTGAAAAAACAGGTTAAATAAAATGAAATTTGTCTTTAAATAGCTGAATGAAAATCGAACAAACAGCCATCACGTTCTTTGAGTTTCTTTTTTTGATTTAAGAAAATCAAATAAGTATTTTTTCTCTTCACTTTTTTTTTTTGCTGCATCACAGTTGAACTGATGTAAACTGCTGAGTCCTCTTTGTTTCATTTTTCGTAAACACCTGCTGGTATTTTTTTTTTTTTTTCTTCTTCTTGTTTTTCCTGCACGGCGCAGCAGGAGACATCACATCCTGAACAGACCCTATTATCTGGCTGTTTGTACCTGCACAGCAGACACCTGTCAGCCAGATTAATTACACCGCCGTAGATGCAAGAGTGGTGAAAATGGAAAATATAATTCCCGTGTCCAGCAGATACTCCGGTCCAAGATATAAAAACCTAGTTTTGAAACTAGAGACTGAGATTATAAACTCATCAGGAAAACGTTTACTGAGCTGATAAATCAGAGAGGAGGAGGGGCATTTTCCCATAAACTTCAATGCTATCTCACTTCAGTGAAGTATATCTTTTATTTGAACAAATCACTTCTCTGAAGATCATGTTGTGTGATTATCATCTTGCAACGGGAATATAAAAACTAATTAGCTTTAATCCTCCATCGAAACCAACGAAACCAGATCTTAACTTTTTAGGTTCAAAATTGGCAAAATAAACACATTTGAATAAAAAAGCACAACAGACGGAGTGATAATCATTTTAAATATCAGAGAACACAAACTAATTATTTTGGGAATGATTTTCTTCGCCTCTCATCGTCCTCTAATATATTTGTAATTTAGTCCGTTTCAATATGTTTCAACCATTCCGGAGGCACTCAGTCACAAACTTCTGAATCATTAAATTCAAACGTCAGTACTGATGAATTATTGCTAATCGTTTAAAAGAAATGGATAATAAGCAGAGAGGTCTAAGTTTGATCGGTCTGAAGAGAAAACGAAGAGTGTGTCCAGGTGTGTCAGTGTGATGACGCTGGCTGGTTGTGCCAGTTGTGGTCTGACACTTTGAAATTGTATGAAAATGAAAAACGTCCTTACTTTCCAGATTGTTCTTATTTTAGAGTGAAAAAAGGGGCTGTCATTAAAACTGATGGGTAACGAACGCAAGCGTTTGTTTTGTGTTCGGCAAACGAGGTCTTAAGGACTCAGCGAGAAACTGATATCAAGGCTTCCTTTTTTTTTTTGAAGGGTTTTCTACATTTCATGCAGGAAAGAAGTAGTTTCCTTCTCTGTGGCCGCTGTTCTTCCTTCAAAACAATCAACAGCAAACGGCTTTGGACGGATGCAAATCACCTCATTAACTCTCTAACCTAAATCCATTCTGCAGCAGGAAAGATGAGAAAACATGTGGAAGACAAGGGAAAAGACAGGAAGAAGGGTGAAGAGGGGGGGAAAAATGAGAAGCAGGCCCGATAAAACATCTGCTGGATTCGCCCATCTGTGCCAAGCCGAGCGAGTGAGCCCCGCTGTGAGAGAGAGAGGGAGAGATTAAAAGGTGGTGGGCGAAGAGAAAAGGGAGGAGGAGAAGATGGAGGCACGGTGCCCACAACGACCAACAAGTGCCAGGAATTGTTGTTGTGTTGTTATTTTTTATTTTTTTTTTGCTGAGGGGGTGTGCGAGTCATAATGAAGACGGGGACCGGACAAAAATCTGCAGCTGAAGCTAAATCCCAGAGGAAACAATTAAAGTGCCATTGTTTCTCACGAGCAGCTCAAATTCCTGACAACCAACAAATTTCCTTCCTCTCTCACTTCTTTCCAGATGATATTCTCTCCCAAAAAAAAGAACTGTTTTCAGAGGATTTAGATATTGATACCCTCCAATGCTCAGCTCTGTTGATCAGAAACGCCGCCGCAGCTCCTCTTCCACCTCCCTTTTATTTCTCCAAAGAGCAGAGCTCAGACAGAAGAAGAGAAAGACGGCTCCTGGGTCAGCAGAGGACAAGATGTCTGCCTGATTACTTTTGAAATGGAGGAGATTATCCTCATGCTAAAAAGAGATTATTGCATTCTGGCTGCATATGAAGGCTCCAGGCTGAGGTTTTAAAGTGGATGCGGCAACAAGCAGACAAAGACGTCAGTAGCTGCGAGGACATTTAAGGTTCAAATCCCAATTTAAGGTGACAAAATAGCAAGCATCACGTCAGCCAAGCAGAATACATGAACCCCTGTGTTCTAATTCCACTCTCTGCTCGCTCTCAGGGTAACAAACTGGAGTAGTGAGTGGTGACCTCATGTCGAGGGGCTCCGGGATGAGTTCACTGAAAGATCATTTTCACTTTGTCAAGATTTGCTTTTAGTTGAAAGAATAAGAAAAAGGATTTATGCCCTCTAATATGATTTGCTACAAGAAAAAATGCACCTCTGTGTTTTCCTGTAGACTTCATTTCATTGAACGCAGGTTTAAGGATTGGCTTCACTTTGACATCCAAAAACTGGATCCCCAGGAAAAGGGTGATCGGCTGCAGACAGAAAACTGCAGCAACCGATATGACCTTTTTGGCGTTTTTGCGTCTTTCTCTTTTGGATCCTTCAGCAGCAGCTGATTTTTCAGACTCTCTGAACTGGGAGCCAAATCAGGAAACATGCTGACTAAAGGAAAAACCCTCTCACACAACCCACTTTTAAAAATTTGCAGTTTTGCAACAACGTGTTGGACACATCTCTGTGAGCTCATAAAAACTGCGATGGGCGTTTTATATTAATCAGGAAAATGACCGACTCATCCACTGAATTAAATGAGACCTTATTTAAACGAAAAGAATCATTAGTTACCGTGCAGGAGGACACAGCGTGGAGGGAAGATGGAGCAGTTATTGCATATTTCAGCCTCAGCTGCCTGGAGGGGGAACACTGAGAGGATGGCCCCTATATGCTGAATATGTGTGTGTCTGTGTGGGGAGGCATACATCAACATACATGTACAGAGTCGTGTCCAACAAAGCAGCTCATGCATGACGGTGCATCTGTGAGCAAAGCTCCGAGCAGCTAATCCCCCGCTGTGCTAAATCTTATTACCATCGGCATCTAATTGGCTGCTCGTTTCCATCGTCCTCCTCCGACACCTGAAGGATCCGACTCGGACTCTCCGACACACCTGCTCCTGCTTCCGTTCTCAGAAAATCAGAAAAGCTCCCAACAAGGCGACGGGAAGAACTGGATGTGATATGATAAAAGTTGAGTTTAGCCAAACCAGAGGTTTCTCGGTTACCCTGCTTCCTGTCGGCCTGTTTGAGAGCTGACATTTTAACGCTCTTCCCAGCCAAACAACACGACAGAGAACAGCTTGAACGGCGGGTTTTGATCCCTTTCCAAGCAGCTCTACTGATGCAGTATTTCTGTGGTGCGAATACAAAGAGGATCAAGCACGAGGCAGAGTTTGGTGTGTGATGTCAGCATCAATCCAACAGCTAAACTTTAAAGGTGGGCCTATTATGCTAATTTCCAGCTCTATATTTTTTTTTATCCTGGGACTCAAGTAAAGGAGCTTGAAAATTATTCCTTTTTTTTTTTAATAAGAAAAAACATCTCCCACTGCCTGTTAAGCTGCCCAACTTACTGAAACAGGCAATAATCACTCAGGCCTCCTTAAAAGCTCACCATCCTCCGATTGGCTGACATCTGACAACCTGCTGAGCAGCAGCATCCGGTATTTGCAGCACAGCCTCATCCGTTAACAGATATGAAGACACAGAACGAAGGCAGAACGTACAACGATAAAAGGATGTAGTCAACAATGATGATTATAAATATAATTCATATATCATCTGACCTGAGAGTGAACAACGTGAACACCCAGCAGATCACAGCGAGGCGTCTCATTTCAGAAAATATTTCCTGCTTGTTGTCTGAAATAAACCAAAATGTAGATTTCAAATAAAAACCAAGATGTCGATGTTCGTGGTTGAAAATGCAAACCTCAACTGACGTCAAAAACGGCAGCAGACAACAAATTCTGAGGCGGACAAACAGTCTGTGTTTGGTCTGATTTGGTTCTTTGGTTCTATTTACTGATTCACAAATTGAGCATCTTCATGAGGACATAAAAATAATGCACCACATTGTTAGTGAAATTCTGCCAAGATGGCCACGTCCATCTGTGGTTACAACAAACTGATGCACCTGCTTCAAAGACAGAACGATGGAACAATAATGTGAGTTCAATGAAGTCAAAACAGCCAAAACAATCCAACTAGAAAAAAAAAAAGGTAAAAGTTATTGAAAAAACTGATTCTGTCATTTTGATGAATTTTAAAATTGTAAGAAGCTGCCAAAGATCTTCTTTACTGACTCTAACACAACACGCAGAGAACTCAGACAATGTGTCAGCGTGTCTGTGTTCTGCAGACACGATACGATGACGCAGACGCTTTAATGGAGGTGAAGGGAACAACTTTTCCCAGAAAAACAAGGACGACTTTTTCCTCCTGGTGGTTTCGGAGTAAACACATTCAAGATGAAATCTGTCTGAGGTGAGTTCCGTTCTCAGAACAGCGCCTACTTCGTCCTTCTCCCCAGTAATTAGACCGAGACAACGTAATAAATCAATACACAAGTGTTTGTCTTGAAGCTGAGCCTCTTGAGGAGCTTGGGACATTAATGCGTTCAGCAGAGAAAGAGACATTACACTGTAATCAATCCTGCTACACAAATCAACTTATCCCTGCCCATCAGGCCTTTCCTTACCCTCCCGCTTTAGATAAATCCACTTCCTGTACATTAACGGGCGTTGGCCTCTGAGGTGGAAACGGCCTGCTGATCTTTGGCACTTGACAGGAAGCACAGTTTATTCCACATATTGAGTTTTGGATATCCAATAATGCAGCAAAAACTCGATTGCAGCTGTGCGAGTTCACACTGCACCTGCAGGGACTTCTGGGATGGCACCTGTGATCGTACCTGGTGGTTTGTCACAGCCACACGGGAGACTTAGTGGCATTAATGCATCACAGCGACACACACATTTTAGTGATATTATTACCGGCACACTGATTTGATCCGGGAAAGGGATGAGAGAGTGTTTGGTGTCAGAGCTGTTTGCTTCGCTGATGGTTCAGAGGAAACGCGCTGGAGAAACTGGTTGAACTGGCGGCAGGAAGTAACAAATCCAGCTGCATGAAATATCGTCCAGATCTCCTCACTCAGGAGCTAAAGCTTCAGCATTTGTGCTAAAATGTGTCATAATTCATACGTGGGATTGTTTTCTGAGCAGATAATAATAATAATTATGATCTTTTATTCCACCACGTCAGTATGAACGGCAGCCTCACTGCAGCAGTCAGGTAATGACCACCTATTACAGCGATTATCTGTTTCTGAGTTCACACGAACGTCACGCCACTCTGCAAAATACAAATATTTATGCTATGATCATATGGCAGACCTGTGTTCTCAATTTTCTCCAGAAAAAAAGTACAGAAAAAATTTGAGCAATGTTTGAAGTCTCAGTGAAAGTGTTGTGCGTTCATTCATTCATGTTTGTGTTTGTGTGCCTCCTCACCTGAGCTTCCTCCTCCACAGCTGGCCTCATCATCCTCATCGCACCTCTTTCCTGGAATCTGGCTGAAGGTCTTTTTTTGATTTTTCTTTGGTTTGGTATCTTTTTTGAGTCATCACAGAAAGATATGTTTGACATTTGATCTTCGAAGAACTTATTTATTGCATTCGCTTTTAAGAAACTAGAAATAATAATCAACAGATCATATAAATAAGTCACAAACTGTCAGAAACAATTACTCAGTACATTTCAAAATGCTAAAAAAAATATTTGAATAAATGAAACTTGTTTTTTGGACAAATCTGATTAATTGGTTCTAAATACTGAAGTAGATGAACTGCTGTTGCCATGGAGACCAGATCTCTTCACCCCCCCAGAGATGCTCACTGACTCGAACCACATCATGTTGTGTTCACTGACAGCTGTTTCCACCACTTTGATCAGTCACATCTTTGTAGATGGGATTAAAGGGCCAGTGCAGAGGACTGAAGGAGGGAGTCGTTTGTGTGAGTCTGCCCGTGTTCCTACGGTGGCCTGGAAGGGACGCACTTCTGCGTTACCTGAAAGCCTTTGTGGATTCTCCTCCAGGCTCGTGTTCAGTTATTCTCACCACACAGTGGTCCTTTAATAACACGGACATGGCCGACTGCCAAGCTGCTTAGAAGCGCGGATCAAAGGTCGATGACGGCTCATGACGGTTCACGTCCAAACCATGAAGTGACCTGCTGACTCTTCGCAGTTTCTAATTTATCCTTCAGCCATCTGGAGGATTTGAAACAAGTGGAAGAGCGTCGCTGTTGCATCGAAGACTTGAAACTAGAGACTGAGACCATAACGTCTTTGGGAGTCTGCCATCCACAAGCTTTTGGCCAAATACGCCAACCAGCTCGGACTGGATCAGCAGTTCGATGTCTGGACTTTCACCTCTTTACTTATCCAACGCATTACAGGAGGTGGACCGAGTCAACATCAGAGCAGAGAACAAACAGGCCTTTTTTTTCTCCCTGGATGCCTCATTTAACTTCTTCGACTCTCTTGCTTGGGGGGGGGGTCACAGGTCGGTGGTTTAAAGAGCTAACTGCCTCTTTTTACCGTTGCTTACCTTTTTTCTCATCTAGCATCATTTATCGATCGGGCCACCTCGTTTCACCTCCGCACATCGAGCTGCATTCACAAAACATTTGATAAATGGACGCTATTGTCGACGTGAAGCGATACAATATAATTTAATTATTTATTACCTTATTTTATAAGACAGGTTCAATTGATTTTAATTAATTCAGCAGGCTGGGAACAAGCATTATTAAGGACACACATTATGCTGACAGAGATTTATGCCATAAATGAAGTGGCAGTCCTCATTATGCGAATTTATAATCTATCACCTCTTTAAAATGCAATTATGTAGTATTAGACTAATGGCAGAATACAATTCAGAGCAGGCAGAGAAGAAAAGGTAATCATTCTGAGACCAAAATCAAATGGATGTTGAGTATGGTTCAAAAAAAATAAAAATAAAAAACTAACTGAAGTTTCCTGTTACACATAAGTATAACTTGGTAATTATATGTGTGTAATGAGTCGACATTCCTGTGTGTTTTGATTATACTTGGGGGAGGGGAAAAAATTCACCTCCGCTCCATTTGTCTTCTCATTAGCTTTAAATCTCTGTTAGTACTGACTGACTTCCTTTCATAATTACACACATAGTCTGAGATCTGCTGCTGCAGGAAACAAACAACCAAGACTGCGTCATCTGTCAGTTTTTCTCCACATAACTTCATCGTTTGGTTTTTCTTCTGAGGGAATTTTTTTTTTTTTTCGTGACCTCTGACCTCCTGGAATTTCCACAGATGTGATCTTGGTGCTTTCAGGAGGACTAAAAGGACCTCAACCAACGCTCATTATCCAGAAAAGCACAAACAATCGATGGGTTAAATATACAGAGGTAACTAAGCGGCACAAACAAATGTCAGACTTTTGGTCTGAAGAGTGAACCCGCGGCTTCAATGCAATCTGACTTCCTGCTTTACAACCAGGACAGATGCCCCCTGTTGGTCACTACACAGAATGCAGGTTTAACATCTCGATGCCTTCTGCTCTCACGCCTCCTGTTTAGTGATATTAAATCAGAAATGGATTTATTATTGAAGAGAAATTAAACTACTGAGCAGCCTGGACACTCTCAGGTGTATTAATTTAAGTTCCAACAAAAGCTGGGAGGATAATTGACCATAAAACAGAGTTTGGATTTGTGTGTTGTTATTAAAAAATTGTCGACTGTTCACGAGGAGTGATTTTGTTTAGCGGACTCACGATTGGTTTGCGGACTCAGGTGGACTCCGGTGCAGCTGTCACACCTGGGATCTGCCCACTCAGCCTGTCAGAGCTTGGAGACACACACACACACTGAACGCTGCACAATTTGATCTAATGAGTCTCCCCTGCAGAGTGTGAACCAGAGTGATGGCAGCACTTCCTCTGCTGTGTGTGTGTGTGTGTGCACGCTGCAGCTGCCACCACAACATGACACTGTAACCTAGCGGATGTTCTGACACACACCTGTATCGCCTGTGTGTGTGTGTGTCGCTCGCTCTCCCAGCATGCCTTTCAGCTGCTCTTTGATGTGAGCTTGCTGACATGAAGGAGCTTTCTGAAAGCAATCTCCTGGAGGGCGGAGGGGGGTCAGACGCTCGAGACCTCAGGATTCAAACCTTCCCCTGAAATCTGAGGATTGACATCATAGAGCTCACAGAGGGAGCACTTCAGCTGTCTGTGACTCCGCTGCGCAACACAACCAACCAAAACACAACTTTCATGCACTGAAATGTCACGCCTCCATATCGGACGCTCCTATTGGCTCCGCTGGGTGATGTCACAGCCAATCAGAGAGTCTCTGGATCAGTCCTGTGTGTTTCTGAGCTGATTTTTCATCATTAATGAGCAGAACTCCTGATCAGATAAAGACAGAAACGACCCAAACACATGAGAGGAACTTTTCTGTGGAGGAGAAGGAAACATTCAGTGTTTTTAGTTTTTTGTCTCTAATGGGGGACAGTAGCTTATTTAGTGGCACATAATTAGCTGAGGTTGCACTGATTCTGAATATTTGGAGACTTAACAACATTTTTTTACAACACTGAGATTGTGTGTTTGGTTGTCCAGAGGAAATTTCACTGTGGATTCTGTTTTTGGTTTTTGCACTGAGCTCAGTTTATTAAGAGGAGGCAGCAGCCCTGAAAACATTTTTTTAGGCTGCAAAATGATGCAAAAAAAAAACAAAAAAAGTGAAAACATTACACTTGATTCACTGTGAATAACCAGAATAATTAGTGTGTTTCCTGTCCTGTTTCTATAGCTTTACAGGATCTCCTCAGTATCACCTTTTCTTTCCTTTTTTTTTTTTTTGCTGTGACCAAATGAAAGATTATTCATCTCAGAAACAATAAACCATGTTTATCCTTGTTTTGTTTTTTTTCAACACTTCAGACTGAAAACCCAAACAGCTGTTCTGCTCCGAGGTCAGCTGTGCTGGACAGGTAGTGCTGTGATCTACTGGAGGACCCTGAACGCAGCCTCTATTCTTCAGGGGCCAATTAGTAAAGTTTTATGAATCTGTAAATCAGACGTAAATACAAAGAAGAGAAGAATCCTGTGTTTAATGGGACGCAGCATCTGTTGTGCGTTTACTTCTTTATTTTGTGTAATTTGAAGAAGAGGATGATTTGACTTACAGATTCACGTGGATCTGCGTTTGGTCCCTTTAAACAAACAAAGGTCCCGTCACTCTGATGTCATAACCTCGACCCAACCCTCCATGTTAATCAAACTAAATCACATCATAACTAACCAGGAACGAACTTCAAAATAAGAGCAGGATATTGTAGCTTGATCCCGGCCAGTTCAGGTTTCAGCTGCCAAAATGAGCTCTTCACGGGGAGTTTATTACATTTTCTTCTTTTTTTTTCATTTTAAATCCACATTTTTCATTAAATTTGGCTTTTATATTGAATCTAACGAGATTGCCCGAAGCAGCCCTCCACCAAAGGTCTTTTCTGCCCCTCACCTGATCCCAGTCCAGCATCAGAGCCTTCATAACGTCGTTCAGACATCTGTGTTTGTCCAATAAGCCTTTTCCTCCCTGCTACACTCACATTTCCATGACAAAAGGAATCATCTCTTCACCACCGTTTGACACGTGAACGGCTGTTTCGCAGTTTTCTCATTAAAATGGGAAAAGCTGATGAGGATCATTACTGTCTAAACTCCCCACAATCACATCTTTTGTTGTCTCCCTCAGAAACTTTCACCCACTTCCAGTTTGAGCCGACTAATATTCACTGAATGTAACAAATGATCATTCTTTATGTTCTGGAAGCGTCGGATTTAAATCCTGCCAAATTCAATCAGCCGAAACAACAAAGCACCAGGAGCTCTTAGATACAGAAGACTGAACTGCTCCATCTATATATATCAAAGAATCATTTATGACAGAGAGCATCCTTAAGGAGCACCCTGGTGCCTAAAGGCTGCAGCGCTTTGACATCCTGTAACGACTGTTATAATGTCCTTCGGTGACTGAGGCAGATTTATGATGTTGTTCTGTTTGGTCAACAAAAAGGCCAGTCCAGCTCCACCTGAGCTACAAAACACTTCGGAGATGCAGAATTTGTTTTCTGCTGATTACCCAAATTCTGCAAAAGCTCCAAAATGATAGTAGTCGTCAAATTCTTGGTGGATGAGGGTTCAGTGTTGTTCACTCCAAAATGCAAAATGACCTCAGCATAATTTAATATGTGGGAAATAACTTGATCTCTTTAATAAACAACAAAGTGGAGCTACTTTTTAATTGGACAACAACAAATCCCTGGATAAGCTTCTAAATTCAGGACAAAACAACCAAAACAAACATGCAGAATAGTTCATCTGCTTCATAATCTGGTCCTCCATGAGAACGCAGACAATCAGGAGGTTTACTGTATTTTTACACAGAGAGTAGAGTTATTAAAAATGTAAAAAACAAAAAGATTTCCTGGATCACCACCAAACACGAATCACGTGTTCCTTGGCTGATGGCCCAACTTTCCACCAAAATTAATTGACATCTGGTAAGTTACTAATAAACCGACAGACAGACCAGAACAGAGCAGAAGCCTAAACATGACAGATGTGTCTTTCGTAGCGGAGTTAAATTAGTTAGATCTCGAACCAAAGCATGATGAGTACGGATGAGAGGTCAGAGGTCATCCTGAGAGGAACACTTGAACAACCAGGATCAGAGCCAGAAGGATTTACATCTCCGGCAACCAAATGTGATGATTTTTCAATATGTTTCGTTAAGTTTTTTTTTCAGAAGAAGAATTTTATCAACACAACAGAGCTTTCAGTAATTAACCAAAAAGTCAACCGGTGACTAATATCAAGTCTCCGAAAACTCCCAACCAAACATCTAAACAAATTATATTTGTGTAACCGAACACATGTTCGTAATCTGGAGGTGAGCTTCGAGTTTGGATCAGAATTTCTACCGCTGTTATTGGTGTGCAATGCATTCTGGGATACTAAGCGAACTCCACCCAAGTCAGTTCCCGATATCTGATCTGTACTTGAACTTTATTTTCTAAAAAAAAAAAAAACAAAAAAGCAAAACATAAATTTGTGTCAGTGCTTTGCTGCTCAATTAAAACAAAACTGTCCTCCCACTAAAGTCATTTTCATCCTTGTGTGCTTGACAGGCTTGAAGGAAAATAATAACCGCAAACCGATTCTCGGTGAAAAGCATCGTATTTGTATTCAGGAGCGTCTCTGAAGGAAAAGAAAACCTTTGTCAGTCATATTTAAATTGCTCAAACAACACTTTTCCTTTTTCTGCTCAGTTAACGAAGCCTGTGGAGACAAACAGCCGGAGCTCGGGGTCGGAGCCGCATTACGTGGTCCACTTTCTGCTGTGAAAAAAAGATCCAGCCAAGTGCAGGAAGTCCTTAACCACAGCATCAGAGCAAGGGGCAGAGCTGAGAGAAAAAGTGTGCTGGCAGGCGTTAAACGGGCAGAGCGGCATGACAGGGGCTTTAAAAATGACTATACTTTATCCTTAAATTGTTTTGAGAGCCTCCTGCCAGCGGGGTCATGAATCAGCCTGTCCAGCAGCCCTGCTGGTGTTTCTGGGTACGACTGCCAGGATGGCGGGGGGCCGTGACAGGTGAGCCATCCTTGCTGCTTGAGCGTGTCCCCCTACCACCCCCCCCCCCACACACACACCCCCCCCACCTCTTCATCATTTAACATTTAATCGAAGCTGCCACCCGTCCCGACTCTCAGCTCCAGCTCTTTTCTTTCCATTCATTCATCTCTCAGACACAGAGCACAGGGAAGAAAAAGTCCTCCAGGAGCCCCCCCCACCGACGGTCTGCGCTGATCAGGAGGCAGCAGGAATATCAGTCTACCTGTCAAAACAGAGAGCAGGCTCATATGGCTGCCATCATCCCTCCTCCGAGATAAACCTACAGTCAAAACAGGCAAATAAGTTCTCAGATAATTTAGCAGCCTTTAACAGGAAGACGCAACCTGATGATGAAATTTCAGCCTTTTGGAGGGCGGGTTGCTTTAAACAGTAAACTACACTTCACAGACCCAGAGCTAATAAATCAAATTATTTATTTAGAAATGCTTCAAATAATCCTTTTTTTTCATTTCCACCATAAAAAAATAAATGAATGAAAAGCGATATTTCAAAAATTTGCAGCCTGAAGGACGTTTGGTGTAAAATCCTCCACTTTCAGGAAGATGGACAAAAACATTTAACATTTCAAGCATTGATTTGAAGACCATGGCCCGCTACGTCACCTCGAGGGAGGTGTAAATGTGAAAAAGGTGTTTCCGTAACACTTTTTAAATACACTGCTATATCGACTCGTCTGAAAGCTTTTTGCAATATTGGAGAGGTTTTTATCAACTCAGGTGTATTCATCACCATTTTTTTACTGCAATATTTAAGATTTGCACATTTCCAGGGGTGACGGTTGTGATAGATTGGGCCATGAGGGATCCACCCACTGGATCCATCTGAAGCAGCCTTCAGAGCGGGGGTTCCCCCGGCTGTGGGGGCGAAACACGATCAGACACTCTGACACGCCGACCACAGGTGGAACCAATAACATTAGCTGCTGCACTCCTCTGTGCTAATGTACGACAAAGCCATCATTAATGTTATTAGCTGCACCTGCTTCTCTGGCTGGAAGCCAAAGGGTTTGAAAGGTCTGGAATATAAATCTGAATCTTCTGCGGTTGAGGGAGGAAACCACGGACATCAGCATCTGGGTGTCTTTTAACCATTTTTCTTTGCGTGCACTGCGGTGGAAAAAAAAAACAAATCTGACCTGACGTGTAACATCCAGCATCTCTCTTTCTGTTCTCTGTCTGACCTTTCGTCACAGATAACAAACAGGAAACAGTAGTTATGGATTTCAATCGCAGTCCCAGCCGGCGCACACAAGGCCAGGCGAATCGATACATCATACTAATAAGTAAAATCTGCGAGCGCCAATTATTGCTTGTCATGTTTACCTGCCCGAGTGAGTAATCGTCCAATTTAGTAAAAGCTCACCAAGGTGAGTGGAGCTGCCGGGAGCTCGTTATAAATCCTACCTTCTCACACTGAACCAACGAGTAATTAAGATCCCAAAACGTACATGTTAATAATGCTGCAAGCCCATTAGGCCTGCAGGGCCTGTGTGTGTGTCTGTGTGTGTTTTGCTGAGTTGCTTCCCAGAAGGTCGTTAATATTTCCACCACTGGAGATCCAATAAACTACATCTCTCACTGGAGACTGGAAGCAGGAGCCATCTTTAAAAAAGTGTCACATTAAACAAGACTAAAGACCAAACTGTGTCCCAGTTACATATTTTACACTAACACTATAAAGTTCACACTGTGGACTCGTGTTGACAGTGCTCATCCTCAGCGTGGCAGCTTTACATATGTTATTTACAGGCTTACGCCACAGTTACTGCACTTTTTGATTTTAGGAATCCAAGTGGATTTTCTGAGAATACTTTTCAACTCAGAGCAAATCTCTGCACATGAGTAGATGTAGGACACTGAGCCTGAAGCCAGTTGGATCCATCAGTTGGTTCTTTTCCACCCGTTTCCTGAAGCAGGGACAACACATGTTTGGGGTCCAGTCCTGAGCTTGGGAACAAAAACATCTGGTTCATCCTGTGAGCAGCGGGAACAAGATCTGCCCGTTTTCTTCTCTAAATTTGTTTGTTGTGTTTCTTTCCCTGAAGATGGTTCAAAAGGACTGATGTTTTGGGTTCAAGGTTGGACTGAGTGTGTCATGTGTCACTGAGAAAAACGGATATCCATTAAAAAAGTTCAACTGGGATCCAGCTGGGTGTTTTCGGCCGATGATGTCAAAGATGAAAGTGGTGGTCAAGTGTAAATTCTGGCCTGGCGTTGGAGCCAGAGGGAAGGTCAGCGGGGTCATAAATATTCATCAAAAGCTTGCGTTCAAGTGAAGTAAATCATGAAACAGCGGTTGTCTGTCTGCAGGTGTTGAACAAAGTGAACGTTTTTTGTTTTTTTTTTTTTAAGTGAAGGCCAGTTTGACCTCTGGCGGGACATCAGCCCGTCGATGGAGGGTTACGGATCGATGTGCAGTGGTGGTGCCGGTGGAGACGTGAGCGCCGTTCGGTCCTGCAGGTCGACCTGGCTGACACGAGCTGAATGCTTGTTCACAACTAGCCGGGGGGCTTGTTTTTGCAGAAAGCCGAACTGATCCAAGGTGTGTTTCACCTTCGCTGCTGCCGCTTCACGCACTATTGATATTCTGCCTGTGCCTCAGGTGCGTGTGTGTGGTATGTACTATAGGTGTGTCCTCTGTGTGTAAGCAGATAGTTTGCCTCGAGGAGCTCTGCTGAAATTAATGACTCTGCCACAGATACTGAAGCCCCCCCCCATCTCTTCCTCTTCCTTCTCCTCTTCTTCCCAGTGGGTTGGATGTCAGCGTCACTGCCACGGTTCAGCCCGGGAGGAAGAGGGAGAGCACAGAGGGCATGACTAACGGCAAGTAGTTTCCATTCAGCGACAGTCCGGAGGGCGATATCAAAAGTTGGCATGAGTATCTGTAAAAAAAAAAAACATTCAGAGGTCTTTTATTTTCCGAGCTCTTATGTTTTCTTCCTCTCAGCCAAATGTGGTGTTGTCAAAGGAAAGTGTCTCTGCTGCTGCCGACCTCTGACCTGATGTAAAATACACACAGACCTTCAGTTCATTAATCAGCTCTTTTATTTGGTTCACCCATTCATCTGTTTTCTGATGCCTGAGAAGGCCACAACATGACCAAATATGACCAGACGTGTTTTGGACACCAGTCAAGGCAAATGAATAAAACATGTAACAGTGAATGTGTTTTGTTCGTGTTTTCAGCGGTTTTAGTTTTCAAACCTGATTTGGTTCAAAAAGTAAACTGTATAAAATCTACTTCCTGCTAACGGCTCTTAAATACATCATGAAAAAAGTGGAGCCTCCAGGAAAAGGAGGAGAAGTAGAGTGGTGTGACTCGGCTCCAGTCCAGTTTGGTTGGGGGTGGGGGTGACTTGGTTAGAAGGGGGCGGGGTCTTCTCTGCCTGTTGTGATTGACAGGCGGTGAGATCGAGAGCGGGTAGCGAGCCGGATAGATTCTCCAGATTCCTTAAATTGGCAATTAGCTTTAATGAGAGCTTTCATTTTAATGAGAAGCTCACACATCTCTGAGCTCATTTGGTTCATTTCGTGCGTGACCCCCCCCAACCATAACAGGAAGGCCTGTCTGTTCCAGTCGGACAGATTGAAGAGCTGAAGACTGTTGGCTGAACTCTCCAACAGTTCACTGACCTTCCACCCAATCAAAGCTGATTTGTTTCACACAAACTGCCACCATCAACCCCCCCCCCCCCCCCCGGGGCTACTTCCTCTTTCTTTAATTTCTTTTATTTATTATATATTTTTCTTGCCCTCGGATGTCAATCCATCTTATTCTAATGAAGGTCTGATTTGGCCGCGCTCAGAAGCATCCGAGCCGTAACGATCTGCAGCCCACAGCCTCGGCCTCAATTAGATTATCTGTGGATGGAGGGAGGGCTGCAGGGAGGGAGAGGAAAGGGGGGAGGACGGGTGGGGGGGTGGTGGTAGAATAAAGAACATGATTGGCCTGATGGTGGATGTTTGATATAAATTGTGTTAATGGTTTTAATCCCTCTGAGGGCCGTGCGGACCGTGTGGACCCTGTGGAGCAGAAACCCGGCCTCGTTAATGTGGATCTGGATCTGGACCGTGGAGGACTCCATGTCTCCTCCTTATGCCTGTGGACTCAGCTGGAAAAGCTGCCTTCATTACCGAAGGAGCGGTGAACCGGAGTTTGTACATGCTGCACCGTAAACATTCTTTTAAATGAAAGGCTGATCTACAAACAGCGAGATGCTCCTCACAGGTCAGCATCTGCCGAGGAGTATTTGTAATTCTCGTGTTTTTGCAGAACGCTGTGATGTCACAACGAAGCTGACATTTGACCACCTTCATCAGTTCAAGGCAGACCGAGAGAAAAGGCTCACAAATGTGACAGACGATCTGAAAGCTGGGGGGACGTGAGGGGGCGTTAACACCAGAAAGAACCAATCTGACGTGTCAGGAGAAACTCAGAGTTCACGGCATCAGACGTTCAGGTCTGAAAACATCAGGTCAGTCACAACAAACATCCATTCAACCTCAAGAAATTTCATTTAAAAGAGTTTGAATTTTTATTTTCTGGAAGAAATTCCCAAAACTGAAGCAGCTGAGCTGACTCAGAGAGATAAGACTCCTCTGTAGATCTCCTCTGTAGATATTCTCGAGCAGTAAAGGACAGTTTGATGTAAAGCCTGGGCATCCCAGCCCCCCCCAGTGGGGAAACTTCCCCCGTTCTTACAGCGGTAATTACAACACCACCACCAGCCCACACAAATGTAAAAGAAAAGAAAACAAAAAACTGTTAAAGTCAGATCACATAGTTCTGTTGAAAGTCCTCCGACAGTACGGAGAAATTAACGGGATTTTTCTGCTGGTGAAGCAAAAAAATGCATTTTTCTTCTTCTCAATAAACCCAACGTGGAGCACAACAAGCACATTGTGTGTGTGTGTGTGTGTGTCTGTGTGTGTGTGTGTCCTCTGTGCCACTGAGCTCCATTGTTTCCAAAAACTATTAGAAACACATCAGTAGTTACTGTTTCCGGGCGACACGTTCCCTCGTTACCTTGAACACACACACACAATAATTTGACCCAGAACGACACACACTGTCCAGCTTCTCCAAACCTCACCACACACATATGGATTCATCCCGACAAACAGCCATTAGGAAGTCACTCAGCCACTTTTAATAACTGTAGAGACGAACTTGAGCAGAAATCCAGGATTTCAGGACTGTGGAAAGATTCTGCAGCACAAAAATGATGTAACCACAAACTCTCTGAAGGTTTTACCATCAGGCTTCTGAAATCTGCTGATTATTAGCAGCCATGACAGCAGCTACTGTTTCCTCCCTGTGAGACGCACAGAACTGCTCCAAGAACGATGGCAGGTGTTCGTTTGTCATTTCGTTAAGCCGACGCTCCACTCAGGTTCAGATCAGATAGCTGGAAGTTTCATCATTTTTGAGGCACACAACTTTTATGATATCACTTCATCAGATGTCTTTATTTTCTTTATTTCGATCTGATATTTGTGACTAAATATCAACAGATAAATAAGTCAGCTAAATAAACAAAAACAAGAGTCTTATTAAAAGCAGTCGGGTTTGACCCAACCTTCACTGTACAACAACTTCCATGTTCAAACACATCAAAACGTTTTCGACCCACATTGAGTAACAACAACTGTGGTCGACAAACACAGAAGATACAAAAAACAACTGAAGCTTCAGATTTCAGACCAGCCTGTTTGAAAGTGTTCCGTTGTGTTTGTGTTGTGTTGTGTTGTGTGCTGTGAGAGCTGACATCATCTCCCGCTCGGCCCGGAGATGACGACAGCAGGCTCAGACTGTATGAAGCTGCATTCAGCCTCCGACAGAAACACATTAGTATACTGCTGCATATTGTAATGTGCCCCTGACATTTCCTCCCAATTATTCCCTAATGCTGCATCCACAGCACAATGTCTCTGCATTTATCACTGGAAATTGATGCAATTTATATTCATCTGGCACAATGACACAATAGCACAGTATGGGAATGGATTCCCCACTTCAATGGAAACCACTGAGGGTGAATGGAAACAGGGAGATAAGATATTAAACAGGCGGCAGCACCCGAAACAGGAGCTGAAGATTTAAAGGCTTTAAGGGCCAATCCAGTCTGGATTTTGGCTTACTCATCCTTTTTATAGATTATTTTAAAAATACTTTAATTTGGATTCTTTGACCCAGATCATTTCGGAAAAAGTGACGCAATTTTCTAATCAGTAAAACAATGCTGACGGTTTTGTTAGCAGTTAATTAGCAGATGAAAATCGTCAGATGTCATTTGGGCAGTTGAAGCAGTGACTTTCAGGCCGTGGATGTTCAGAGCTGCTTCCAAAGTCAGCAAGGCCAAACTGAAAAGAGCCGGTTTGGTCTTAAGTGGATTTCTTATTCATCCTCAGAGATTATGTCAGACTCTGCAAATATGAGCCGTGTGAAAAGTGATTCATTGCAGCTCCGACCACACGGGATCCGCCCGTTGGAAGCGAGGGAGGGATTTGTCAGCTGAATTTGAGACCCGCCCTCACGCTGATGTCACTAACCAGTTGGATTTTGAAGCTTGGTGTTTGATGGATGACAGACAAATTGCAACCTTGACGGCTGTTCACTGTCTCCAGGTTTTAAGTGCCCCCGTTGTACAATTATCTGAAACCCAAAACTTTAACGGTGTAGCTCTCAGACTCCCTGTCCTGTGTTTTGCTGTCGTATTATTTTGAGAGGTTCCACCTGTTGGAGAACGTCTGACACTTTTTTCTTCAAATTCCTCCTCAGAAGGATGAAACTCCTGGGTGGAGCTGGGTTTGATTGCCATGTAAAAGTAACAGTTTTTGTTGTTTGTGTGTAGCTGCTTTGCGGCTCCACTTTCAAAAACTCTGGCCTCGATGAAAAGTGTTTTTCGAACAAGAACAGACTCTCGCTAAACAAAGTTAACCAACATTCTCTTTGTTACGACTTTGACAATAAAGATTGTCGACGTTGATCGATGTTGGGGATGCAGCTCCCCGCGGGGTGTGATAGAAAAGGATCTGGGACTCAGCAGGACAGGTTTCCTAAACTTTCCACTTGCAGACTTTACAATAGACGGCCAAGATAACAGAAACCTTTGTGAGGAAGCAGCGACACATGAGTTTATCTGGAGCCCTTAAACAGGCAGCCGCTCTGTTGGTGTTGAGTCAAGTTGACACGGCAATTCTCCTTCAGCAGCACACAACACAACAAAGGAGGACGGAAAAAGAAACCCATCGACAACTCCTAAAATTAATTCAGAGTCTAGTTCCAATTTAAACGCAGTAAAATCTCTTTTGCATGGTAGCTGTCCTCCATGAAGTCGTCCTTAACCTCCTGTTTAGACCCGGAGGGGGTAAGATGTTTGTGGATGAGCCCTGTTTGGCCCGTTAACCTCCTCCGTCGTTGTGACAGACGCACATTTGCTTGCGGTGAAAAGTGAGTGAGGTCGAGGCTGTGGCGGTGCAGCCAGCGAGCCGGCCACCTGCTCCAGTCAACAGCAGACAGAAAGCATGGAGGCTTTCATCTGCTCGGAGAGGCAGGTGACTGCGGCCCACCCCTGACAGATAGGCGGCGTCTGTTTAGAAAGTTTCGACCTTTGACCCTGCAGATTGCATGCTTTCTGAGAGTGATTATTTGCCGATAAGAACATGCTTTTACATCCCCCCTGCCCCCGTCAGCCTAGAGGAAAGACAGTGGCTGACAGGGGTCGACCCCTGCCGCTGAAATGATGCAGTCCTGGAGAAATAATTGGCGAGCAACAAGGTCATGTTTGATGGAAACACACTGCAGATTTATCAGGGGGGCCGTGGTGTCAGAGCGCCAGCAGTGTCGCAGTCAAACACTGTATTTAGAGCCTTCTTTCTTTCCTCTGCCGAGGCCTGATACACCGAGGCAGAACAAATCCACCCACTTTGATTATGACAGCACTCAGGAAATCCTCCAGCATGCTCGCTGCAGATATTATTCAGTCCGCATGAAAGAGCGTGTGGACTGAACATACACAAAAATACACAGCTTCTCTCATTGTTTCTTCACTTTTAATGACCTGGAGCCTCATTTATAAAACTGTGCGTAGGATCATTACTAAAAGTGTACGTACGCCCAAACGCCATGGGTCAGAGTCATGATGAGTTTATGTATCTTGGGAATGTTCATCTTGTCTTTATATTAGATCAGACTTGTTTACTTCTATATCAGACAAAAGTGTGTTCGTGTTGTTGCCTGGACAATTTCGATGGTAAACTTCTGTTTTCTTCAGAAGCATTCAGCCTTAATTGGAGATCTTCCCAGGTGCAGTCAGCCCAGTCAACCTCAATCAGGAAATGAGGCACGAACACCTTGAATCCAGACGAAGGAGCTTTCCAACTCTCCCCAACATGGGATGCACTGCTCCAACAACCAGCGGCTGGCGGGGGGGCGCAGTGAGGTATGTCACGTGTGACATCACTAGACACTTCTGAAGAAGACGGAAGTTCACCGTTGAAACAACAACAACAGACAACAACACGAACACACCTTTTGTCTGATAGAGAAGAGAACACAAGTCCGATGAGTTCATGTAGTCGTTCCGACTTTCTACCTGTGAAACTTCTTTAGTTGCTTTGGATTTATATTCAGGATCATTGTCCTCGTTAGTTGCTTAGGGGTGCGCACATTCTCCCGTCCAGTGTCAGTGTTTCTTATCGATCACAACCTCTGCATGGAAAGTGAACCCCCAGGAGTTTGTCCCCTAATCAAAATGGGAAATATTGAATAACTGAGCTGTAGGTTTCTCAGGAAACTGCTTCAGGCTCTCACTATCTGGACTCTAGAGTTCTGGTTGGACCAGACTTTCGTAGACCACGTCCACGGATGTAGCTGCTGAATCGGCGTGGTGTGTGTATCAGCAGTGTGACAGAAATGCCAGTCAAGTGTAAGTAAACAGCACCAGAGACCAGAGAAGCTGTTGACTAAACATCCGACGGCCGCTGGCCGCGGTTGCCATGGCGACGCCGCCAGCATCCTTTCTTTGCCCGGCAATGCTTTCGACTTCAAGTGAGATTCCTCTCACCTTTCAAATTTCTGCCATTCAGTCAAACACCAGCAGCAGATAGCTAAGTGGATCGTCAGCTCACCACTCACACATTCACCAAAAAATAAAAAAATCCCTCCACAAACATTTCAAGAGTTACCGCAGACACCAACCGGCAATTTGCCAGCTGCCCCTCAGATAGGCTCAGGACCAACATGTTGTGAGGGGGGAGGATGAAGGATGACATTTTAGGCCAGAACGGTGAATTAAGTTTCTTTGGGCTGAAAAAGTATTGAATACTGAGAAGACTGAGAAAAATATTTTTCAAATATCTCCGGACGGAGACGGTGTTCGAATAAATCTAAATTTAAAATCTTCTGGGAACAATGACCCTGAATGTTTGGACCACATGGACGTGTGTGGAACTTTCTGAGTTGGAGTTTTTAGAATTAAAAATGAAACATCTGTTTGTGCTTCTTCTTGTTTTCTTCTTTTCGATTACAGCGGACGGACAGACTGAATCAGCTGATGACGGCATTATGAGGAGAAACACAAAGGGACAGTAGAACGGACAAGCGGGGGTGTGGGTGTGAAAGAGAAAACTGCTTTGAAGGTTTTATTTTGGGAACATCACCCTGCAGATGGTCTGTATTTCTGCTCACCGGATGATGGACAGATGTGGTCGGGTGTTTTCTGCAGGCTTTGCGTTTCCTCCAGCCGCTCATCATCCAAAGTGCTTTTAAGACTTCTCGTAAAGGTAGGACAGATATTCGTGGACCTCGTGCTTTATTCAGCTATTCACGTGGTTTTTGCTCACACTGTAAAACTCCCTGGGGTTGAACCCAGAGCTGCATTTTGCTGGACGAGGCAGTTAATGTCGTTGTTGGCTTGTTTTCCATATTAACGCGTGAATAAGAAGAGAATGATTTATTAAAGCTTTGTGTGGCTGGACTGTGGAGCTGCAGACTCTGGACTCTCTCTGGTTTACTTGGAGGCACAAGCTGTTTGCATCATCACAAAAGCATTTTTAGAGCGTTAATTACAGGTCGCCTGAGGAAAAGAAAGTGCAACCACACAACAGAAAGAGGATCAAAGAGCTTATTTACCGAGGAGTCAGCGCGCTTCAAGAGTCTGACTCGAGGTAAGAAGATCAACAGCGAGCTGAAAGTCACGCTGCTCATCTGATGTGGCGCTGACTTGAATGGGTAAGTAGCAGTTCACGGCCATGCCATTATCCTGCTGAGGGGCCACGGCGTGATTACAGCCTGGTGCCCCGGCCGCAGGCTGCCGAGCCTCGTTAACTCAGCTCTGAAGGTGGGCTAATTGGTGCTTAATTACTGTCGTCGGCCCACCAACAGTCAGCGCGAACAGCTGCACCCAGCAAAGGAACAAAAAGGAGGAAGAAGGAGGGATGAATTAGCAGCCAGAGACAGAGCCATTCAACAAGGATTTGTTCTGTAATTGTGAGTGGAAGCAAGCGGGGTACGCTACAGCAGCTCGTCGGGACAAACTGCGAAGATGTAAATTATGTATTTCCACCAAGCTCTCCCTTCACTCTTTCCTTCTGTGTGAGTCTTCACTCATCAGGGTTGGTCTGTCGGTCAAGTTAGTTTCTGTTGACTCAGTTTTAGTTTGTTCATCACTTCCTGTTTTATTTTGAAAGTCTTGTCTCCCCTCAGTGTGGTCAGTTGCTTCCCTTCTGTGTTCTGTTTTCCACCTCAGCTGGTTGTTTGCCTTCCTGCCCTCATGTGTTTCACCTGTGTCTCGTTGCGTTCAGTTTGTGTTTAAGTCTGGGTGTCTGTCTAGTCCTTGTCGGATCTTTGTTTGTCTTGTTGTCCTCCCACCATCCTGGTTCTCCTGGTTCTCTTTGTCCTGTTCACCTCTGTTCCCTGAGTATGTCGTCCTGGTTTTGTTTATTAAATATATATATTTCCATCACCTTCAACCCGCTTCTGCTTGCTGCTGCACTCAGGTCCTCCCCCCAGCACTCACTCACACATCCGTGACAGAAACAAACAGAAGGGAGAGCCGGCGCGTCGGCCTCAGCACTTTGACGGTACGTACGGAGATTAGAGCAGCCCCGAAAGCGGCAGATAAGACCAGAACAGGACCTTCGCCATCCTCTGATTACCGCACACAGACGTGATTATGTCGGGCAATTTGTGGGTAAAGTGTTTACCTGCCACAAAGGTGAAAGAAGTGATAAAAACAGAGAGAGGTGGTGTTTTGATTCAGTTATTTATGAAGTTTGAAAATGCGATGCTGAAGAAAAGAAGTCTCCTCTGATGAAAATGAACGCAGACATTAGGATCAACAATGAGACGTTCCGGGTGAAATGCTGATTGAAACAAGGCT
Organism: Echeneis naucrates; assembly: GCF_900963305.1. Taxonomy (NCBI): domain Eukaryota; kingdom Metazoa; phylum Chordata; class Actinopteri; order Carangiformes; family Echeneidae; genus Echeneis; species Echeneis naucrates. The sequence continues at coordinate 1,199,436 of NC_042520.1, read as the reverse complement.
GCTCCTGCTTCACTGTGTCATCTGTTGAATGAACGTTGCTTTGAAGGAGATAAAGAGATTAAAAATGTTTATGCTTGTTGTCCTTCTGCTCAGCACACTTTCACTTCAGAGGACATCTTTAAGACGTTACGTCCAAACAAACAAAGAAAGGTAGAAATTTTCTTACAGCTCCTATGGCAACCACTTACTGCAGAGAACATGCTGCTGCATTCACTGTAATGAGAAATCCATTTGTGGACAAGGCAACTCCAAACCCCTCAATTACAGCCAGCACACTTCCAGTCAACTGGATGTGTGTTTCTCCAGCAGCAACACCAGCAGACCCACACACACACACACACACACGGTCCCACACCTCATATACACACCACAATATTATTTTTGACAAGCCTGTCTTTGGATCGCGTTAAAGACTTGCCAGATTATTATTACAAATGTAAAATTACATCAGCCCGTCCCCTGGCTGCTGGCGCTCTGATGTGTGCTGATCACTGCGTTCTCAAGAGCATCTTCCCTCAGATTAGAGGTGCCACTGTTCATAAACTCATCACAGCACAGCGCGCGCCGAGCCTCTCAAAGATAATGAAAATGTGCCGACAATAACGCCGAGGATTAGAACAGGACTGTGGGAGAGAGAAGGGTTGGGGGGGTTCAGAAGAGAAAGAAGGTGAAAAGGGAAAGATAATAACGACAAACGCCTGTGGCAATTAGACCACGTGTGATGTGGTGGCAGAAAGATGGGCCGGAGATCCCACCTCAAAATGACGCACCCGCCACCTCGATAAGACGGAGCGGGAGGTCAGCCGTTCGTCGAGCTGGCCCTGGATCATAAGGTCAAAACGACGGGCTTCTGCGGAGGGCTAATGGCCTTATGACAGTCCACAGTTAGAAATTTAAAGCCGCCCTGTCTGAAAATAGGAACGCCAACACAGAACCAAAACTCAAGGAAAGGAAAGAAATGGGAAGTTTTGATACGACCTTATGAGCTTTTCTTTGAGCAGCGATTGTTTTTTTAGAGCCATTAATGGTGAGAATCACACATCAGGAAACATACAGACACCTCGTTTGGCACAGACATGTTTGTCTTTTTGGAGTACTTCTGTGTTTGTTGGCTGCTGATTTTGATTGGCTTCCCAGATGTCAAAGGTCACATCGTTAGAAGCGGCAACATTTACATTTTGAACATTCACTCAGAAAAAAAGGAGCTAAAATCAGCTGAGCGTCACCAGAACAACCACCTGCAGGCCATCGGCGGGACCTGAGGCCTGGATCAGGCACCATCGTGTCTCACATCTGGATGCCTGTTGTTGCCATGGCTACCTGCAGGTTCAGAGACTTTAACCTTCAGAATAAACTTGAATGGATGATTTTTTTATTTCGATTTTGATAACCACAGTGAGACGGGGAGGGGTTGGAGCTCGGTGACACCTCGTATGTTCTCGCCGCTGGATGATGGCGCTCACCGCCCGCTGATTCCTGATGTCTGCGAAGTGAGTACTTCCAACTCTGAGAGCCGCGGCTCTCCAGGAAGACAAACACTCCTTATAACACCCCCTCAACGGACTCTTTTCTCAGTGATCATGGTGAGGACACGGACCAAGATGGAGCCAGGCCTCTGCTTTTGTCTCCCCATATTTCCTCCTGGATAGAGAGAGAGTGAAAGAAAGAAAGAAACAGACACTCTGAGCGGGATAGTCCGACCATTAACTGCTGGCTGATTGCTTTGTGCAAAAGGTGCCCAAAGAGTGAGGGGTAGGAAATTAGTGAATAATGGGAAGGAGTAATGAAAGAGGATGAAAACTGGCAGCCTGGTTCAACAGCCACCGCTGAAAGAAAAAGAAAGAAGAAGAGACAGAAAAAGACAGAAAACCCTGAATTAGAAGAGTGATTCTAATTCTCCGACACCAAACTGCAGCGGGCTGACCAGACTTTCAAACATTTACTCCTGTGTCCCGCTTTTTGTCTCAGAATTAGAGTTGGATTGAAGGTGAAAGGTTTAGGTAAGATGTTTTTTTTTTCCTCTTCTCTCGCAGAAACACTTGTGTTTTCTGTCTTATTCACTCTCAGAAGAAAAGAGCCGAAGTTAAACCAGAACTTCCAGGTTCGGGATTTATGGAAACTTCATTTACTTCAATGCATCCTGACTTCTTTGACTACCAGTTGAGTCGCTTCCTGACGGTCATTAGACAGGAACCTTAAAGAAATTTAAAGTTTACGACCAGCGGCCCCTTTTTGTTCATGGAGGTTTATTTTCCAGAGAAACTGAACATGGCGTTCCTGTGCTGACTCAGCACCGTCGCGCTTCTGCTGCTAAGTGGCGTTCATTTAGGCTCAAGTTGACAAACTCCACGGGGAAAATCACCTGATCAGAGCCAAACCTGGAGGCAACAGTCACCGAGATCAGAGGAGAGAAATGAAAAGCTCATTAATGTAACGGAGCACAGCAGTAATGTCTGTCACTGAAACAACAACAAGTACCTGCAGACAGCTGGTCGATTTTTTTTTTGTTTGTTTGCTTGTTGGTTTATTTAATTTTTAATTTTTTTAGGCGTATTTCACCTTTTCATTCACACTAGTTGACTCTTCCTAATGGCTGCTCAGCTCCCCCATCTCCTCCCCTTCCCTCCCTCTCTTCCTCCCTGTGCAGGTTTAAATTAGCATCCCATCTCCTGCACTCCAGCCCGTGATAACACATCTGATCTGAGCCGGCGTGGAGTCAGAATACTAAATGTGTGAGTCTGTCTGTGTGTGCGTCGCTCCGAGGAACAGCAGTGCACTGCCCCCCCCCCCCCCCCCCCCCCCACAAACACTCCCATCTCTTTGGCTGGCACCAACACAAAGAAAAAAAAAGGCCATTTTAAGCATTCAGGCTATTATAGAGTTGTAAAAAGCATCATTATCTTAAAGGGAGTGTGCAGAAATTATTAGTGGGTGAGACAAAGATGGAGTTTAATGGCCCTTTTTTTGATGAAGAAAAGATAATCTGAATTTCTAAAGAGCAAGAATTGGTGTGTGGTGTTTTCCTTCCAAGATGCTCACGTGCACTGAGGGTCATAAATGTACATCAACTAAAACTAGACAGCAGGTGGTGGTTTTCATTTGTCTGCCTCTTGTGTCGCAGGTAGAACACAAACTGTCGTTCTTTTTAATGCCAGAGCAAAAGTTTGCAGACCTCAACGGAAATTCAACAGAAAGGCAAATAAAATCTGCACAAATAGAATAAATTGAATGAATACAAGTAGATCAAATAAAATTGAAATGGTAAAACATCAACAAATTCAAATAAAGGGAATTATAACTGTTCAAACTGAAGCATGGATATAAGTGTTAGAACAAAATCAAGAATATCTGGGTGAAGATTAAAACAGAATGTGTTAAATGATACTAAAATATATTTACAAGAAAATAATGTAATTAACAGAAAGAAGTAAGGACAAGGATGTCAAAATAAACAAGATGGCCGCCAAACAAATTAGAAACTGGAAGCTTCAAAATGGCAGCAGTCAGGAGCAGCAAGGCATCATGGGAGTTGCTACCAGTTATGGTGCTATGCTATCAGTTCACTGTCAGTGATTTCTGCCTGAACTGTAAACTGTAACATCTTTCTTTGTGAATTTCCAAATGACAACTTTCATCAGAGTTGCAATCAAGAAAATATTATTAATATTTAATGATTTAATGATATTAATAATATCATTTTCCACTAATGTTTTGATACAAACACTGAATCATGACAGTTCATGACATTTTTTTTTATTATTATTATTCCAAGTCTTTGACTGAAAAAAAGTCTTTACGGGATAAATAAGATGCTAACATGGACCTTTTTGTGTTGTGATGATAATAAGAGGCTCAGGGGCCGCTTGCAAGGAGAAAGAAAATCAAGAGTTCAAGATGAAACCATTATGTGGACTGGATGAGTGCGAATGCACCGAGGAGGAGGAGGGCGGCAGGGGTTAAGGTCGAAGCAGGAAGAGTGTCAATATCACAGCAGCAATTACTGCTTTATAAATGGGCCCCATGTCGCTGCGAATGAGCAGCTCCATCAATCTGTCCTGACAGCACGCTCCTTAGCCCGTCGCTCCCGCTCCTGCCCGCAATCTGTAGATTTCAACTTAGCCTAGAAATTGATAATCCGATTCAGGCATAACCTGGTTAGGTGACTGAATGTGCTGGAGGAGGAAGACGAGGAGGAGGAGGAGGGAGGGGGTTGCTGCAGAGCGCCGGCTCAGCTCAAACACACCAGAGCACACACAGTCCAACACATGGGGAGATGATTTATTTTCAAACTTCTGTTTTGTAGTTTGAAAAAAATAATCTTGACTGCCATAAGTATGTGGACACTTGGGTGCTCCACTGTCCCGGACAGGTGATCCTCAAAAAAAAGAGCAGAGTATTAAAGTTCCATAGAGCCATCTCTTCCAGGTCACAACTGTCATTCATCTTTATGTTTTATTCATTTACATCATTCATCCTATTTTGAGAGAAAGTGATCAGAAACCAGATTTGGAATTTGATCTGTAGCTGCAGGCGGATGCTCTTCAGAGATGAGCTGCTGCTGCATCCTGGTTATGTTTCCACAAGTATCCCTGAAAATAACTGAAGAAGTACGACTTCTATTTCAATGTTAGTTCACCGCAATACAAATGGAGCCCAGTGGGTGTGTTCGGAAGTTTGTTTTTGTTGTTGGTGTTGTCGTTTTGTTGGTTTTTTAGTCCTGTTTGTTCTGAGTTTCTCCTGAATGTGTGCAGGACGTCGCTGTTACAGCAGAGCTTTGGCGTTTGAATCTTTCAAGAGGCATCAAAACTGACATCAAATCTGAGCACAACATAGACACACACACAGAGAGAGAGGGTTGCTCACAAAAAGACAGGACTTAATTCTGCACTCTGAGCTGAAAGGGAGCGGCCCAGCCTTTATAGTTCAGTATTGATCCTTGGTGCTCTCATACTAAACTGAATGAATGGAGCTTCAAGGATTAACAGCCAATAAGATCGCTGGGTAATTGAATCTTTAAAAAACACACATGAAGAGCCCAGAGGTGAAATGGCTTTCAGTCCGTTGAGCTGCTGCTGAATTCCACCATTTCAATGTGTCCATACAGCAAGTATTCATGTGTGTGACTGCTCTTTCATGCAACGTTTGTCGGGTCAGGATCTGAGCCTTGGAGCTCACGTTAAAACATGAGTGTTTTAGCTGAGAGCTAATGAGGCCAAAGCTCCTTTACTGTGTTTTCAGCCACTGCTGCTCAAACATTCCTGACAAACTAATAAACATCTGAAGTACTTTAAGTCTTCAGTACACAGACAACATGAACAGAAGCTGTCAGCCAGATCTTTGACGTCTCCTTCAGCTGCTAATGGGAAGTCTTGAGTTTACAATTTGGGCGCTGCCATCTTGTTTTTGTTGAAACCAGCAGGAACCAAATTTGGAGGAGGGAGGACTGGATTTGAACCGGAGGAACTTTTCCATAGTTCTTAGAGCTGATGGAGAAACGTAGAACCATTCTAGTTCCAAGAACGGCGTTTTGGCAGCACAAGAGGAGCTTTGTGTGACAGAGGTACACGGTGATTGGTGCAGACGTAGGCGTAATGCATCCAACGCCACCTTAAAAAAAAAAAAAACACAGAAGAATGAAGAAGAGAGAATGGACCGACGTTGAAGTTGAAGAAGTGCTGAGGAAATACAAAGAAAGGAGCTTTCCGTCTTGCTCTTTCAACCACATAATTTGCACGTTTCATTTGGCGTCCTCCATCTTGTTGCTGTTGTTGTTATTGTAGTTGTACGTAGTGCAAAAGTGACGTCGCCATTACCGAGCGTGGACGGGCAAACGCACACAGGTGAAAGCTCATCGAACATTTGTAGTTCCTGTCAAATGAGACCTCAGAACTGTTCAGGATGAGAACTGTTGAGCTGCTCTGGACTCCGTAGACCTGATCCACTGAGCTACGAACTGCACTGTGTCAGCTCACATGTGGGGAAGTCACACCGCTCCTTTAAAAAAGCTGCTCGCTGTTGTAGTACTGTTCAAAATCAGGCCCTTTAAAGATGACACTAGTTGGACAGAATCATGGTGAAGGACTGAAAAAGTGATCAGTGGTGAACCATGTCAGCAGCAGCTCTTTTTATTTCAGCGGGAAACATTTAATCCAAAATTACCGGCTGTCATATTCCCTAAAAAAATCATGGCTCAGTTTGTGCCGACACAAATGAGCCGGAGATTCTGCTAAATGAACCCGACTGAATGGACAGACACACCTGAGTTCATCGACTCCCACCACTCGGGTTCGGTGTGAATGCTGCTTAAAGCTCTATACAAATGTCCCAGCATGCTCCATTCTGCCCTCTCAGAAGGGCTGAGCAGTGTTTGTTCTCTGGCATCGAGGAAGTGAATTAACAGCAACAGTCAGACAGCAGCTGCTTCTCCACACCAATGAAACATTATGAATATCTCCATCCATACATATGTATGCTGACGGACTGCCACCTCTGCAGCCCTCCAGATGCCGCCACCGTCGCCGCCATATGTGTACTTTAGTCTGAGTGTTCGGTCTGCACAGGCGTCAGCTGACACAATGACAGCCGCCAACACAAACAGGGCGTTACAGGAAGAGCAGCGGAAATGAGTCTGCAGTAACACAAACCCACAAACTATGCGAACTTTAATGAAACCATCACTTCTTTTTTTTTTCAGTTAAATAAACTTGAAATGATGGATGTCAGTCTGCCTCTCTGTGCACCTGGGGCATTAAAAGATTGAAAGCTTGACAGTTCTTAAGTGAAGAATATTTATTTGTCAGCTCTTCACTCTTTTAACGGAGTTAAACATTAAAACCACAACATAAATCTTTGCTTTGGATTCTTGAGTCGGTTTACCATTAAAATCTTCCAGTGACATGGAGCTGGACGCAGTTAGTCTTTTATCAAAACGTTCTTTAAATTGATTTTCTGCTCTTCCTCCTGCTGACAGCATCAGAGCTGCAGAGTTTGTTCTCCTGATGTAACTCCAAGTTTAATGTCGATAAACGAAAGTAAAAATGTAAAACGTAGTTTCAGCGAAAGACTTTCCGAAACACAAGTGCTTCACCAAACTGAGTCCCAACACAGTAGCTGAGCAAACAGACCACACACACACAAACGCACAGTGACAGTGTGGTCACATTACAAAGACAGAGGAACCCAGCTGGTCCTCCTGCCGTCTGCAGGGAGGACGAGCAGAGGGAAAACAGACGGTCGGCGAGCGTCGTGGGTCAGGTGGGGGGTAGACGCCCCGTGTCTCTGTCCCACCTTCACCTTGTCCATGTGTTCCCTCCGTCCGTCGCTGCTGGGGCAGCGGAGGCTCGTGGGCCGCCGACTGATGGCCGGTGGGAGGATTAATCGACGTCGGATGGCGAGACATCTGCTGCTCACTCGCCACCAACTGCTGCGGAAACATGATTAAATGGCCTCTTCCAGAGAACATGTGGACGTGGCTGCTGCCTGTCTGTCACTCTGTCTGACGGGCTGTCTCACTGCTCCTCTGTGGACTGTGTCAGTGCGACGCATTTCTAAAATGCTTGTCACTAATTTGCTGTCTCTCTCTGGCTTGCCATCACTCAGTTGTTTTGGCTCACCACGTCTCCTGGTTCGTCTGTCTCTCTGTCCACCTGTCTGACTACAACTCTAACTCTGTTTCCGTCCTCCATGATTCTGTCATGCTCCCGACCGTCTAACTCTAACCCTGAATAATGACCTGCTTTCTGGTAGGTCATTACTTCCAGAACAGCCTGTCAGTCACACAGTAGCCACGCCCCTAATTCATACTCTTGTCACCAGTTTTTTCTCTGGATGGGACAGCGAAGTCGCCCCCGATGATATTTAAGGCTCTTCAACGTTGGCTTCACCTCACGGGCCTAAAATGTCCACTTTTAGTTCTCAGCTGCAGGAAATCCTCCGTCAGCTTCAGACAGAAGTGGTAGAAACATTATCAACGTGCATTTCACTTTGTCACACGCAGCTCTTCGGGGTGAAAGTCCAGGTTTTCCTGATTCCACCCACCCTGTCGCTCTGTCCTCAAACCCGTCTTTCTCGCTCTCAGTCGTTTTCAGTTTAAAGGTCTTGTATATTGACCGCCTATCTCTCGCTCCCTTTCAGCCCTGCAGCAGCGCCGGGTGTTTCAGAGAAAAGGTCTTGTTCAGTCTCATTTGCAAAAAGCTGTTTCCCACCTGTCTCCCTCGCAGCGTGACACAGACGGCGTCTCACTAACCCACCGATCTGTCTCACAGCCCCACCTGTCTGTCTTCCTGCAGCAGAAAGGTCTCGGTCGTCCTCGTCACACAACATGCTTCCATTTGTTCTAACTGGCCTGTTTCTGTTCTCATCCGTTTTTGGCACCTGGCTGGTGATTGAGCGAGGAGAGAGCATGTCTGGTCAGGGTCGCAGGAGTTTGAGCGCAGTTTGCTTCAGCTTTCACATGTGGCCTATATTTAAACACGTTTTCATCAGTGATATTACCTAATGAGTCTCTGTGTTTGTGCATCTTCTAATTAAGAGATTCTCCCCGGGGTGTTTTGTCGTCTTTTAGCACCAGAGGTACAAAATGTTCTCCAGAGAGACAAAGTTTCAACATATTGTACCATGAAAGCAACAGCTTTACAGGAAATTTCAGTTTTATTACTACTTGAGTTTCTCTTATGGGACACGCTCACAATGTGTCCCATTACAAAGTGGGACTGTCGTATACTGAGTCAGAATTGGAAGCATTAGAACTTCAACTATGTGTTTTTATCCATCCTGCAATTTATGTTTGAATTAATGCACAGATGGAATATTGAAGTAATCCTGAGGTTATTCCACAGAATCGTTCACCTTCTTTTTATGCTTTAGGGGATCCTGAAGTACCATCCTGTGACATGAGCGATGTCTGAGGCTTTTTCAGCACAGTTGTTTTTTAGTGGATTGGAGTGTTTTTTTGTTTTGTTTTTTGAAATCCTCCTACATCATCCTGAAAGTACATTTAGTTTAATTATGTTCGGAGAGGAAAGTTTTTAAAAAATGGTGCACAGCATATAAAAGAGTATTTTTTTCTACCTCATAAAGATTCTGAGAAAAGTCAAGTCAAACTGCTTTGACAATCCTGAGATTTCTTTACAAGCTGCCATTTCCTGCACAGAAGGCGGCCAAGGACGTGCTGGTTAGCAGTCCTAATGTGAACGGCGACATAAACACTTTTAACAAGGAACCTTGAAAAGTTCCCACAAAACATGCAGGTTTGTTGAGGGTTTTTTTTTTTTTTTTTATACTTTGTCCTTGTCGGAGCTGAGAGTCTGCGCCATGCTGCTGCAGACACCTGCCATGGCGAGGTCAACGCCCCCTGAAACCTCCACGCCATTAAAACCCTCAAGCAGAAACACAAAGAGGCTGCCAGGTGCTCGTCGGTTCAGGTTTAAGGTGGATCCTGGTTCGTGACATCTCTGCCCGCTTTGAGTGTAAGTCAAAATGTACATTATAGCATTTGCTACGCAGACGCCTTCTCAGCAGGTTGTCTGAAATATCTAATGTAATCTGACACACTACTTTAGATTTACAGCATAAAGTCATGCTGCTAAATGCTAAAACTGCTAGCGCTCAATTGGCAGCCTTCAGTTTCCTGTTGATTTGTTAGTTCAGCTGGTATTTTATATTTTAATCATAACGTTGATGTCCTTTTATTGGCTTTATGATGCAGAGGCTTCACTGCAGAGAGATAAACAGCTGAGAGTCTGTCACTGGGAGCTGGAGGTTTACAGTGGAGATGTCCTCTTTAGATGTGTCGCACTGAGCTGCAGCAGATTAATGAGATTTTCTTTAACCCGCCTGATGCCGTCAGCGCTATCATCAGTCTCCGCCAGCATCGCCGGCTCCATGTGGTTTATCTGCAGCACAGATGTGTAGCTACATTTTTTTGAGTATGCACGCATGAGGCGACTGTACTGTACATGCAGATTCTGGATATCATCTGTGGAACGGTACTCCTTTTCCTGCATCTCCTGGAGAACATTCACGGCGCCTCCGTCTGAAAGGTGAGCAAACCAAAGGGAAAAAAAGACAACGTGATGTGACTCCAAACCCCAACGTGAAGCGGCTGTGAAGGTTAAACTGTCGGTTTCTGGCTGAACTTGATGTCAGGAAGGTGTTGAAGCATTCACTGTGCAAAAAAACGGCTTCGATGAAGGAGCTGGATTCTTAAATCCTCAGGTTGAGAAATCTGTGCTAAAAATGACGTGACTCTGTGGTGGTGGCGGTGTTTTGTTTTTGTTGGCGTGGAGATCCAGGCCGCTGGTTTTCCCCCCTCTCCCTCAGCGGGGCAGTGCAGCTGTCACCCCTCACTTTGCCTCTCCTCTGCGGCGCTCCCACCTGGTTGTCAGACAGTTTTGTGGTTCACCTGAACCCTGGTGCGTTGCTTCCCGGTGCTTCAGTGTTGTCCGTGCTCTGTCCGGAGGACCTTGGGAATGTTTACTGGATGTGATTGCAGTGTTGCTGCTGGAGATCAGTGAACCTTCTGTGGACTCCTGCCTGCCCGCCTCCTTTGGTTATGGCTGTTTCTGGGTTCCTTGTAAATTTTATATTTTCACCGATTTACAGCCTCCTTGAAACGCATCAGTTAGAGCACAGAGTTAGCACTGTTAGCGTGCTAAATAATTAACATTTTGATGATGACCAAACAACAAACTGAACTGTGATCAGACTAATCAGACTTCAGTTAATATGCACAGTCATTCTAAAGTACAAAGTTTTGTTTTGTTTTGTTCTGCATTGAGATTTTTGGTCAACATTCATTAATTTGGACATTTTTCAAATGAAATAATTCCTGTTTTATTAAATAAACACCAGACTTATGAGGAGTTCTGGTAATGAATGTTAGCTGCAGGTACCTTTAAATCCTGAAATTGTCACCGTAACGTGTTTCAGTTGATTTGGAGGTGAAGATTGATGTTTTGATATTTGCTGTTTCCATCTGTCCGTCTGTTTCTGAGCTTCACACCTCACTGTTCTCAGCAGGTCTCTCTGACATGTGTGCTGTGTTGCATTACACCTGGGGGGTGCAGGAGGGTGGAGGCCTGCTGATGGAGATCTGCTCTTCTGGGCCTGTTGCAGTACATCACTGGGCATTTTGGACGGTGACGCTTTGTTTTCTTTCAGTTGATGGAGAAACTGAATCTGCTCTGGACAATAAATCACTGAGAATCAGAGCGGAGCCCACCAGCATGTTCATCATACCTGCCTTTTCCTCTCCATTTTTTCCCCGTCTCTGCTGAGAGAGCAGCAGCAGTGGTGGCGGTGGCGTTGCTCTCTTCTCCACGCCACTCGATGGGAGCATGGCGCCCCCCAGAGGCCAATGCATCCACCTTACCACCACCACCTCCTCCTCCTCCTCCTCTTCACATCATGAATATTTCACCAGGTTTAACTCCACTTAAAATATGCATTCTAATTGGACCTAAGTGCCACAGCTCCTCACTAAGTAGCTTTCCAGATTTTTTCCTCCCGCTTTCCTCCCGAACTGACACGTTTCATATGCTTGATGTATTTTCTAAATGTTGCTTACTAATCTGTTTCTCGGTTTCACTGAACTTTGCTGAACCTTCCCACGTCTCAGAAGCTCCCTCTGATCTGCAGCAGCATCACACCGTGCAGCGCGGAGGCTCGGAGTAGACGGAGGTCCACCTGGCTCTCGCTACAGGCTGAAATGCTTTAAAAAAAAAAAAAAACAACTTCCTCTTGGACATGTAGAAGAAAATTAGATTAACATTTCAAAACAAAAGTTACAGCCTTTTTTTTTTTGTTTTTACCGACATTAGTGGTGTAAACAACCTTTAAAACTGCATTAGCAGGCTATTACTCAAATTTAGCACTAAACAGCGGAATGGTCTGTACTTTTACTTTATGGGTTTCTCCCTCATTCCCTTCCTTCTCTCTCATGAATGTAAGAATCAACAGTTTTAAACGTGTGACAGGGCGTGAAGAAGTAATTCATCATTCTTTGTGTTAATTACAGCACTTACGGAGTGTTTACTGTGGGAATGTCTTCAGATATGTAGGCTGTGCTCAAGCAAGTTACATATTTTTAAAGAAATACATTTATTTTCTTCTTTTAGCACTGAGACTACGAGACTCATGACTTATCCCAGACGTCAGCTGGGATCGGATCCTGTATCATGTGTTTAGGAAAGACTACCTAATTGGGGTTAGGGTTAGGAAAGCAGAAAGGATGAAGATTTGCTCCCGCGTCATGTTTTAGGGGGTTCATGTGGTTGTGTTGAGTTTTGATGGTCACTCAAATGAAGACACGATGTTCCAGCACAGAACACAAGCGCCTCTGTCGTTTGTGGGAGGAACTCAGGTGTGGCAGGTGTGGCTCATTTTCCCGCCCACCTCACAGCTGAGTAACGGCTGTACTCGAATTCAGCGTCGGCTGATAATGCCGGCTCCGGTGTGCCACCGTCCTCAGTGCCGGGATGGGGTCCATTTTAATAGTGTATCTGTGGAAATTGAGGAGCAGAAAATGAAGTGTCACAGCTCTCAGACACAGCCTGATGAGGTACAGGTAGTTTTTGGCTCAAAAAAAATAAAATAAATAAAAACACCCTGCAGTTCACAGGATTTGTTGCGCTCGCACAAATAATCATAAATAACTATGAGTCTCAGTAAGAGGACATGACAGGCCGACACACGGCGCAGGAACATCTGCAGCATCAAAGGTACACTGCAGAATTAGATTTGTGGCCAAGCTGCCAGAGGTTTTATTCAGAGGAAAACAGATTATTGAACAACACAATAGAAAATGTGGAGTGCAGTGCACATCCAGGGCACATTACCAACCTGAGAGAAGCACAACTTGACTCTCTGTCTGACTTGAGACTTGACTTGGGCTCCGGAGAATCCTCACACTGATTCACACCTGAGATTGGATTAGAGAGATTTCCAAACACTGGGACTAAACTGACAAATCCAATCTGTTGCATGAACATACATCTTATAATGCACTGAGGTTTTTGAAAGGTTCAGATCACGAATGGAAGAAAAACCTCCAGCATTTGTTTCAAACATTCAGCTCGTCGATGTCGTGCTTCCTGCTGATGAAAAGAATTCAACTTATTTTGGTTTACAAACTAATTGGAGTCCTGAGAAAAATCACGACATCTCCACATGTGGACACAAACGATTGCTCGTGCTCATGTTGATATCTTCGGACTGTGGAGGGAACATCGTGCTAAATCCACAGACCCCCATTTTTATTTTATCGTTCAGGTGTAACAATGAGCCTGACACAAAGTTCTTCACAGAAACGTGTATCGTTTCATCATCCCAGCACTGGAAATGAGGCTGAAATAGCTTTAAGAGCTTCCATTCATGAGGCCTCCGGTGTTTGGGGGCCAACTGGGGTGTCCACATACTTTTGTCCACCCGATGGGCCTGCGTCTCAATAACGAAGTTAACCTTCAAATGGCAAAACTTTAAACCTTGATGAGTCACAACCGCACACTTTTATATATACACCTCCTCGTCATTAACACACTCGCACACTCCAAACTTCAAGCTTGCTTTGTTCCATCAAACACACACACACTCTCTCACACACACAGGGGGAGTCCACAATGATTTGGAGTAGAAAAAGACCCGCTGCTGGTTTCATCCTCGCCCGTCGCCGTAGTGACCGAGCTGCTTTGATCCTCCTCGTCACTACATCTCTCTCTCTCCCCGTGTCGGCGCATGTCTCTCGCCCCATCTCTCTCCCCCTCTCTCTGTTCAGAAACATAATGGACGGCGGCGAGGCAGGCGCAGCGCTTTGTTGCCATGGCAATCCAAAGGAACTAATAACCTGGTGGAGAGCAGATAAGGCCGTGAGCAGAGAGAGGAGACAGAGACACAATGAATGTGAGAGACACAATGAAATGGGGGGGGCAGTTGTGTTATTACTCTAAGTATGACTGTTATTACTGTGAGTGCAGGTTGGTACTAAATATTTAAAATCACTCAAAATTCTAATAAAATGGCTCCAGGGATGTTTTTGGTGGGACAAACAGACCGAATGGATGAAAGGACCCACCCTGGAGTTTAGACAGCAGACAGAAAAGGGCAGAATGAGTCGACACATCAGACACAGAACTTCATCAATTTTCTTTAGCGCAACCGAGTGTGCGAGAATAACAAACAAGTGTGATTAATAAAGTCATGAAACCTCACGTCTCCAGTTCTGTTTATTTCATTTAGTTCAAGAAAGTTTCTTTATCCCCTGAAGGGGTGGGGGGCAATTTAAAAGGCGCATTTAGAAAAAAGAAACAGTTAATGCAACACAAAAGTCTACATGTTTATGGTTTGATGGAAGAATGCTGATTTTAGTGGAGCAAAAAGCTGCAGCACATGTTGACCGATGAACCAGAGCACCGTGATATTCTGGAGGTCTGGACTCTTCTGGACCAAGCAGATCCTTCAAGTCCTGGAAGTTGTGAGGTGGAGCCTCCGTGGATCTGGACGTGGTGGTCCAGCTCATCCCACAGAGGGATCTGGAGCCAATTCAACACCTTGAGCTGGTTGTTGTTACTGTTTCCGGGAAGACCTGGATTTTGTCTTTCTCTGCTCAAAGGTGTTGAACCGATCGATTTTCTGCTCAGGTGGTTGATTCAGAGCACTTCCAGGTCGCCGCTGCTTTGATCTCCGCCCCCTTCGATGCCGCCGTACATCTGCTGAAATTTGTGATACATCAAAACTACAGCATAAGCTCTGCTGCACACACAAACACACATTATGTTATCCCTTCACAGGACCATTACAAAGTCTTTCACTAACAGAAATATTTTGAGGTTATTTCTCTGAACTGTAGCAGATCTAAACAGCACAACAATTTTTTGTCTTTACAGATGAATCTTGGGATTTTTGTGTTGTGAAGGATCTACCTGTTGGATCCTTTATTGGTGTTGTTTTTTTTTTTTATGCTGATGTCCTGACTCAGCTCCAGTGGAACAAATAATTATTTACGCTTGGGTTGGTTGGATGCTTCCCACTCTTGGTTGGTTTTCTGTCCATTTTCTGTTTCCCGCTGTAGTTGATCCCGTTTGTTATACAGCAGCCGGCTGAGGGTACTTTGGGTAATCAAGTAATGTGGCTTTGAATAATTCAACCTGCCATCGGAACTGAAACCACAACCTTCAGAGAGCTGTCAGCGACCACACAGACATTAACAAATAGCTCCCGTCTCCGTATCATTCACATTGAGGGGTTGAGGCCAGAGATAATCCCTCACAGTAAACAGAAAGAAACTCTCAGCTCCAACTTCCTCTCTGTTATTTTTCCTCCTCTTATTGCATGCGGCCTCATCACTCTCCTTTCTCTCACCTGTCACTCCGCAGCGTGCACTGTGTAATAAAAAATAAAAAAAATCTTAAAAAAAAGAATGAAAGTGAGAGGGAAATGTCAAATATTCTCGATACGGGAGGACTCGCTGAGACGGGGGAGTCTATTTCTGACCTCGGCGGAGATGCAAGATGAACGTAGCTGCCAAACCGTCGGTGTCACGACCCGTAATCGTCCAATCTGCTGAGCGCCTGAGCCGAGCGAGAGCTGAGCATTGAGCTGTTTGTTGTTGTTCTGGGTTGGAGGTCGAATGTGTGAGTAATCCAGCACTGCACTGAGCGCTGGCCCGATGGCTGATATCCAGACGCTTCCAAAACACACACGCACACAGAAAGACCTTTACCTTTCATAAATATTCAGATTGAAAGCAGCTTCAAATGTAATATTTCACTGCCAGATACAGAAATAGGATCTTCCTAATGGGACTACTGACAGTTTAGAGTGTATTGTCACATTATTCTGAATCCACTCATTGGAAGCTGATAAATTAATTACACAGAGTTTTACAATATCTCCAATGAGCCAACATAACGTTCACAGTTTGCAGCTTAAAATAATGCACCCACTTTTAACTTCTTCTCCACTTATTTTGCATTAACTCCATCTCAATGACACATCAGTTTGAGCCAGATTGGTCTTGTTTATCTTAGCAGGCATTAGTATTAATGTCCAGCTGTGTTCCCATTAGAATTTCGATTTTCATGTCGCTAGTTTAACAATTTAACCCACAACAACAATTTGAACAGGACTTATTCTCATTCCAGTGAACTTGGATTCAAACTTCAGCCATCGTAGTCACACTGAAGCTTACGTCATAGGAAGCAGGAATCATTTCCCCTTTAACCTTTGAATTATTGTTATTACTTCTGAGTTTTAGCCCAACACACTTTGTGCCAGATGACCCATAAAGGTCAGCATATCTATGATATAATTGAACTTGTGAGCCTGGTGATGCAATAAGTCTTTATAGATAACTTAATTCTTTAATAACGGCGCCTTCACCCCAGTTAGACAGCAATGATCCTCAAGATCTCACCGTCACATCGAGGTCAGTCACACCGGCTGCTGTCAGCACTTGGCTGTGATTGGCCAATGAAGTCGATCGCATCACGCTGAACAGCAGTCACACGAACAGTGACGATTTTAAAAAAGCTGGCTTCTATTTTTGTGATGACTGAAGGAAAAACGGATTCCCTGTAGAGTGACGCCCAAAGAGGGCTCCAAGAAGTCCTCTAATAATCCAAACATCCGAAGCGTTTATCGTCATCAGCCTTCTGTTCTGTAACACAAGTCTGTTCATGATTTTGGAGATCTTTTAACGAAGGAAGATGTGGAGGGAGCAGATCTGAGCTGAACCTGCTCCGATTCCTCCTCCCACAGTTCCAGGTCAGCTTAACAGGCGGCTCAACGTGGCCGGTTGGTATGAAAGGGTTGATTGTCTCTGTAAGTCGGCCCTTTGATAGATGGCTGACCCCCCCCCCCACCTCCACAGTGTCCCCTGGGACTGGCCCCCGCCTCCCTCCAGGCGCTGTAGGTGTACACGGGATAGATATGGATGGCTCGATGGGAAAATGAAAGATGTGTAAGCCTGAAATGAGCAAAGACATTTGCGTTGCGCTTTGCAAGAAGTGTCAGATGTGGCTGAGGCACCGGGGGGAGTTGTCCCAGTCCTGCTGTTCCGTCTGCTGACACAATGAGAGAAATATTCAAGCAGCAGAGTTCAACCTTTTTTGAGTTCAATCTTTCTGGCGTGAGGATTCTTGTCACGCTTTCCGTTTCTCCACAGCGTCCCTTCTCTGAAATATTAAATAAACACAAGACAGTGAAAAGAAAAAAAAAAGGAGCGTTAATTCCAGCGTGTCGGAGCAAAAAAAAAAAAAACAAAACAATTGAAAAGATCCGCTGACTTGAGTCCACATGCACAAAAGCCAAAGAGCAGAAAAAAAGGAAGCTTTGATTGCTGCTATTTGTTCACCATATCAAAGAGCCGCAGACACTTCCCCCCTTTTCTTTCTTTCTGCTCATCTGAAATGCGTTCGCTATGTACTACTTACACATGTAACTATCCAAATTCAATTTTATGTGGATATTTCTAATGTATTGCATACATTAAGAAATGTATTTGCACATACCCGAGCAGAGCTGAATAGCTTTGAAAGGAGAAACTCCTCCATTCGAGCTTATTACCCTCACGCCTGGACTCAGGCGAGGAGCAATTAATCATATTTTTTGCTTTGGGTTAGAATACTGATTTCCATCTCTGCACACAGGAAATGTAATATTTTCAGAGCTGGAAATTCATCCAGCAGTAGGTACAGTTTGGCTCTGAGGCTTTCTGCTCCCCGCCGAGCCAAGTACCATAAAATAATGTGAGAGGAGCGGGAAAGACAGAGCGGCGGCTGCTCAGCTGGACGCTGGAAATGAACTGTCTGTCTGGCTGTGTCTCCCTCCCCCGCTCCGAGCCTTTTAGGTGCTGGGTGTTTATGAATATGGCGCTGCAGAGAGGTGTTTTCTGAGTACGGCTCATTGTGCGGCTAGTGGCAGTGTCCTTGGCGGCCTCTGTGCTCAGCTGGAAGATGTGCAATTCTGAGTTTATTCACATTTTTTTAATAAGATTTACACTCAATCTGCAAATACTGTGCAGCTCTGTGTTTTTTTTTTTCTGTGTAAATGTACATTTAACGGCACATTTATAAAGTAACTATGTTGTGACACCATGTTGCAAACTTTGTCTGGTGCTCGTGGAACAGTTGGGAATGAGACAACTGCCATCGGTGTGCAAGGTCTGGTTTCTTCGTTTAGTGATTCACGAGCGAGCAGCAGCAGGTTCAGACGGACCTCACTGCACATGTGAAAAGATGGTGCTGTAGGAAGCTGCAGTCTCCGTCTGGAGGGCAAAACATTCAGACTCCTGCTGCATTTACAGCACCAGGAAAATGTATTTTAAAAGCTCATAATCATAAACAGACGCCTGACAGTGTGCTTAACAGACAGAAGAAGAAAAGAATAAAAAAAAAAACAGTAAAAGTGTGTGTAAATACAATTGTTAAGACATCATGAAACAGATACAATCAAATGAATCTAATTGAAGTTGTTTTTAACTTCTTTTTGAGGCTGTTTCATTTGATCTTGACTGGAAGCTCCAGCAGTCAGCAGCAGTTTACATTTTTTGGGATGATTTTATGACTTTGTAGTAACGTTGGAAACAGAAAGTGGGCACTTGACATGTAAAAACGGTCCATTTTATCAGGAGTCAAACAAGCGACCTCGTGCTCAGGGCCCACTGTGCCCCCCGTGCCATCCCTCGTACTGCTCACCGATCGCAGGAGCTGCTTCAGAGCAGGTTTATATCAATCCAGGTCAAAAACGATAAACGTGACTCTGAGGTCAGGAGTGTACCAAACAGATAAATTTGGTTCAAACCAAGCGTGAGCAGCCATTTTGTCTGTCGGCCATCTTGTTTGAAGAAACCATATTTTTACTTTCACAAATGAGGATTCTTTTCACAGTTATATGTATCTGCAACATACTTGGCTGCTGTCAGACCTTTAAAGCTTTTAAGATCTAAATGTTCTTAGTTGACGAATTAGCACAATCACCCCAAGTTGTGGTTGCCTACTTACCCCTGTGGTGAGCTTGTGTTTGTCTTGACACTTCACAAGTGTCACTTTGTACACATTGTACACAACGGTGGAGGCAGAAAAACACAACAGCGTGGACTTGAGTTGTTTGTCTCATTCTGACACTGAAACCAGAGGAGTGCAACGTCCATGGTTAACGTGATGTCTGGATGTCAACATGTCTGACTGCGTTGTGTAACTGTTAGTGGAACAAGAGGATCAGCAGCGAAGTGAAGGAACAAATTCTGTCGAAACCTTCAGGCGTCTCTGCAAAACCAGTGAGGAGTTGGCAGCCATCAGTTAAAGTTAGGACAGCTATGACAAGTGTGTTTGCAGACGTGTGTGTGCATCCACACATCCCTCAAGTTGTTTGTCTTTGTCAACATCAGAGCCGACTTTTTACCTGCTCCTTCTTTTAATCACATCTTTTTCATCTGCAGACTGATGATGGAGGCAGCCGTTTGAAATAAGAAAATCCTTGAAAAGATTTCAGTCTGTTATGAGCGACCCCCTTTTACTTCAAACTCCTCCCATAAGAAGTTTATTAAAATTCTAGTTGTGGATAATAAATGCTTTCTAGCCATTAGCGTGCTGTCTGCGGCTCTCGCAGCAGGAGGACGGTTGTGTGGCGTGCCCTTGGTTTTTCAGCTGTGTGAGTGCTCACAGAAAGGAACCTGTGTCACTGCTAAATGGGAAATGAAAACACACAAAGGCAGGTTTTTATTTCCATGTTTATCACCTTGAGTCTGGATCAGCAGCAGATAAAAACATATAAAGCATCAGCGGAGAAAAACAAAACAGGGAAATACAAAAACTGAGCTCAAAAACGCGCACACACCTGTGTCTCATTTATTTTCTTTTTTTTTACCATGAGGGGGAAAAGCTGAGTTGTTTCGCTGTTGAATCAGTTCTCTGACACTCGATCATTTTCCCCCAAATCACTGCTGAAACACAGATCAGAGGAAATAGCTGCTGCGTTCCTCGTTTGAGCAAAAGAGCTGGAAAAAACAAATAATGATAAATCTCTTTTTCTTTGCAAATCTGATGTATTTGAGTTTAATTTCAGCTCTTTTTGTAAAGCTCAATTTTGCACAAATGCAGTTTTAAAGTGGGCGGTTTAGTGATTTCAGGAGAAAGAAATGTAATTTGTCTCAGCAGTGGTTTAAACACTCACCTGCACAACAACGAGTCACACTGAGACCTGAACTTCATTAACAAAACTCAGCCACCTTTCAATCATGAAGGTCGCATTTTTAACTTTCCTCTCAGAAACCAGAGTAGATACGTGTTTTTACTCTGCTGGATCCGGACTCAGGTTGCTCCTCGAGCTCGGCCCATGTCCGAATTTAGGGGGCGGAGTCAGGTGGAGCTTCAGGAACAAAAAGGTAAAATAAAAGAGCAAATGCTTTAAATATATTTGTTTCATTGATTTTGTTTTAGCCCTGACTTCATGAAGCACTTTGATGAAAGGCGAAAACACACATCGAACAAGCAGACGTGCTAAAGGATCCAGCCAAGAGGCAGATCCACACTGTGTGATTGTGGTTCAGTGTGACATTTTGTCGGGGTTAAATGTGCGTGCAGGAGCAGCTGAATGTGCTGAAGCTTCAGTCAAGCGTCTGCCGACCAAAACTTATCTGCTGAGTTCCTGTCAGGCGGTGAGCTTTATAAAGCAGGAGGCAAAAGCATAAACTCTGTGAAGGTTTCCGAGAACAGGATTGATGTAGTGGAGTTTTTTTGTTGTTGTTGTTGTTGTTGTGTTGTGTTTTTGTTTTTTTTGTTCACCTGACAGCAGCCGTTTGTCTCCGAAGTGAAGGCAGAGCGAGCTGCAGCAGTAATGGACCGAGGTTCTCCAGCTTCACATCAACTGATCATCATGTCAGACAGTTTCTGCTCCATCAGAAAAAACAAAAAACAAAAGGAAAACAGTCAGAATACGGTGTTTCCTTACCTGCTTTACCTGATTTATTCATTTATTCACGTTTCAGGGGTAATGCCTGGAAGCATGAATTTATTAAAAAACTGAAAAAACAGTACAAAAACAACAAAGCTACGTTGACTTGATCTCTCTTTCTCTTAATTTATTTATCACTCACCTTCATTTCATTTGCTGGATCAAAATGTTGTGTTGTTCTCCTCCATGGCTCAGCAAACTATGCCGATGTCTGATCAGACGTTTAACTGTCTGATGGAAAGTGCGTCTGAGTCTCTTTGCACCGCTTCGATGGGCTGGTGTTAACAATCCTTCAATTTAGTTTTTATCTCCTGAAGGAATAAGATAAGAACGCTGACGCCATGTCAGTTAAACGCCTCCCAGCAGCTTCCTGTCGGTCTGCGCAGGAGGGCACTAATACACAACGGGAGGTGAGAGAGACCCTTCCAAAGGGTCAGAGCCAACCTGGGGGGGTCGCCGGAGGACGAGCGGAGGACAGAGGTCAGAGGTCAGAGCCTGCTTTTCTTCCTTCATTCATTCAGAGTTCAACAGAAAATGTTCACCCTTTCAAGGGGCTTTAAAACAGATTGCTACATATTCAATTAAAAGCTTTGGAGCAACTGTCTTATTGACCAACTCTGCTTTTCTGCGACATTGAAGGGAAATAAAATATGTTTTCAGTCACCTTCATGGATTCCTCAAAACCCACTGAAGGTTTTAAGTTCGATGCACCAAAGCGGGCTGATCATGTTGCAGAAAGAAAAATCCCAAAGTGGATTGAAAGTAAAGACACAAAAATACAAAAATATAAATTTAAAAAGTTGTTCTGTTTTGTTATTTTTATTTGAACACACAATCACTCCAGTGTGGGTCCATTTGTGCAGATCCAAAACAAACATCCAGACAGAACTCAAAGAAGCTCCAAACCCAGAGAAGGTTCAGCCCCGTGTGCAGGCAACACAACACATTATGTTACATCTCAGTAAACAAAACATAATAACATGACCATGCAGACTGCTCAAAGGCCCAAGGCCCGGGGCTTTGAACCAACAACCTTCCTGCTGGAAGCAGCAGCAGCAGCACGAGCACTTATCAGACAAATAAAACAAGCAAAAATGAGCCCTTTATCTAAACTCACAGTGACGAGTTATATCCATAAACACGAAGAATCCCTGACCCACATCCGGAGGATCAGGAGTGGTTCTGATGTGTTATTTCCTTTTTGACTGCGAACCAGATCGACCTCATCTGGCTCACCTGCTGGGCTGTTTCTTTTTCTTTGTGAGTAAACCTGTTTACTGTGAGTGTGAAGGTGTGACCTGGACATTAACGCTCCAACGCTCTTGGCTTGTTCGCTGTCGTCCGCGCCGTGAGGACACTTTCACTCCATAGTAGAGCTTATCAGGGCTGATAATTGCCTCTCATTACCTCAGCATTTATCTTCCTCCTGTCTCCTTAACGGGATGAAAATCAATCAATGGCCACTCATCTTCGCAGCGCTCAGCTGCTGCTGCTGTAGTTGCAGAGAAAATGGCGAGCAGCAGCGGTCGTGGCGGAAGCGGCGGCGGTGGTGGCGGGCTGGGGAGTGGATTAGGGCCGCCGCCCGGAGCTGCTGTGATGACACCATACAATCCTAATGGGCTTCTTCACGCCGCGCTCACCTAATCACCCATATCAAACCCTCTCACAGAAGAGCCAGAGCCTCTTATTTATTTGATTTCTCTCACATTAAATTATATAGGATTTAGAAAAGGGATTAAATTTTTACACTTGTAAGAAGCCTTAGCCACTTAATTAAGGCTGAAAATAATACTGCAATTATTTTTGCAGGGGTTGAGAATGGAATTTTTATGTCCTCGGAGTATTTAGTTAATTATAATGTTGCACTGTGACTGCTAATTTCAGAAACTCCGAAACTTTACAGTTTTTTTGTTTTTGCACAACTGTGGAGTTTTTTTTTTTTTTTTCTTTCAATTCACTGACTGCCGAGTCCATTGTTATGCAGACCGTTGTTTATCAGCACTGCTGCTATCAGTAACACAGCTCATCATTCACTGCCATATTGTTCCAACAAACAATGGATCTGTGTTTGCAGTGTGCAGTACAGAAATCTGATTTACCGATCAACAGGCTCGGTGGTTTTGTTTTCCACACAATGAGCCGTGATGAGACTGTGACAAGCTGATGCCAGAACAATGGCAGCCAGAGTTTTCTACTTTACCTGGATTTTTTTTTTTTTTTTTTTTTTGGCCGGATCTGCAGATATAAAACCCGTTTGCTCTCACACTGCAGCTTCAAACACAGCAGATCTATTCAAAGAGTTTCTACGCTGCAGGGTTCAGTGCTGAGAAAGTGTTTCTGAGCAAACTTTGCATTCAGCCTCATCTACAGATTCACGACTCTAAAAATAGCTGAATGGAGAGACCTGGAAGAGAAGTTGGACCGGCCCTGCTCCGTACTCCCAGTCCAGTCTGTCAATCACACAGTAGCCCCGCCCCTAACCCCTCCCCTCCTTCCTTATTTTATTACATATATATATATTATTTAAAAAATGAACATCATGTTGTATTTCAGACTGAGACCATAAACTCATCAGGAAAATGTTTACTGAGGAGGAGGAGGGACATTTTCCCATAGGCATGAAGAAGAAGAATAATAAAAGAAAATCAGGAGGATTTTGTTCTTGTGTGTTTGGAAACATTATGAAGTTAAAAAAAAAAAAAATCTCAGAAAGACGAAAACTTTCCGCTTGTGGACTGAGTCAACAGTGCTTTGTCTTTCCTGAACAACCAGCCGCCTTGTCGTCGCCATCAGCTGCACACAGCGATAAGTCTGTGATCCAGGATGTAAACACCTGGAGGCGAGTCAGAGAATCACTTCAGAGACGCCCGAATCAGAGTCTCTTCACGGCCAAAAGGGCGTTGGCACCCAGGGCCCATTTGTCTTCCCCTGAGACTCACTTACCTGAACGGAGAGGTGCTGTTGTTTGTGTTGGATGAAGCAGAAGAAGAAGAAAAAGAAGTGGATGACTGTTGTTTGATTGACAGGTAAAGAGGAATTGTCAGTTAAGCTAGAAGAGTAATCCCTGTGGAAGTTCACACTCTGACAACTTCCCTCTCCTCTCGCCAACTTTCTCTTTACGTCTCCAACAAATTACAGCCATGCATCGCTGCAGAGGAAAAATAAAAGTACAAGGTGCGTCTGTTTGTGAGAAGTAAAAACAAGACTCTGTATCCGCGGAGCATCCACTCGTCCGTCCTTGGTCATGCCTGTCACGCAGCAGCTGAAGCAAAGTTTCCTTCGTTAGTCACAGTTGGTTTTACTGTTGAACAGGAAGAGGAAGTGTGATGGGGGGAGGGGAGGGGGACCGAGGTTGACCTGATTCAGTATTCACCGACTGTTCCCGCGAGACGTTCACGGACGTCTTCACTGGTCCCTGCGGCAGCGACAGAAGGAGCCAAAGAGAAATTGATAGATGACAACTGGTGTGTTCGAAGCTGTAAATAAGAGCCAGAGCAGATATTTCACATCTTTGAGCACAATTGTGAAAATATTGGCATTTAATGGCAGGCCGGGAGTGAGCGGGAAAGAATTGTCAATAATGGCTGCTTCCATGAGTCCTGCAGCTCCACTCCATCTTAGTCAATCAGTCAAACTGGACCACTGGACCACTGGACCGCTGGGCCACTGGACCGCTGGGCCACTGGACCACTGGGCCGCTGGACCACTGGACCGCTGGACCACTGGGCCACTGGACCGCTGGACCGCTGGACCACTGGACCGCTGGGCCACTGGACCGCTGGAGCACTGGACCGCTGGACCACTGGGCCGCTGGAGCACTGGACCGCTGGACCACTGGGCCACTGGGCCACTGGGCCACTGGGCCACTGGGCCACTGGACCGCTGGACCACTGGAGCACTGGACCGCTGGGCCACTGGACCGCTGGGCCGCTGGACCACTGGAGCACTGGACCGCTGGACCACTGGGCCGCTGGGCCACTGGGCCACTGGACCGCTGGGCCACTGGACCGCTGGGCCGCTGGACCGCTGGGCCGCTGGACCACTGGGCCGCTGGACCACTGGGCCGCTGGGCCACTGGGCCAATGGGCCGCTGGGCCACAGTCGGCCAACAAATACAACTACAAAACTCTGCTGTTCTTTTATATATAACAATAACACACTTGTAGATCCCATTTTCAAAACTTAAGTCTGAAGCTAACTGAGTTTTGACTGATCAGACTGATCAGCTGTGCTGATAGGAAGCGGCTGAGATGTTTGCTAAATGGAAGCTGACTGACATCATAACAAACAGCTGCTAAATAAAGAGCTATTTG
The DNA here is from genome assembly GCF_900963305.1 of Echeneis naucrates. NCBI lineage: Eukaryota > Metazoa > Chordata > Actinopteri > Carangiformes > Echeneidae > Echeneis > Echeneis naucrates. The sequence goes on along the minus strand of NC_042520.1, from coordinate 1,174,177 downwards.
AGATTTTGATCATCCTTCCCTGCTGACTGGTTCGTAATAAAGAGATTCACCCGGCTCTCCTAAGCTTACTGAACTGGACTCTGGAGTCTGCACTGATCTTTCTTGTGATGTTTCGGAGTCTCCGCTCGCTAAGAGGTAAAAGAATCACAGAAAAGGTCACGAGTGGGCCGATTGGCAGCTGGTATTTATGGCGCCGTCAGCCCCCACCTGACCACACAGGCCCAACGTGTTACTGCGTGCCTCTGCTGTGACACGAACAAGTGCTGACTGCTGTACGGAGCGTTTTCCTGCCTGACAGACGGCGCCAAGGGTTTTCAGGACCCAACTACTCCTCATCCTCCTCTTCCTCCTCAGATGAATCAGATTTGTCCAGACGGATCCGAACGAACAGTGAACAGGTTTGAACTGGGCTTGTGGATTTTATCATGAACAGTAAAGCCAAAGATTCATCATTTTGAAAAAGCTGAATGATGATGAAGAGGAGGAGGAGGAGGATGCACCGTTTTCACTGAAACTTTGAAACAATGGAAAAAAAACAACAAAAAAACAAACAAACATAAGAACGTAATGAAGAGACATAAATTTGACCTCTGCTCAGAGGCTTTATTTTCAGCTGCATACCTGCTGAGCTAACCAGCTCTCACCACTGTCCCGCTTTCTCTTTATATCAAACTATGCTAACAGTTTTTCCCTGAGCCAAGCTGATTTCTTTCTGGATCTATCTCCGCAGTGAATCCACCATCTCCCACCAAATATCAGGCAGAGCACGTTTTCCTTTCAGCCGGTTCCCCCAGGACGTTCCCTCCTCTCCATCCTGTTCCCATGGACAGCAGTCCCAACGCTCGGCCTGACATTTCTTTTTTTTCCCCTCTCTCTTTGCCAGTGACCCTCGCCGCTGCTCCCTGGCCTGAGAAATGTCATCCTGCTGGCACCGGGTGAATGTGGGACACCGTCGGAGGCGTCGTATCAGCAGCGGGCATATGTTGACGCTGTCACATTCAGAAAGGAAGGAGAGCTGTGTGTGTTGACCATCACCTGTAAAACTCAATCAAACCACCCGCCAGCTCTGAAGAAGGAGAGAGTCAGAGGTGACGGCGGGAAGGGCAGTCACATAAGGAGTGAGTCAAACGAAAAGCAGCATGGCAGCTGGCCACTGGCCTTTTAACATTAGCACATCCTCACAGTAAATAAAAAGAGACAATTGTTTGGTCACATTGCGATGGCGCTCGCACAAACACACACACACACATATACACATGCATGCACAGCTGCAGTGCAAGTGTGTTAAACGGTTATTTGTTCTGGCTGCCTGAGCCAATAGGATTTAACCAGCCGTGGAGGTGTGGACACACAGCGAGGCTTCGTCCACGATTAGACGGAGAGCTCAGCGCTGAGCCCAGGATTACCTGACTTACTCTGTGTGTGTGTGCATCTGAACTGCTGCGCACCAAAGGCCAAACCCAACTGGGTCAGAGCCCGAGCGGAGCTACAGGAAGCTAAATATCACTTGTTTTTCTTGCAAATTAAATCGCAAAAGTGTGTCTTGGAACCATCGTTATTTCCCAACTTGGCTGAATGGAGAGCGGCAGGTTACAGGCTTCATTTAAATACATTTCTGAGAACAAAATCAACCACACAATGTTTGTTGGTTCTGTGTCCAGAAGAAGAAGGTTGAGTTGTGTGTGTATGCGGCCTTGAACAGATGAACAGTTGCTCCTGCTCCAAACTTTTTGATTTCCTCCCTCTCTTGGTTTTGGTTTTGAGTCCTCCTCTGCTTCTCTGTGAGTTTTGTCTGAAAACAAGATAAAAGTGGTAAAAAAAAAACTGAGCTCTTCAGAAAGAATCAAAACATGAATTATTTTTCTCCGTTGTTGAAATATTTACGTTGGCTTTAAATAACTGAAGCTTGTTTTCAATTAGTCAGCTTCAGATGGTTTCATCACTCTTCATGATAGTCCAGCGAGTTCTTCGACCACCATTGAACCTTCTCCACGATGGAGACGGGTCTTTTCTTGGAAAACCTTTTCCTGGTGATGATCAGATTATTTCCGCCCTCGCTGGAGATGATGCTGGACAACCACCGGAGGCGCCACTCACTACAGAACTTGTTGATTTTCATTTTGGTGCCCATGTTGACAGATACTGAGATACAGCAGGAAGACACAGAAAAGGCCCGTTGATGGTGTCGCTGCTCCGCTCCTCCTAAACACGTCTTTTACTTTTTACTATCACAGGAAGTGACACGTTTCACTGTAATGACTCAGGTTTGTGGTGCGTTTGGTGGCGTCTGGACTGTTTCTTAAGACATGACAAAACTTATTGTTGTCTCGCAGTTCTGCATATGACGGCAATGAATCCACAACAGAGGGCTTTAAGGAAAACTGCTCTTTATTCTGACACTGGTTCGATTCCCGGTCAGCTGGAATCTGCTTTTCTTGTCTCACATATCCTGTTGGGTTACTGATCAGTTCAATAGATACATCGAAATATGAGAATCACTGATATGATAAGGCCATTTGGAATTATTTCATAATCCTATTTCTTTTCTAAAATATTTTTATTTTTGGACATCATCTGAATTCTTTTTCTCCTATTTGACTGTGAAGTCATTCTGATGTTGTGTTCAGGTGCGTCCGGCACGTTCAGACTTCAGACACAGTGAGGAAGTATCTCAAGTATTTCATCAAAGGTGAACACTCACCCTAAGCTCTCCGCTGCGCCAAACCTGATGCATTCTGGGTAAATACTGCAGAGGGAGAATCTTTTTTGACAAAATGAGGCCGGCGGCTGCTGCTGTTGCTAACAAAAACCAAACTACCTTAAAAAACAAAGCTTTTCAAAGTTTTAAAAGCAGCAGCTCCGACGCTGATAAATGAGTCATAATGTGTGTGCAGATAAGTGTGCTCGCTGTGTGCGTGCGCAGCCTGTTTGCTAACTGTGTACCACTTGTAAGAATAAAAAGCCTCTCCAACTTCTAAAAGCCCCCTGTGATAAATTAGAAATGTGATATAATCATTTGCACTGTGCGCTTTGAGAGTGTGTGGGCAAGGATGGCAGTTGTGCTTCACAGACACTGTACAGACCGATAATCAGCAGCTGGCAGTGTGTCTTTGTGTCTTTGCTCTCGTTTTCAGGCCGGGTTGCTGCGAGGTGGAAGGTGGAGGGTCAGCATTCGAGGGGAAGCTGAACGAAGCAAAGGACTCACAATAAGGATGCTTTTCCTGCATTAGCGCCCGCGTAGCTTTGGATGAGCCGACCTCGGCCGTGCGTCTCTGTTCAGTAAACACACCTTACAGTATCGCTGGGATGTTCTTTCTAATACTTCAACAAACTGCTACAAATGAAGGAGGGGATTCACCTCCTGAGGGAAGGTTGGTGGCAAGGTGATCAAGGCAGCGGAGAGCTGCAATGATGAAGTGATTGACAGAAAATTGATGGCAGCAGTTCTGATAAATGACTAACAGTGTGTGTACACAGACAGAGTAGCGTGAGCGCCATGTTAGCAGCGGCTCCGTCGCTCCCTCTGCGACACGCAGGAGGCGCTCAGGCGCGGTGCTCAGCGGCAGCTCACCTGAAAGGCAGCACAATAAAACCTGAATCAACATTTAACTGTTGATCAGAGCGAAGTGAATCCATTAGAATCCATTAACTCTCAATGCGTCTTTCGCTGTTTCATTCACAGAACAGCTGATTGATTATGAAGTAAACAGCTGTCAGATATATTGATTGTGAAATTAACCGCGTCAGTTTTCCAATTGTGGATTAATACTCAACATCTTTTAGTTTTCTCTGTGTTGACGACTTAAATTAGCAAAATTAAAATTAGCCGTTTTAACGGACAATGAAGCGCGACAGGCAACAGGACAGAGAAGGAGAAAGACAAACCACACAAACGTAATGTTCTCTTTAAATGACAAGAGCTTTCTGACTTTATCTCTTCTCTAAAAAGTCGGACTTGATGGGCCTCAGAGGGTCTGTGGCCCCTGAATGCATCCCCACTTTATCTGCAGGGGACAAAAAGTAGTTTCAGTAAATGTTTATTATGATGCTTCAGGGCCAACTGTTGTTATAAATATAAATGAAATATTACATTTCTCTGCCGTTTCTCTGCCTGGAACATTTGAACCATTATATGGTTGTGAGCAAAATGTCAAAATAACAAAAAGCTCACTTTGAATTTTTTATATTTTATACTAAAAATGAAAATATTCGCCTCCTCTCCCCCCATCGTGTATTCTGCTTCACGTGCTCTCCATGTTACGCTTTAAACCCCAATAATCTGTGAATGTGATTAAAAAATTGATTTAAGACATAAACTGGAGGTCCAACCGAGCCATTTTGACTCCTGTGTTATCCCCCCCCCCCCCGGCACCCCCCACCTCTGCCACAGCCGCTTCCTGACTCTCTGATCTAATTCCTCATGTTCAGGCTCTTTTCTCATTCCTCCAGAATTAATGGATAGAAATGAGTCACATTTAAAGATAAATGATGTGGGATCATATTTGCCGTGATGCAACATATAAATCACATTTAGCCCGGCACCAATGAAATAACCATCTTCATGGGAAGATCTGATTTGCTGCTTTTTCCTCTCTCTGACGGTTTCACATTGTTTCCATGTGACAGAGAGTCCTGACAGGAGATTGGCTTATTTAAGGAAACTAGATCGAGGAAGATGAATATATAAAAAATAAAATAAATAACCTTTGCAATAATGGATTTTTTTGGTGTTGTTGTTTTCAGATGCAGTTGAACTCTTTACGGTCACGGACATTGATGCTGGGGAAGCTGGCAGGTGCTGAGGATGAATCCAGGCAGGAAGGCTGATGGAGGGATTGGCGGCGGCAGTGACAAATCCAGAGGAGAGTGGCACTCCATATCTGGACACAGATTAAAATTTGAGAGGAGGCATTTCTCAACAAAATGACCATATCGGAGCAGTCTGGCGAGGAGCGGCGAGCGGCTGAAATGGTTGTTTGATGAGGAGAGGAAACCAGAATCCTCCATGACGTCACCTGTCAGACTAATCCAGCTCTGTCACACTGCCACCTACTGAAAACAGGAAGTAACTGTTGAGTGAAAATTGTTTCTATTTGTTGATTTAAAGGAGCGAATTGTGTGCTTGTTTTGTGATTTCTGGATCCACACAGTGGACAAGATGAATAAAAATAAACATTTTCAAACAGCTGACTCTACAAAATGTTCTCAATACTCCCATCAGTGGAGTCTTATCAGTTTCTGCCTCTGCAGGAAAAAAGTGTTTTGGCTCCAACACACAGTGCTCACAGGTCAAAGGTCAGGAGCTTTGTGCTGCTGAGAATTGTTGTGTTCCTCAGGGACGCGTTGGCGGTTATTGTGCGTGTTCCGGTGCATCATCTCCTCCCATCAGTGTAATGAAACCCGAATGTCCTCCTGCTGTCTCCTAACAAACTGCAGCGACACGAAGCCCAGATGAGTTAGTCCGAGCTGAAAAGGCAAATTAGATTTTCTTTCATCTCTCCCTTCTCTTTCTGTCTTTTCATAAATGTTTTCGCAGAAGAAGTAATTGGCACAGCTCCCAATCCCACGGGATGAAGCTCATTTATATTCTCCAACACAAACACACACAGCGGACCGCTACACTCCCAAAAAGGTTTCTTCTTCTTCTCTTTGCCCAAAGCAACTTCCCTTGACCCTCGCTGACCGTTGACCCTCTCTGCGATGGAAAAAAAAAACTTCCCATAACTCCCCTCCCAAGTGCATTCTGGGAAAAATTCCAGCAGGCCGCAGCTCCTTGAGGTCCCTGATGGCTCGTTGAGGATCTCTTTTGTTCTGGGCGCCTCCCAGATGAGTTAAAGGAAGCGGTTCACCAGCACAGGGCAGGACTTCTTTTATTTCAACACTGTAAAAAAATACTGAATAATATTAATTAGATCTGTTTTTTAACCCTTTTACGCCAAAGTTTCTGATTGTCCGTCTGGACTTTTTGCTTATTTTAAAAGGGTTAACACACATGTGAACAGAATTTTAATTTTAATATACAATGGCATTCAGTTTTTCTAAAATCCACATTTAAAGCAATTATAGCTATAATAATCCATTCTGCAGTAAAACGCTGTACGTCACAGGGTGTTTCACTTCGGTGAAGAAATTACTAACTTTAACTTTAACTAAACTTCTGTGTTGAATTAAAATACAGATAAACAATCAGTCCTCGTGTCTTTAACTTCTAACATGCAAATTAAAGCTTTCGCCAAACTACTTTTTGTGACGCTTGTCAGTACTTTGCTCCTTCAGTGTGTGTTTTATGTCTCGAGTGGCTTATTGACTTTCCATACTTGGGCAGTTCAGCCCAATAAAAAAATATCTTAAGCAGCAGGAAAAGTCAGCGTCTGTTTCTGAGCTGAAGCTGTTGACATTTTTTACAGCATTGATGCGTCTTTAAAGATAAAGAGCAGAATGTAAGGCCTCTGGATTATCACTCTCTGTGTCTCTCTCTGTGCCGGGGTGAGCGAATAAATGTTGTGCTGTTGGTTTCCTGCATGCAACTGAAAAACAAGCAGCCTCCAGCCATTATCTCCACACACACACACTGCACTGTAATGACAGCTGCATTAAAATAGACTCATGATGCAGCATGTTGGGATAGAGATGCATGAAATCTGATTATTTTACTCAGCATACTGCAGCCGGTGAGAAGGAAAGATATTTACACATAACAGAGAGGAAGTCGATGACGGTGTGAGGGTGTCTCTCTGGAGCCATAACAGCAAAGGAGATAAATGTTCAGAAGGGAAATCAGAAAATAAATATACCCCTAAATGTCTTTGAATTATTGTTATTATCAGCTGGTACTTAGCCTTCGCCTGCTGGCAGATGGGCAGCGCTGCAGGACGTGGGTGTGTTTACATTAATAACAATGTGCTCTGATCCACTCTGTGGTTAGATAATCTGATTTTTTTCATGACAAAAGAATTTATGCGCGATCTGCAGGAAGTCAGTTTAATCAGTCGCCACTACTTCAGTAAATGTACAGATACTCCTTGTCAAGTATTACTCCATCCAACTCCGTCCCCTTATCCGAGGTCGGGTCGCGGGGGCAGCAGCTTCAGCAGGGAGCCCCAGACGTTCCCTTCCCCGGCCACATCCACCAGCTCTGAGGCGTTCCCAGGCCAGAGTGGAGATATAATCTCTCCACCTGGTCGGCCGACTGCCCCGAGGCCTCCTCCCAGCTGGACGTGCCTGGAACACCTCCCAAGGGAGGCGCCCAGCAGACATCCTTGCCAGATGCCCGAACCATCTCAACTGGCTCCCCTTGATGCAAAGGAGCAGCGGTCGTTTGTATTCACACTCTCATTCTTTCGGTCATGACCCAGTTCTCATAACGATAGGTGAGGGTAGGAACCAAGACTGACCTGAAGATGGAGAGCTTCGCTTTCCGGCTCAGCTCTCCTTTCGTCACAGCGACCAATCTCAGGCTCCAAAGTCCCCCCACTCATGAACAAGACCCTGAGATACTTCCATCAGTTTCCGGCAGACAACCACGGCCTCTGATTTGGAGGTGGAGCTGCCTCACACTCACCACATCATCCACAGAAAGTAGCAATGCAATCCTGAGCACCCCGACCTGCAACCCCTCTCCTCCCCGACTGCGCCTAGAAATCCAGTCCATGAAAATCATTAACAGGATCGGTGACATGGCGCAGCCCTGGCGGAGGCCGACCTTCACTTGGAACAAGTCCGACTTACTGCCGAATACACAGCTCTCGCTTTGGGCGTACAGAGATTGGATTGCCCTTAACAGTGACCCCCTCACGCCATACTCCCGTAGCACCCTCCACAGCAAAGCTCCCTCCAGGATCCTTGGCCGGATGAAGAGCTGCTCCATTGTTCCATGACCAGGAAGGAACCTGCATTGTTCCTCAATCGGCCTGACCCTCCTTTCCAGCACCTTGGAGTAAACTTTCCCAGGGAGGCTGAGTAGTGTGATGCCTCTATAGTTGGCACACACCATCTGGTCCCTTTTTTAGAAAGTGGGACCACCACCCCGGTCTCCTGCGGCACTGACAGTGTTGAAGAGGCGTGTCATCCATGGCAGCCCCTCAACACCCAGAACCTTCAACATTTCAGGACGGATTTCGTCAATCCCTGGGGCCCCATGCAAGCCCCACTCAGGTTCTCCAAGAAGGCTGAATACTCCGAGCTGCTGTTCGGTGAATACGCCCAGACAACAGTCAGAGTCTCCCTCCCGGATCATTTTGGAAATTTGCTCTTGTGTTTTGATTTTTTCTGGTCTTGTTGGCATCATTGTCTTCTGTCCACATTTTATCAAATCAAATTATCAAATGTTCTATAGCATCTGTTTAAACAGCTATAATAATAAGCTAAGTGGCCCGAAGCTCCTCGGCCTGGGTTCATCACTGATCTCTGATGATTTTAGACCTGACCCATTGGCGATCAGTTGGACAAGCACCTAGTGAGGATCCAAAGGTTCACATAGCTTTCCAGTGCTTGGACAAGTTAGCGAATGGCGTTTGATGCTTGACTTGTGTTGTTTCTCGTGACTCACTGCTAATGCTAAAATTAGCTTTACAAATAGTATTTGGGTGACTCGGCTTTCATCTGTAAATGATTCTACTCACATCCAGCTGTCAAACACAAACAGAAAACAAAATTTAAAGCATGTTCTCAGTTCAGTCATGAACTGTAATCAGCCTTTAGCACGCTGCGCTCTGAGCTTCAGTAATTGGCCTCTGTGAGGAACAGAAGGTCCTGCTAACCTGAAACTGAACTTCAGTCAGAAAATCAGTCAGTTTGTGTTTGCTGTGGAAAGATGAGCGCAAGAGGAGCCACTTCATCTGCCACCACTCATTCGTTAATATGTGGCTGCAGTGAAATCAGTGAGTATCTGAGCCTTCCAGCATCGCCTGCTCATCGCACTCTCACTCGCCTTTTCTAAAGGAGGATTAGAAACCTGACCGGAGCTGAATGAAGGAACGGACGAGACGGCGGCGCTGCCTCGGCTGGCCTTGGTGACAGGCCTCAGCTAAGACATAGAAATGAAAGTGGAGGAGACGAGTGGCGGCTGCTGTGTGAAAGTGAAGCAGATGGATGTCTCACACTTCCTGAACGCTTCAGATTGAAATTCAAAACTGAGTAGGACCAAAATAATCCAACCAAACACCTTTTTCCTGCCCCGAGCGGGACAATAAACCCTTTTTCGCCTCTTCCACTGACGTCCCCTCAGATTACGGGTTGAATCTTTCACACAATTTTTCGATCTCGTCCGAAAGCAACTTTAGTCTGTTCTTGTTCAGTTGTACAAATGTGTATAACACCCTCAGTCGCCCGCTTCTGGTTAACCCGTTGCCACAAACCCGACCAACCGCTCCATGTCTGATATTTTGCATCTGTGAGGAAGAAAGTGCAAAGTCTCCCTTTTCTAAAGAGCCAGGTCGTTGAATACATTTGAAAAATGACAGTTTGACAAGTTCCAACTAATGAAATGTCAAGTGAGCGGACAACGCTGTGAGATCAGTGTGAAAGTGGTGCGTCGCTCTTGAGTGAATAAATCAGCAGCTGGCTGTTGCCGTGACAACAAAGTCGAGTTACTTTTTGTGAAAGTGGACCAAGAATCTGAGCCCACAAAGTGAATCCAGTCCTCAAGAGCCTGAAACCTGCATTCTGCCTGATGACCATTGGGGGCCGGCTCTTATAGCTGCAAATATAAATGAGATTGTATTGAAGTCAATGGGAAAATGGCCCCATTGCTCCCTTGATTTATTAGATCAGTGAACTTTGTGGTCTCACTGACCACTGAAAGCCAGCAAATGAAATAATTTCTATTAAGAAGCCAATTTGATTGATCAAATCAGCTAATTCTTTACTTACAGCTAAATACATAAACATTCAGGAGGATTAGAACAGCATCCACATAACCCTCTTCTGCTTTCCAGTTCCTCACAGACCAGATAAGATATAAAACAGGATCTAGCTCGGGCTCGTCCTCCAGTTGGACCTGCCTGGAAAACCTGAGGGCCCTAGGATGCATCCTAACCAGGAGTCCAAACCAGCTCAGCCTCAACAACCAGATTGGTGTCCTATAGGAAAGGTGGGACACGCTCTTGGAGCCAGACCTGGGAGGGAAGGTCCTGACTCAGGGGGTCCAGTCTGGGACCATAAAGGGAGCTAAAGTTGGAGTTAAACACATTAAAGTTATCACTGCAGGGATTCTTTCTGTAAAGACGACAAACAGAGAAAAAACACATTATTTATCATCTCATTGATGACAGGAAGTGTTGAGACAGTAACGACCTCCTGTTGGCGGTTGTTCAGGATTTGACCCCATCTGGTTCCATCTCAGTCCAAAGTCTCAGAGTTAACCATCAGAGATAAACTCGCAGGTTCAGGCCGATAAAGTTAATTCAATGAATAATCCGCCGATGCGATCTGAGCATGTTGGCTTCAGCGCAGGAAACAATCAGTTCTCCTGGCAGCTGAGGCCCCAACTCCCCCCTCCTCCTCTTCACATTCAGTCTCAGAGCCAATCAGGTTGCCCTGCTGCCTCCTAACTCACAGGGCGGCCTGGAGGAGTGTGTGTGCACATTCTCCGTTAATGGGAAAATCACTTGCTTCGCCTGTCGGGGGTGAAGACCCTGTGTTGATGAAACGACACATTTTCATTGTCACAAGTCGCTGAAGTTCACATGGAGAGATGCTCAGGAGCAATTGAGAGAGCGCGGGACTCCAGCTGCTGATAAATACTGTCATTAAAGCACAGAGAGACGCACCGACAGGACCAAGCGGGGATTCCTCACCGCCGCTGAGTTATAATGAAGGGAGAAATCTGAGGAGGAGGAGCTTTTCCTCTTCTCTTTTCATTTCTTCTCCCCATCACCAGCTCCTCAGGAGATCTGACTCGCTGTATTAACATTTACAATAAGTCTGAATTTTAAATCTCAACACAAAATGTGTGTTGAGTCAAATATGAGAAGAGCGTTTAAATCTCTGGGTTTATAAACTGAAAAGAATCGACTTTGCGTTACTTTGTGGTCTATTTTCTTCTAGAAACTGACCATCACGACTGAGACTGAGACCATAAACTCATCAGGAAAAAATTAGCTGTACTAATAAGAAGGAGGGACATTTTTCCATAGACTTCAATACAATATGACTTCTTTTTACATCCAGTGGAGTCCATCCTGATTAGTCAGGATTTCTGTTACTGCTTTTCACTTCCTGTTTTATTTTGACATGTGCCTAACCTCTTCCTGCCTCCCTTGATTATCGATCCCGCCCCTAACGCGCCTCACCTGTGGCTCGTTGTCTTCCCCTCCCGCTGTGTTTAGTCTGCGTCCTTCCTGTGCTCTGCTTTTAATTCGGGCCTCCTGTCAGCTTCATCCATTCCCTTCTTCTGACTCATTACCTCAGCCTGATTGGTTTGAGCATTTTTGAGACCTCATCTGTAGAGTTTGCTCCTTCAAGTAGTTCCAAACAGTGAAATGGAAACATGATTCAGCACATCCAGGATGTGAACGAGCAAAATGAAGTTTTCAAACACGTGCCAGCATCTTTGGCACAAATACTTCCACATCCTGCTCTCGCTTTAAAAGAAAAAGTCAAATTAGCTATAACTTCGTCATGTTTTTAGACAAGTTGAACAGCAGTGAAAAATGTTGTCTGTATATTAACCAGCGACGACATGCGACAGGATTTCTATTTAAAGTTGATTTTCTTTTTTTTTTTTTACCCGTGACTCCCTCCTGCAGCCGTCATCGGCCTCAGCGCAGTAGTGCTCAGCTCTCTGTGACAAAAGAAACAATGCTGAATTGTGTGTGCTGGCCATTCCTCACAGAGTGGACAACAGCGTCGGTTGGTATATCCAGGAGTGAACTTTGATTTCAGGAGGAAAACATGGTGGAGCAGGAGGATGGAGGGGTGGAGGGGGAGATTCAATATATACGAAGTGGCACATTTTCCCCGCAGGGTGTTTCCATCTGTGCTCCCTCTGCTGGGTTAGATATTATATGCTGTAATTCAGCTGGGGGAATAATTGACCTGTCAACGGGTTCACGCCACAGGTCCCATCATCCGGTGATGGCGGCAGCAGCAGCGGAGAGGGCGGCGGCGGTCGGCCTCGACTCAGCTCTGTTTCTGTAGATTGATACATCCTGCTTCCCCCTCAGAGGTCTAATAATGTTACTGCCATTTTACACACACGCACAAATCCTGAGGAAACGGTGGAGCTGCTGAACCACCACTACACCGCCCCCCCTCCAAAAAAAGGGCCTCAGTTTTTATACTGCAGAAACTACCAGGTCTCTGAAAGTGTCCAAAAGTATGTGGACAGGCAGCCATTACAGCTCCAGCGTGCACTTGGCCATGTTTTTTTTTTTTTTTTTCCTGTTGATGCATAAATAAAAAGAATTTAAGCTAAAAACAACTGCGAACTGTTGGAGTTAAAAGGAAGCACCTGAATGCACCACCACAAGGCCTCTGCTGTGGTGCCTTCACAGACTCAGGCTCTGTCAGACACAGCTCACAGAGAGCCTGCAGATCCACTTCTAAGAAAAGTGCAACAAGTAAAAACTTCTTTGCTAATTGTGAATATTTGTTATTTTTATAGAAAAATGTGGAAAACTAATGAAAGCAATTTCATGACAGAATCGTCTTTCAAAGGCTAAACTGATAAATTAGTATTTAGTTTTTTCTTTGATATATTATTGATTTGATTCATTTCTGTTTTTCCAGGAATCTTTTTCCATTTTAACCCATCAAGTCTGTTTCTCTCACAGCCTTCTGCTGTTGATTTGATCTGAGTCAATTTAAATCAGAAAAGAAGAGAGACAGTGAAGCTGCTTTTCTTTAATAACAAACTTCTTTGTGTGTGTGTTGTTTTAGATGAATTGTTCATCCTGTATACAAACAGCAACAATGACCCAATAATCTGACACACACAGAGTTTCGGGGAGGATTGTCCACGCACGGCTGCAGCTCACCGTGACGCAGTCGCTGCAAATCTGTTCAGATAATAACACACGGGAGGATTAAAACGGGGACGCCTCTTCGTCCTTGTTCGGGGGTTCGTCTTTGAGCAGGAAGCTGAACTCTGTCAGCTGGTGGAGCAACACAACGGTCTGTCAAGATGGGGGGGTCCTCACACTGACACACACACACGTTTACACTGAAGTGTAACACAATCAGCAGGCAGGACGTCCACATTAATGACACAAACTCTGCTGGAGAAAACACAGCGTCCTCGTCCAACCTCCCTCCCAACATATTAACACCAAACTAACAGCTCACGTCGCACACAGTGTGTTCAGAGTCAGGATCAACTCAGGAGTCACTGAAGCAAAATTTCCAAATGTTTTAACTTCAAGTGTAAAACAAAAAACAAAAAAATCCTCGAATGCATGAAATGCAACAAAAAGGGACAAAATAACGTGAGTCAAACAGCAGAAATCCCGTTGGCTCGGCGGCTGTTTGTGGTGAACAAACACGAGCCGCACAAACAGTGGAAACCAAATTTGTGCGAGTAAAAGTGAGATGAAAATTTACTTTGCGTTCAATCCAAATGTGACACAGTGAGGCGACGTGGGGAGATATTTTTGAAGTATTTCTCCAACTATGTGATGTTGACACTCCTGGTTTCACACAGGTAACAAAAAAAATCCAATTTTAAGGATAAAAGCTGACTGGAACTTTTGTCCATGAAAACTTTCAGAGACTTCAGTACAATCTTCTTTCTCCAACCAGTTGAGTCGCCAACTGTCAAACTTAATACAAGAGCCAACGAACAAACTAGTTTGGATTTTTCTGGTTCTCAAATCAGTAAAATCCAAAAGGACAAAAAATCTCCCCTGAATTCTCTCAGCATGCAAAACAAAGTACAAAGAAGGAAGTCCAGTCAGTTTTAGTTTAACATTTTAGAATAAAACGCTGGTTTTCTGGAGCCGGATTAGTCGAGCACAAAGATGGAGGACAAACTGCTTCACACTAAATTGCACTGCAATATGAGAATAGCTTAACGGTTGAAACTGAGACCGTAAAGTTGGGCCATTTCCCCATAGACTTCAATACAATCTTATTCCTTCTAGCTCCACTGATGAAAACAGTCAGTCAGGAGTCAGATGGATGGACAAATGGAGACATCAGGAGGAGACATCATCTGTCCTGTCTCTTCGGATCCCGCTGTTGACGTCAAAAGTGACGCATGCACTTCCTGTTTTCACTGCGATAAACCGAGCAGGATGAAAAATGCATCCTTGTGTTTTCACACCAGCCACAGCTCTCTTCGTCTGTAACCATGGTGATTTTAAGAGGCCCCTTGAGAGATAATTTATACCCGGTTTCACACAAAACATCATAATCTCACACGTACGTGCACAAACTGCAGTACATCCTTCAACATCCACAGCCGTGATGTCTTTTATTTACTGTCAGCCAGCAGCGCTCTCTGAACAAACATGTTCACGCTGATGTGTTTGAAGGAAATTAAGCTGTATGGATGATACACCGAGACAATAACGTAACAATTACAAAGACAAAGGTAAACAAGTACTGTAAATGGATGGAAGTGATCATTTAACCGGTTTAACCAACAGAAGTTCATGCTGGTTCTGATGGAAACCAGACCGGTCAGGATCTCCATGTTGGACCTCCTACACGAAGCAGGATGCATCATGGGAAAAAGATCATGATGATGACTGTTGGACCTAAAAGCTGGTTCAGACCAAGTCCAGGTCTTCAGTGTTGTTGTGCGCTGCAGTAACAGTAAACTCTTCTGTTGTGTGCTGAGTGAGAGTGTAGTGATTTATTGGATTGTGTCGAGGGGCCTCTCAAAGTTGACTCAGGATCAGTTAAAATCCGACGGGAGGGCCCTCTGTGGCTCAGAGTGCCCTCCTGTGGGCCAAAAGTGAAGAGCTTTGTGTTTCCTCAGAGGAGATGATGTAACCTCGCCACGCTCGGCCAGAATAATGGCGGGCCGAGCTAATCGATGCTCAAACCGTGTGATTTATAGTGTTTGCTGAAATCAGCAGAAGGAGCCTCCGTTCGGGCCCCTCCCCCACCCCCGTGCTGCGGCGCTCGTGGTTGTAATTGGATATCTGTATGAGGCTTCCAGGAAGTTTTCATCGGGGCTTTACTCTCAACGCGCTCTCTTCTCATAACCTACATTACTAATGGAGACAAATGTTGCATTGCATCCTGGGAGAGTTCTCTAATTGGAGGAGTAAGAAGGGAAACACAAAGAAAGAAAGCGTTTCTCGCAGAGCGTCTTGGCTCTGTGAATCCTGAAAATCCACAAGTGATAAAAGTAAAAAGAGGAAGATGACAATACAGAAGAGGCGACTGCAGGCAGAAAAAGAAAAGTGGAATACTTTAAAGCACTTCCAGGCCGCCCAGAGGAGTGATGTCACAACAGGTGTGATATACCTGCAGTGACATCACTCACTTATAATGAGGTATTTTCTTAAAACAGAACTCCTCTGAGCTTCCTGTTTGAACTCTTCAGAATGAAAGCAGAGCGTGATAAGCCTTCTTGAGTAGACGGTAAATTCTCTCTTTGGAAACTTTGCTGCTACTTTAAATTGGACCACGAAGGTTCATCCTGAACTTCAGAAACAACAAAAACCCAACACAAAAAAAGCACCTCCTTCCATTTTTTGCTCTGCTGACACCAAAGTTCTGCTGCATTCGATGACCAGCTGGTGTTTCTGCTGTTCTGGATGATTCTGAAGCAGCTGTTGAAGGCCATCGGAGCAGGATGACCCTCCCTGACGTCACGAAGCTCTGGAAAACGAATCTGCTCTCATTTGGTTGGTCGTGCTCCAGTTTGGTGATGTCGTCATCATGGTTGTATCGCTGATTGTGTCTCTGATTATCAATCAGCAGCAGCTGAAGGAGAAGCTGAAGTGAAGCTCATTTTAAACTCTGAAGAGCGTCAGAGTGTCGGGTTCGTGCTGTCAACCCTGACACTTCTCCATTTCATGAGCTTTGTCGCGTACTCCTGCTGCTTTGTACAAACACTGACACACGTCTGACACACACTGAAGTCGTGCTGGTGAAGTGTTGAAGCAGAGCCAGTGACCTCCGACCCGAACGAAGGGCAGCAGGCCAGTGATCAGCCAAATCGGCCCGGTTGGTGTTCAGGGAATTAAAGTTTAAAATAGCTTCTTGAACTTTGGGACTCCTGCTATAGATATTTCTAGAAGCCTCGAGAGACAGACACCAAACAGCTACTGCCGAAGGACTCATGGAACAGAAACATCCGCTCATCGAGGACGTGGAATCTTCTGGTTTGGTATCGTCTTGATACTTTAAACCTGGATTTGTGTGATTCTGTTGGCAGTTGATCCCTCAGGTTTGAGGAACGACTGATAAGGTCCACCGCTGTGTGACACCGCTGCTCCTGAAGATCCGATCGCTCGCTTCGAGAAAAGTTAAAGAGCTCCGGATTCCTACATGTGAGCTAAAGTTTTACAAATCTGCATTCAGTTAGGAAGAAGCCCTGCAGGAAAATGTCAGGCAGCAGCTTCATCAAACCACAACAGAACAGATTCTTATAAATGAGCCACATCCACACTCTGTACTGCTGTAACACTGTACAACATTACACTGAGGGAGAAAATGAACTCTGACTGCAAGAGGCTGACTGAATCCATTTAAATAACTGAAGCATTAAATAACAACGCATATTAAACTGAGATGGAAGGAAACTGCTGCTCTGCTCAGCAATTATTATGAGAACTTTTTAATGGCTGAGCTCGTAGAAAATACACTGATGCTGTTCATTTTTTTGTCCAGAAGCCACACAAGCAGTGAGCGGATCAGACGATGTCGGCAGCCGAAGCAGCAGCACGGACAAAATGAAGGAGGCCGGTAAAGTCATTATCCGAACTCTCCATCACACATCGTCCGTTAAACCGAACAGCTTTACCTACATGTAGTTTTAACACGCTTGTTTCCAAACTGCCGGCTCGTGGTGGCCTCAGTCTGTTGACCTGAGACCAGGCCAGGAACTGCACTTCACTTCAGTATGCGTTACACCTTTTTGTTTTGTGACACAGCATCAATCTTTACAAAAACAAATGACAACCAAGCTCAACATGTCTGTCAATCATATGGTAGCCCCGCCTCCAATGCATTTCCTGCTTTATTGTCTATTTCCAATCTAAACGGGACGGTTGATTAAAGAACTAAATTCTGCTTTGGGAATCTGAAACTAGAGAATGAGAACTGAGCTTAAAATAATAGTGAGAATTAGAGCCATTTTCCCATAGACTTCAGTGGAATCTGCTCCCGGTTAGCAAGTGAGCTAAGTTTAAATCAAAGCCAGTATCCATGTGCTCTCATCTCACGCTGGATGGCGTGTGCTGACATTGTGTATACAATAATTCTTTGACAAATGCATCACCTGATGCTGGGAACGATGAGTGGATGCTCTGCGGCTCCCCTCAGTCAGGCTCAGGTATCATTTGTGATCTGAAAACTCTTCCTTTGTGAACAAATCTTTTCCGTAACAAAGTGAAAAGTTATTTGATTTTCAATTTCTCTCCGATTCGCCCTAATCTGATTTATCTGAACAAATTATTAGCAGCCAAGTCATCACTCTCCTGCTGGGGGACGGCGTCGTGTGTCAGGTAAACGTGGACACTGGCGGTTTGTGCTTGGTTTTCTTCTCGGCTGTGTTCAGAGACGGACGGTCGGAGGGTGTCAGAGTCACAAACAGACGCCTCAGTTTGTGTCCTTCAGCTGATTAATCTGCTAAACTCTCCTCGCTGATCGCAATTAAGAGATGAGAAACTTCTGAAGCACTTCACATGCGTCCTCCCTCCCCTCCGACTCCCCTCCTCTCTCTCTCTTTTGCTCTCTCCCAATAACAAGTCCTCGCTCATCCCTTCTTTTTACCTCTCTGATATTCCCCTATCTGTGTTCGCAGTCACACTGGGATAATTGTGCACCTATAATGGAGAAATTAGTCAGCCCTGAAATGACCTTCTCTCTCTCTGCTCTCAGAGAGGCTGAATGCAGCCGCTCGGCTCGCTCTGCCACATCAAACCCTGACGAGCTGCAGAGGAAGAGGACGAGGAGGAGGAGGAATCACCGCTGGGAGGCATCCTCCACAAATCAGCTTTCACTCCGCAGCTTCCTGTCTTCTCCTTCCCTCCGCTGCCTCTGCCTCTTAATAGAACATGGCTCTAATGTCGCACTGCAGGTGTTTTATTACTTCAAAAGAAGGAAAATGAAATAAAGAGAGTCACAGCTGGTGACATGTTAAGGAAATGCCTACTTCTCATTTGTTAATTTGTTCCTGGAAAGGTCCATATCAAACAAGTTGGGTTGTGCCTCTGCTGCTGATGTGTGACTGCAGCTTTAATGGGAGACTTTCACAATATCACCAAAATATGGATAACAGGTAAAAACCTATAGCACAACATGGACATGATGCTTTTCTCAGGATTATTAATGTTGCACAAAGTTACAACGATTCTACAACGAGTTTGAGTTTCATTTAAAAACTTCCTGAGCTGATGAAGGAATCAAGCCAGGATGGCAGCAGCTCCCACAATCCCACACTGCTTCATCACGTCACCAAGTATCGTCCTCTATAACAATTTATTTTGAAAGACCTGTAGAGGCAGAAAATTACACACTGTGCCTCCGGGGTCAGTAAAGTCGTGATATATATACTCTGTATGAGTTTGGTTGTTTGTGTTTCTCAAACTTTTCAGACCAAACATGGATCAAGCTGCGGCCTGACGTATCTGAGCGCTGTACAGGCGTCACTGATTGGACATCAAATCTCAGTCATGGTGGAGGCATTCTAGTAAAACTTGTTAACAGGCTGATAACTGGAGGCGTTAGCTCAATCTAGGGCTGCTAATTGTACATCGTAAAACGTAAACTGTAGAATAATGTCCACACACACTGCAAATGAAATCAGATCTCAATAAAGCAAAAAAACATTTTCAGCTTTACTTCTTTGAGCAAAGCATTGTGTGCTGACAGCAGCTGGAGCAGGTGAAATGACCTTTAATGATGTTGCTCAGAAACAATTTTAAAGGTAAAGAAACACACTAAACCTGTAACACATGTATGCAAATAAAAGTGTGTTCATTTTGCTGCTGCTCAGTGAGGATGAAAATGATGTTATTACAGAATGAATCTGAAACCTGCAGATCCTTGGTCATTGAACCATCAGCAGGAAAACACAGATAGCGAGCATTCAGGATGAGGTGGCCGTCGGGATATTTACTGATTGAGAGCTTTAAACCTACAAAGGAAGTGTAATTGAAAAGGCGGGTTTAGCCCGACAGCCTTTTATGATATCTTTTTAATTAAGTTTCCTTTTCTAATGTGCGATCAACGGGTACGATAGCAGCGGCGGCGACACGCACAAGGTTTTGTTCATTAAAATGTGGATCTTCAAGAATGTCGACGTAATTAAAATTCAGGCATGGTGGGGGGGTTGCTGTGGATACACAATGACTCACAATGAAACAAGTCCACTTCATGGGCAGGAACAAGTGAGTGGGACATGACACATGCATGTGATTAATATGCACATCACGCACACACTGCGATTTTCTTCTTAAAGCTACGTTGGTTGTGTTAGCTTAGCATAAGGTAGCAGGAAACAGCTGGCATCATTCTGTTACTCAGCCTTCCTCGGTGGAGGAATGAAACAGCCCAGCATGGCCAGTTCCTCGGCCCACGTCTGGCCCAGATGCCTCCACATCTGGGCAGAGTCTGGCTGTTGTCCTCCGGTCCTGGCACACAGCTGGAAGAGCTGGTCCAGATATGAAAGTATAACATTTTACAATTATGCTGCGTATGGGCCAGCCCCATCTGTGGAACCGGGTGCAAACTGCGAGCAACTCAACCAATCCATCTGCAGATTCATTTCTGACTTCACTGAGAAACTGCAGAGCCACGCTGCCACTGAGCTTCTTGAAAACACTAAACTGTGTGCAGGTGGAGCTCTTGATTCCAGCTAGACTGCTGTTTAGTTTGACAACATGACGCTGCCAGTTAAAAATACCAAATCTTCAAGTGCCTTTGATATTTGTGGGAGAAGCCAAGATACGTCTGAACGCAGCGAAGTCTTTGTCTTTATTCAAACAGAAAGCTGCGAGGGGAAGAAGAGCAGAAGACGGGGCCCTGAATGAAAAGAAATCCTGAAGAGGGTTTTCAGCAGAAAGAGAAAGACCTCTTGACTTTCCTCTTGTGAGATATGACTGAAGTCAGACAGTGAAAGAGCCAATCAGAGCCACCGATTCAGTGAAAGACATTCTTCGCAGACCCGACACGAGAGGCACAAACGAGCAGCTGTTTGGGCTCACTTCCTGTTTATCTTTACACTTTAAAGGGTTTTTTTCTCCCGTTAAGGTCTATTCAGGCTCTGTGGAGACGGGCGCGTCGCCTTTTGTACCTTGTTGACGACTTTGGATGTGAGTTAATGAAGGGCGATGCTGAAAGCTGAAGGCAGCCGATGAGCAGAAATAAAGACTAGAAAGCTTTTTTATTTTTTTCCCCCTCAAACTCAAAATGCAGCCAAATGCAATTATGGGATGTGGATTACTGCTGAGGGAGGAGAGTGTGTGTGGATGTTGATGTGTGTGTGTGTATGACGGATGAACGTGCTCACAAAGTTGGCTGTGTTTTGCTAAAGCCTTTGTGTTCTTCAGGGAGGTGCAGTCCATCCTGTGGCTGCAAGTTTGAGGATTTAAGCAGAGTCCCATTTAAACGTTTCTCTTAATGATCTCTTAATGATCCTAAACACAGAAACAGCAGATAATTGAACGGAGCCGGAGATTTATGTTGCATCATCACTTCAAATCATTTCAACTTTGTGTCTGAACCAGAGGGCAGGCAGATCTCCAGTCAGATTGTGGTGGATTGGAACACTTCATAGCTTCATTTGGGAAGCTGCTCCATCATAAATGAAACCAAACTAAAGAGCTGAATCTTTCATTAGGCGTGACCGGCATTAGCCGGAGCTCGTCAATAACGTCAGGCGCAACAGAATCTGAGGACTTTGTCAGAAAAATGTTCGTTTTTGAAATAAAAAAAAGAAATTCTTAAATGAATCAGGAAAAAAGTTTACTGAGCTAAATCAGGGAGAAGAAGGGACATTTTCCCCTACACTTCAGTACAGTCGGACTCGAACTGATTCAGGTTAAAGGCTCTTCCAGTTCAGGTCCACGTCGGTCACCTTTCGGTGAGCACACCGTTCGTCCTGCTTCCCCTCAGACAGCAGCACGTCCTGAAGCCTGAAGAATAAATATTCAGAAAACAGCCGCTTCACATCAGGCGCCTTCTACCAAAAGCAGATTCACTTTGGATCTTTGAATTAACCCCGGTGTCGTGGAACAAACAGTTTGTGTAAATAACAGACATCTCCTGTGAGAGGACACTTCTTCTACATTTTTCAAATGCAAACTATAAGCCCTGTAATGTGTGTGTGTGTGTGTGTGTGTGTGTGTCAGATGTGGCTGCTGATGAATTGAACAGCAGGCTCATTACAGCTAAACACACACATACGAACACACGCGCTCTAAACAGCCTCCAACAATGGCCGCTCAGTGAATCCCTTTCGGTCCTAATTTAATCAAACTGGGCTCGTCCTTTTGTCTTTTTGTTCTATGATTATATTTTTCCTCAGCGGTGAGAGCGGCTGCAGGGGACGGACAGAGAGCGCGAGAGAAAAGGCCGTGGTCAGATAAACAAACGGGATGAAATAATCTTTTGTCACAGATTTAATAGCGACTCTGCCGCCCGGCGGGTTTTCATTGTGAGGTGTTTAGTTCTGATTCATTCAGGTCTAATTGTCGATGACAACAGCAAAGTGACGGCGGCGAACGGAAAACTGCGGACATCCTTCATTAAAGAGGAGGGATTCAGGAAGGATGCGGAGGAGGGAGAGTTCAGCTACTGGGACTTTCATTCCTGCCAAGTCTCCAAACCTCCAGCTGAACCCCGCTTGACCCCGTCACATCTGCTGCCTCCCCCAGGTAGCTCAGATGGGGGCCAGAAGAAAAACCTGGCGGAGGTGAAGCAGCAAAAAGGTGAACTATGGCGTGAGAGAGTTTTAGTTGGAGCTCTTTCTGCATTAACGTCACATCGGTGCTTACTTTGTGGTGTGATCTAGAATCTATGCACTTATCATGAGCTGTCAGTATTTTGTGTCTGTTGTTGTGATGTGTTGTGCTGACTGAATAAAACACAACAACCACTGCTGCCATCTCGTCTGATCTGGACGCACAAACGAAGGGGAGACTCAGCTCTTTCCTGGACAGTAACGGCGAAGGAAGAGCGCAGCTGATGATGCAAACATTCTTCTGTAGCTCTGACCGTCGTCTGAAGGATTTAGCTGCTGACAGCACTCCTCTCAAAATGGATTCCTCCTTTTTTCATGTCTCAAATTACAATTTCAGATTCATAGATAGGATTTATCGATTTGAATTGATATGGAAGATTCGTCAGGAAACTTTTTCACTTCCAACTTTCTTCTCCAACACTAATATTGAATGTGTGAAAGTGAATAAGCGCACTGAAGATCTCAGCGTACAGATGAAGACGTTCCCGTCTTTGTTAGTGGCAGTAAAAGAGCTCAACACAGACCATAACTATGATAAATCTGGGACAGGAGACCTCCGGCGAGAGGAACTCGCGGTCGCAGCTTCAATACGAATATCCTCTCCTGCTGTCAGCTGATATTGGACTAACAGCGGAATAATCCAGGAGTTCATTTATGAAACACCCGGCGAATAAAACAGTATGAATCCCTGGACTCTGCAGGAAACCATTAGGCAGCCAACAGTAATTCTCTGTTCAACTTGAGTGCAGCCAGTGCTTCCATTAAAGGCCGGTGTGCTGTTTGCTCTGTAATTACTACAGTACAGCAGCTAAGAGCGGTCACTGCTAATGCTCACAGTGTTAGAGAGGATTAAAAAAACCAAACTGAAACCTGCAGTGGACTCTGCTGAACTGACCATCGCATCAATAATGCAGCAGCAGGAGAACAACTTTGTTCTTTCCAATAAGCCTCCAACAAAGACTTTATGTTTTGATTTGCTCATTTATTCAACTTTTCTTGATGCTTCTGTGCTCATGAAAGCAGTAGAAGGAGGAAACAGGCAGAAATTAAAGGGAGTTAGATACTCAGACTCCACTTTCCTCGCTATTAGTGATAAGTGAATATTCCACATTTGTGATTATCTAAAAAACAAGCTTAGAACTTGTAGCTTTTTCTTTGATTTTGTCATTTATTCTTTATGTGCAAGTTTCTCTTTTTGAACTGGCGAGTCAGAGCGATCAATCATCTCCAGGGTTCGATCTGCATGATGCATTTCTGAGAATTTGTGTATCGATTTCCTCTGAAAAGAGTTCTTTTGGCACAGTTCCCCACAAAACCCTTATTTTCATGGTCCTGCAGAGACGCTCATGTGTGCAACTCTGGTTTCCATCCTCCGTCTGAAGCAGCAGGTTTTAAACTCAGGAACTTTTTCCCAGCAGCACACTGAGCCTGTTTGTCTGGATTTATTCGTAGCTGCCATGAAGAAAACATCCCGTGTCTTAATAAGTTTAACAGTTCCAGCTTCCGAGCGAGCGTTCAGTCTTTAATAATAAAGCCGGCAGCCGTTAATCCTCGGAGAAAAAAGTTTTAAGTCCTCAGCCGGCGGTGGCATAAAACAGCGAACAAATCAGGGCCAAGCTGACATTAGCCCCACGCCGGCAGGACACCCACTCCCCTTGAAGGCCAATTACTGTACCTTCACACCGGTGGCAGAGAGTTCCTGCAATCTCCACTGTGTTTTCATGTGAGGTTAAAAGAGGTGAAAGGAAGCAACTGGGTTTTTACCTTTACAGAAAGGACAGACCAGACATGTCTGCCAGACCCGACATGTTTTTTTTTTTCCTCCTTTATTCTCCTCATCCAGCTGCTGTATAATGAGCCTATCTGGCCTCAAGAGAAAGCATTAGCAGTCCCCCCGGCTCCCCACCTATCTGTGACACTTCGCTACCGAGGAGGAGGAGAGCCATTTTCTCTTTGAAGAAGATATCAGAATCATTTCGTTTTTCCTGCTCATCATCTTTCTGAGCAGAGCTGCAGGGCGGCTGAGTTCTGCTCCATCACAGCTCAACACTTCCCTCGCTGTTTGGATCAGTGTGCTGCTCGTGCAGTTCGAGGTTGGCATCTGGAAAAGGGAAGGGCGTTCCATTAAATGAGATATAGACATTAATGTCGTTATACAGCGGGACGCTGAGAGAGAGAGACAACTCGGGCATCTGCACTATCAGATCAACCCTTAAAGTCACAGTTGAAAAATAACCAGCTATGAAAACGGTGTTCAGCTCATTTTTACCAGTTATTCAGTCTGTTGTTGTGCCCTGAAATGATTTTCTTTAATTAAGCGGGAAAAACTAACTGCTGAGGTGAAATTATCTTTAATTAGACTCATTTCTTGGCAACCAAGAGTTTTTCCAAACCTGCTGCAAGAATTTTTATGTTGTTATTTTAAGAAGAGAGAAAGAGAGAAAAAAAAAAAACAACAACTTTCAATTAAAAATTTGTATGCTCCGTGGTAAAGTGGAAGTCACCAGTTTATTGGTATTCACCTGCTTGGTGGCTGTTTCTGCTTTTCAAAGAAGGCAGAGCCCCCACAGGTAACATAAGTGCCCTGCCTAATGTGCACCGAGCCTGGGGGCAGACGGGGGGGGTCCTGTTTGAAGGACAAACTCAAGGAAATGAATTACTAAGCATCAACAATTACACAAGAAGCTGCACAGCTCACACAAATACAAATAGGATCATTGTCACACTGAGACTTTGGTTACGAACATGAATCAGACGAGTGGAAAGATGCCACGATTCAGAAAATGTATATTCCATGTTGTGCTTTTGTTTTTCTTTAGATGTTAACTCCAGGATCTGATGTGTTTCATAAATACTGCTGGTTCTCCATGTTGGAGCGGAGCCTTTGGGCGTCGCTCGTGTCACAGTCAGACGGACTCGCCAGCTATTTTTTGTCTTTGGTCAAAAAAAAAAAGTAAAAAATAGGAGGGGTTAGTGTGAGGGGAGGGGAGGTGGGGGGGCGCTCCTTTAATCTATAATGGAACAGACGTTATCATTATTGTTAAATAATGCACAGCGGCCACCAGCATCAAGTATTAATAACTTATTGAACAGAGCAGTTTCCGGTGACCTGCCTCTGGGCCGCTGTGTGTGTTTGTGTGTGCGCCAGTCTTTATTGACAAAAGGCCACTGTAATATCGAGGGTTTAAAAAGCCCAGGAGGGGCAGCAGAGAGGGATTTAAACCCAGAGCTTGTTTTTGTCACAGTCTCAGTATTTATTCACATTTGATTCCAGATATGGGGAAAAAGCGAACGTTCTGGAGAGACTTTTCTGGATTTTCTCCTCCTCACCTTTTCTCTGATCTGATGAATATTTTACACATTCTGCTCTGCTCAGCCTCAGTATTTAAATTTATTCCACTGATGCTGAAACGACTGAAGATCCTGCTGAGATTTAGCACTACAGAGAGTTTGTCATTAGCTCAGTTCAGTTCAGCTACATCAGCACACAGATGAGATGATGGTGGAACAAAAAAGGAGACAGAGACGTTCTTCACCTCAACCTCCTCTGCGGACTTTTCTTTGTAATCACACATCAGAAAGTATCAAAAGGTCAAAGTTCATGTTCAGGTCATTTTCTGAGGAAAACAACCTGAATGACCACCAGTCAGGCTGTATTGAAGTCTATGGGAAAATGTCCCTCCTCCTCCCTGGTTTCTGGTCTCAGTCTGAAACACAACATAATATTCATTTAGAGGGAAAGGGGAGGGGTTAGGGGGCGGGGCTACATTGTGACTGACAGACTGGACCACCCAATCAGGTGAGAGGACAGAGCAGGTCAGATCCACCTTCTGCTCCAAATCCGGTTTTGAATGGTTTCCCTAAAAAATCTAAATAAAAAAATGGCCAACAGACAAAATTACCAACTGGCTTCATTTCTGTTGTCACCATGGTAACTATAAAGAAGGGGCATTCTTTCACACGGGCCTCGAACACAGTTTCATCATCACTTTGGACCCACCTGACCTACCTGCCCATGAGGTCGTACGAAGCTGACGGACGATCGCCTTGCTCATTTCTGACAGAGATGTGAGGAAACTCTGGACCTTCAGTCAACAGCTGGAGACAAACTCAGCTCCATATGAACGATGCCATCACCATCATGTCTAAACGCTTCGGAGCTTTGAGCAGAAAACTCTCTGCTGAGTTCCTGCTGTCCAGAGAAGAGCAATAAAAACGTTGATGTTATCTGAGTCTCCTTCAGTTAGTTCAGTTAGAGCTGAGCCAGCAGCAGCAGCTCGTCTGTGATGGGCTGATTTCCCCCCTCAGGTTCTCACTAGGATTGTGAGATGGGGGGCTTAGCCCCAGGAGCGTTTTAGAGAATGAAAAATTTTCAACTGCTTCCTCAAGTAATTCATTATTTGAAGAATATTACATTTTCTCATGCCAAAACTCATGTTACAATGCGTTTTCACTGGTAATAATTGAAATTACTGATATTGTGTTGACATATATCTTGTTGTTGAAGGTCTTCATGCAGCTACACAGGGCAGCTAAGGTGCTTCCACCACATCTCTATGTTTAAGAAAATAAAAGGCTGTGCTGGAAACGTGAAACTCAAACAGGATGTTTCCTTCGAAGATTCTCTGAGCAGTCAGTTCCTCACAGGATCCTTTTAGTCTAAAGTTTAAAAGTGGATTGGTCCCAAATATCAAACATATCCATGTGTGAATTTTTGTGTTACTGTAGGTCTGATCTCAGTTTGTGAGAAGAGGAACGTGAAAGAAAGAGTCTATTTAAATTGTCTGTCCCTTTTTAAGATGCTTATTAAAAAGTAAAATCATCATGGTTGTGGAGACAAATCCAAAAACAACATTAATAATCTCTAAAACTAAAAATTATTTTCATCATTAAATGAAACAAATATAAATTAAAATGTCATGCTCAAACATGGGCGACATAATGAACGACAATATATATTCATTTTGGCAGCACAGTCTGAAGGTCCCGGTTCCTGCCTCTAAACTGTCCGCAGGTCTGAGTGGTTGTCGGTCTCTGTCTGCAGAGCTGGGATTGGCTCCAGAAGCCCCGTGACCCGGAACACATCAGAGGAAGAAGATGAGCAACAAATTACAAATTAAAAAAAGGAAGAGAAATCTTTTTTTTTGGGGTGTTTTTGTGGCCAACCTTTTTGCAGACCAGTTTGAGTATGAAAGTGAGGACGTTGTGTCATTGAGTCGTGTTGTTCTGATCCTCTTCCACCACACGTTTTTATATTTGTTTATTTGGTGGTTCGCTTGCTCAAAAGAGACCCAACCGCCTCAGACTTTCAGAGCAGGAGAAAGCGAACGTCCATCTCCTGCCAGAGTCTGAAGAGAAAAAAAAAAAAAACAAAATGAAAAATGAAACAAGCACTAACAAACATTTTGGCCGCCTTTCATTCTGTGAGCACTAAACATACCGTATAAAAAATCTATTTGTTGGACGGCTTGTAAATTGAAAGCTTCGGAGACGGTTGCCTAGCAACTGCGGCCCGGTTGCCAAGCCCAGCATTACTGCCAATTATGGTGGGCAGGAGAAATTGGTGTCGTCCTTTCTCTCTCTATGTCTCGCTCTTTTCCCATCTTCTCCTGGTTGGTGAATTTTTTTGTTTTTTGTTTTTTTACCAGAAGCAAATCAGCCTTCACGTGAAGATCCACCAACACTGTCGATATCTCTGCCTTCTACCAAACATGAAGGAAAAGTAATCAGAACGCAGCTGAAAAGAAGTCTCTTTTTTTCCTTCATCATCATCATCATGTCTGTAATAATATAAATCAAAAAGGGACATTTAAGTCATCTCCTCGATGTTATTACAGACCGGTTACAGACTCTCTGTCACATTATTATCTCTCATGCTGGGACTTGCTCGTTTGCTCATTCTCTCAAAGACATGATCCAGGAGTTTTGTAGAGAGGGGGGAAAGTAATGAAAGAAAAAACTGCAAACAATCCCAGAGTTAGTTTTTTCTTTTTTTTCACAATTAGATTTCAGCAGACGTATTTTGCAGCCCCACCTAGCTGCTGGGGGGACACTGATGAAAACTAATGCTGTAATTCTGCTCAGATATTGCCACCTCACTATTAGATTTTGCCCTTTCCCTTGTACGGGGGCCAATGTGCTTGTTGCTTAACCCAATTAGCTTTTGTGTGTTATTGCTTTACGTTCTCACCCAGAGGACAGTTTCAATAATCAGCTGAGGATGGGGGAGGGAGGAGGGACGGGACAGAGGAAGACGGTGGTGATGGGGGGGGGGGGTCACCAGTCAAACAGCCCACAAATTAGTGAATCGGCCCTCTTGATGCAGTTTGAGCTGCAGTGAAACAAAATGACATTAAAAGTCTCTTCAGCCATTCAAGCATGTTGAAAAAAAAGAAAAATAACATGAAACTCTGAACACACGAACTTGAAGATCCAGCTTTTGTAAAGCGTCACAGAAAGTAGAGAAGGACAGAAGACTTCAGCCCACGAAAAGACACGTCAGCTGTTCAAAGGGAGAAGAAGAACCTTCGTCTGAAGTCGCTCGTGTTCAGGTGTGCACGTCTTGTCGAGGTGAAAACGTAGAAGAGAAAAAAAAATCGGATTCAGTCGTGTGCTGCCGCCACCATGTTTTATTTTTCTTGGCTTTCATTTTGAGAGGAAGCCCTCCGGTTCAGAGCTGTCCCGCTCGGCTGCGAGCGAGGCGACACTTCGACAGGCTCCTCGCCGAGCCGGAGGAGGATAAACAGCCCGCTGAAAACCTCCCAGACAGCCTCTCACCTTAAAAACACACCTGAGGTGGCAGCTGGGGCTCCTCGGAGTCAAACGGCATTTTAATCTCGCTCCGAGGCGCGTCAGGCTCGCTGTAGTCTGCCTCCAAACCGTGAGGCATTTTAATCACGCCGGGGAACATATGAAGTGGCGGGGCCCGGGGGGCCAAGGAATGGGGGCCACCGGGGTTCAGATTGTGTTCAGATTTCCCTTCAAAAGGTTGAGCAGACAGACTGGAGGGATAACGGCGGGATAATGAGGCTTCTCATTACAGAGCCAGGTGGGGAAACGCTGCGTTTTGTCAGCGCTGTCACAGACGTCGAGCCGGGTCACGACTTGTGTCGGCCAGAAGACGAACGCCCGTGTGCGTCATTATGTGTGGGCTGCCGCCGCGGAGCTGCCGGCCTCTTGGCCTCCGATTGTTGAGGCTTTTCAAGGAGGACAGCGAGCTGGAGTAATTACCCATAGTTCAAAGCGGCCGTGTAACGACAGCCGTCACTTTGAGGCTCTGAGTCCGACTGGAGTCGGACGTTTGAAGCCTTCTTTGCTACGAAGGAGACGATGAACCACCACTGTTTACAGGATCCAGAGGGCAGGGCCGAACATCCGCTGGCAGTGCTGCAATCAGCGTGCCGCCAACCGTCGCCACCTTTTATCCCAAAGAGCTGAATCTAAAGTGAAAGAAGAGACAAGCTGATCATCGAATGGTCAGTTAGACGGGAAACTCGGGCAGAGCTACAGGCTGAAGTGCTTTTTATTTCAGAGATCTTGTCCTCGGTCCACATCCCTCTCAGGTTAGGACACTACGGTGAGTCTGGACAGACCGCAGAAGCATTTTTCTGCGATACACTTCAAATCATCTCAATTGTCAACATCTCCATCTGCGCCTTTAAGTGACGTTGATTTGTGCGTTGTTCTTTGGGTCTTCAGGTGACAGTCAGCCATCTTGTTAGTTTTTTAACAACAGGGGGATGGACAGCTGGGGACAAGTCCTCCAGAGACCAGGTCTGATTAGACCTCCACTCTGGACTGAGTGGGTGGAGTCAGACGCAGCATTGATTGGCTTCACCCTCATCTTTCTGTTCACGTCCTTCTATAACCAGCAAAGTCGCCCCATGACGGCCGTTATTAGCAACAACACCGGCTTCTCCTCTTGCTT